>NC_079168.1:12441493-12763993 GCF_947568905.1 Ostrea edulis
CGTTCACACGGATGCGCATTAATCATGGAAGTCAGATTCGTGGTAGGGATGTGCATTAAATTTTACTTCGCATTAAATTTGATGCGAAGTAAAATAATGCACATTAAATTAATTTGAATTAAATAGCGTTCACACGACGGTAATATTTAATGCGAAGTAAACTAATGCTCATTAAATTCGTATGCATCTCTATTAAAGGGTGCGCAAAATAAATTACAAGAATAGACTATATTATTGAAAATTATTTTTTATAGATATTTTAATGAATATTGTGTATAATGTACATGTACACTGTAACTGATCTACACACAAGGAGTTTTGTCGTGTTTATTTATATTTCCTAAGAAATTACTTGTTATTTCCTCTGACGACCAGCATTCACTCTAGACAATGTATTGCTTCTTCATGGGCACAATTTAAAAAACCTTGGAACGTCCCTTTCACCATTCCGCTGACTACTGTTGTGACGTAATTTTTAATTACTAATACGTATTATAAGTCTACTATGGCGTCATAAGGTATAAAAAACATGAACAATGAGCGGCATATTTGTTTTTGAAAATGTAAAAAAGAAAATCATATTATCACTATTTTAAAACATTTTTGTCGTATTTAAAAGCAATTCCTTCCACATGTATGCCTATGCAGAGCACAGATTTACGTCTGACAATATCTAATGACATGCTGTTTGTACATGTTTTTTAGTGATTAATATCATTTTCATTAGTTTTTCGCACAAAACTAACATTAATATATATAGCTGACCATGGGTATGATGCATGTAAATTAATGCGCATTAAAATCTCCATGTGAACGCGGTTAAGATTTAATTCACATTAACTTATGTTTAATGCAAATTAAATTCTTCGTGTGAACAAGGCATTAGGTGTTACTACTGGTTTGCTGGGATAATCAATGCTATGGTTCAGAAGGATCCATATACCCAAGTATGTACCTAGTTAGTATTCTATTGTTCTTTCTTACTCTCATGTATATGTAACCGTCATGTATTTAAATCAAAACACACTGGTGGTTCGGGTTCTAAAGTTCTTTATTGTGATATCCTAATTCTGGAGGATGATCTAAAAATATGTAAAATACATGTAATTAAGTTCTCTCTCACTCTATCATTCACACTTTTAGTTATATTAAAATAATGATTACAAAATATTTATAAATTAATGTAATAGATAAGAATTTACCAATAGAGTAAATTTCTCTTACCGTAAACTCGGAAGAACAGAAACTGCAGTAAAACTTAGTTTCTTTGATGTGACAATATGTGAATAATAAGTCACTCAGTCCGGGTATGGAGTGTTGCTGGGTTAGTTTCTGGACTTGGCGCGAATCTTGCTTATATAGCACCAAACCAGTAAAACAACTCACAAGATACTCACAACTACACACAAACCATACTGACCTTTCACACTTCTCTCTCTACCAATCAGCGTTCATCCCTATGAATATGAATGAAATGAAACGACTTACGATGAAATCAGTAACGTAATGAAATTATATTAGTATGTTAAATATGAATTATTTCATCCTGTGACATATAATACTCCCAGCCAATCACATCCATTGTTTGAAAACTGACACCTGTGCAATATCATTATAATACTGCTCTATTGTTATCACACTAACCCTCATAGAAGGCAGAGTTAGTGTTGGGTAGAGTTCAAATGTGTCGATACGTCATAAGAATTGAAACTCTCACCGTTCAGTTGCAACTTGTGTAACCCAATTTTAAACCTGAGTACAAAATGAAGTTGCCCTAAATGATCTGGCCTTACTAGGGTTTTGTGAAGATTGAGGTAAATTTTTAGATGAACTCATCTTAGATTACTAATCATGCTAACCGTGGCTTGTAGATAAAGATTGGTCTTGTTTAATAACCTTATGATGATAACTGGCATTTATAGAGTTCCTGGTTTACGAAAAAATAATCTGGACTCACTAGCTAGAGTTTTTAATTTTTTTAATTGACCCTGATTAGAGAACTATTTGAACTTGATCTGAATCTTGTTATACATGTATAAATAAGTGAAGGCCTGGGGGCAGGGGCAGGATGTTTTGCCAAGGGGGGTCCAACCAAACTGAAGTTGGTTGACATTTGATTTTGATATAATTTTATTTTAATTATAAGAAGTCCCCTACATTGTACAGGTTGTGAATATTTTCTGGGTGTTTGTGTTAATGTTAATACCTCAACATACCACTGTGTAAGTCGCAGCACATCTTAGCTGTAACCAACAGTCATGTAATGTTAACATTACTACTAGTAAGTTATTTACATTATATGTACATACAAACAAATTCCATCGTATCTACTCTATGTCATAATAAAAAGGGTCTTTCTCTTTGCCAGAAGTAAAATAATTTTTGAAGAATACCAGGTACTGTTGCATTGTACATGGCACAATTGCCCTAGGGGGTTTCCTGACCCCCCTCCCCCTTTCGATCCACCCATGATTTACTTATACCTACTTGCCCTCTTTGAGTGTAGGCCTCCTGCTAGATTCCTCCAAGCCTCTCTATCCTATGCTGTTTGTTCCAGTTGTTTCTATGACATTCTTAAACATCTGATGTCAGTCTCCTCCCTCTGTCAGACGTTTCTTGGCCTAATTCCCCTTACACTTCTCTAGCGGGGTCCAGGATAGGGCCTGTCAATTGGTATTGGTCTCTGGCTTGCACAAAGTGTGCCCAATCCATCTCCATCTTCTGTTTGTGAGATTTTCCTCTATATATTGACTTGTACTCTTGTTTCCTCTATTGTGAGTTACATTGTCTTCTGCCGAAGTTCTTTGCTGTTAATTATGTTGGGCCATCTAAGGAGGATTCTTCTCAGACAGGTATCTATAAATGTTTGGATCCTGTTTGTTTTTGTTACAGTTGTCCTCCATGTTTCTGATCCCCAGAGCAGTACAACCTTAACGTTACTGTTAAAAAGTCTAGCTGAAGTTCCTTTGATTTCCAAGTGTGTTCAGTTGTAAAAATGCTGTTCTGGCCTTTCCAATTAACATCTGAATCTGTGCCTCCCTTTCTCTCAAGTAAATACTTCCAATATGAATGAAATTCTTCAACTTCTTCTATTTTAAATCTTTTCTTCAATGTTTGTAGGAGCATTTGACGTGTTTGGTCCTTGTGTCTTTGTTCTGTTATTTTCAGACTTGCTTGTGCTGATATTTCTGCTACCATGTTCAGCTTCTCCTGCAGTTGGACATAAGTATGTGACAGGAGCGTCAGGTCATCTGCAAAATGCAGATCATCCAGCTAGGTCCAAGGTCTCCACTGATTTCCGTTCCTGCTTTTGTGGATGATCTCATAATCAATTGCAAGCAGGAACAGGAAGGGTGACATCCTTGTCGAATGCCTCCTTGTCGAATGCCTCTGTGAGCTGTTACCACATTGTCTCTCTGTCCACACTGTCAAATGCTTTCTCATAGTCTATGAAACTTATGCTTAGGGAAGAATTTCATTCCACATACTGTTCAATAATGATGCATAGAGTTTCTATCTGGCTCAAACAAGATTTGTTTTTGTGAAAGCCAGATTGTCATCAGCTTCTTTTCTCATTCTGTTTAGTATAATTCTGTTCTTCTTTAGAATGTTTAGAAGATACCTCTATAAGTGGTATAACTATTTGGGTTTCCTGATCAGATACCCTCTTTCCATTCCCCGAGGTCGAGGTACATGTATAAGTGGTATACCCCTCATTCCATTCCCGAGGTATGGTTTCTTTTCTTTGGAAAGATTGGGTACAGCATGTCTAACTCACTGTCCAAGTCTAGACTTTTATCAGTACTTTTCAGTACCAACAGTATTTAACTCCGCACATATCACAGTGCAAACCACAGCATTTCTCAGCATCAACAGACTTTCTCATCACCAAGAATAAAATATCAGTAATTATCATTATCAACAGCACAGTAAACTAATTATCAGCAGAAATTGACACTCTCAGTAGTTTTTCCTTCCAGTAGTGTCTGCTTTCAGTGCCTCTGCTGGAGTGTTATCTAGGCCTGCTCACTTACCATATCTTGCCAATGGGTGTTTATCTGAAAAAAGAAATCCATCCGGAAGCTTACTATAAAGGTGTTTTGGTAGATCCTAGTCGTGCCTTGCTGGTACCAGTAATCTGTTCTTTCATCGAGACAAGCTAACACAGTGTGTTTAATATGTGAACTTCTTTTGTTGCAGAAATCCAGATTAAAGATGGAAGACCTAATATCCATTTATCAGAAAGTACAGAAGAATTTAGAGTTTACATCTGAAATGAAAAGCTGACCCAGGACATTGTAGGGGTTAATATGCACAATGTTAAAGATTGAAATCATTTTATTCTACATATACTGTAAAATTAACAATGATGTGGACTCATTTATTTTCATGGTAGATAATTTTCATTGATAACAGAAATGTCTTACATATTGGCAGATTGGTTAATACTACAGAACTACAAGCACTGGAGTATCACTGAGTATAATAAATCACTCCACAGTATACCAGAAAAGCTCTTATTTACACAGGGTGTAACGTATCGTAAACAATTTTCAGTGTTCAGTATTAGGGGGGGGGGGGGGGATATGTATGTGGTAATGTGTATTGCCACTATAGATAGTCTACATGGTAGAGATTTGGAAATAGGTTATTTCCCATCAGAAAAAGTTTGACCGCAACAATATGCTGTGTACATAAAAGGTTTTGTTTGTGTCAGTCAGATGCTCTGAAGATATGTTTTCCCATTTTATTTTGTGAATTATTTGTTTTACTATTGGTTTCTTTTTTATGTAAACTTGACTTATAACTCTCATCATGTATGTCCATCCTCTGATATTCACTCCACTTTTTATACTGTATACATCTTTTTTGTTTATACTTTGTAATTGAATATGTATTATGCTGATGAGCCGTAAGGCTTAAAGCCATGCAATAAACAATACAATACAATACTTGTACATGTACAACCCGAGATTTGGCCAATTCATCCATGTTGTCGATCCTTAATTAGCTGACCACCGATGTCCTTGATTTTAATTTGGAATAACTTACTTTAACATTGATTGCATAGTGAATTGATTAAGTGGCGTATTTTTGTATTTATTAAGTAGAAATTGTATCACATCTAGACAATAACTGTAGAAAACAATGCTCATTTACATACCTACTTGTATTTACATTTCATTCCTGAAAGTTACACTTTTATCATGTTGTTCGCCCTGTAAATGGTGTCCCCTCTCCACTAAACAAATCACCTTTGCAGTACTTATTTTGAAGGCTTTTTTATTACCAGAAATATATTCGGTAAATGAATGTGACGAATTCCTGAATCATTAAACAGAGATGGTGTCCATCTCTATTGCCCTTTGATTATGTTAACGATATGCAATGTGTTTGTTTTTCACAAATTTGTTGATGATTGACATTGTGTTAAATTCTCCATCCTTTGTCAGGAATTGGTATTTAGATCTGCAGTATCACTGTCATTTACACACAGCATGAAAAGGATCATCTAGAGTCCTTAAAAGGGATTTGTGGAATTTATTATTTGTGGGTTTTTTTTCCAGAATGGGATATTTGTACGTTATAAGATGATCACATTAACGGCAATATCAATACATACATTGTAATATTGGAATCTACCGTATAAGTGGTATTTTTAGTGGGACACAAAAGCAATTTCTCCATAAGATATGGGTATATAACTATATATTTAGCGAGAGCTAATTTTAGCAATTTTATAATTCCAAGAAAGATAACTATTACCTCCGATATGGAATAAATATTAGCGATAATGAATTTTAGTGATCCTCAACACGGTCGCTAATAATGTCAAAATTAAATACTCGGTAAAAATTCTACTTATACGATATCGATGCCAAAGCATATGTGTGAGAGCAATTTGGGATAAAAGGGTGGGTGGGGGAGAAAGAAGAGAAGTGGTTGGAAGAGGGAGAGTAAACGAAATGGAAGACGAAGGGTGAGAAAAATAAAAAGGAGAGTAGAGGGATGGCAGGAGTAGTGACAACCCCAACCCCCAGTCTACCCTCTAATGTACCTCAGGGATAATGCAGTTCTTTAAACATTTTTCTGGCATTTATTGAAAACATCTTCTCATGTCTTATACTGTATTCTTGGTTTGATAGATGCTTTTTTGTAGTACATGTACAAAATCATGCACCATAATTATTACAAGGATTTTTATTACAATTTTCATCTGGTCTTTCTTTTATTTTGTGCCTTTAATGATGTCTTTAAGCTGATAATACAGATCCTGTACAATTATGCCACTAAATAAAACAATTAATCAGTAGCTGGCTTTTTTGTTGTTGTGCAAAATGTGCATTAAAATAGGAAATATAATTATATAAAGTGTATTTTTAGAATCTCTTCTTGATAAGATTACTTTGTTTCTGTTATATTTGGTCGTAGTTGTGCATTATGTCCTCAAATTTAATTCTGTGTTCACATTTGAATTACTGTTAATAAATCTATGAGTTTTCTTTGAATTTTTAATTTAAAGAAGAAATAATTATGAAACTGTTTAGAATTAATGATGCACTATTGAATGATCATGGCTGGTTTCTGTTTTAATTTTAAAATGTGAGGAAATCTACATGACCTGGCTGAAATCAACAGAAAAGTTGATTAATTGATGATATTTGTTTTTTCATTTCATTGCACTATATGTCAACATACAACATGTTCTTTACACACCGATTCTGACTACGGATTACGTAATCGTTTATCTGATCAAGATAAAAGGCTCGTGTAAGGTGGGTGTGACCGGTGGACAGGGGTGCTTACGTCTAGGCACCCGATTCCACCTCTGGTGTGTCTAGGGGTTTGTGTTTGCCCAATTCTCAACCACAGGGTTTTGACACAATCTGAGCAAAGTGGTATATATGGTATGGTCTATATGTATATACCAGTTTGTTCAGATTGTGTCAAAACCGAGTCTGTGCTCTTAACTTTGTATATATATTCCTTACAGGAGTTCAAGATGATTGATCATTGTTCGTTATCTTCACCTTTTCGTAACAGTACATATTTTGACTTGCATATTGACTACAAAAATATTCAGGAAATTTTATTGTGATTAGTTTGTGCACAGGATGATATTTGTGTCAAGTTCCTGTGCTTACCAAGTTTATGAAACATGAACTACATTATGCATCAACTCTCATCATTCGACAAAAATGTTGAATAATCTCTAACCAGAGTTGTCATTCCTCCCTTCACATTAAAAACGAAAGAAAAGAAACGCAATGAAAGAGAAATAAAAAATAACAAAAAGTACCGGCAGCACAAAACCCCCCCCCCCCCCCCCCCCCCCCCCCCAAAAAAGAAAGAAAAAAAACCCATTCGAATCCAAATTCGAACGACTTGTCCATACTCGGATGGCAAGTTGTGAAATCATCGACCATTGGATAGATTGAACCTATCATTTACGCGGAAACAGTTGTAACGATGAAGATGGCGGGAAAAATGTAAACAAATAAAGGAAATGCTGGCAGAAAAGGCACTAGAACTCCTTCGAGAATTACAAAGGACTTTAGATGGATCTCTACCGCCATATAATGTTGGTTTTAACAAAACCTAGTTGATTCCTATATCATTTATGTAGCATTTGTAGTAAAGCAGTACAATAGCTAACTTTGTAAACCCGGCGCAGCTTTTCGATAATCGATCGTTAAATTCAATGCATCGGATCGTCTAGAAAGGGTATCGTCCCACCCCTAGACATTATGATGATGAAGTATACCTCCTTAAACTTTTTAACCATCATAAGATTTTCATGATTTCCCCGATTTTCACCCTAATATCTAAAATCCCATGGTTACAGAGCTGAAACTGCAAGAATTTTGTTGTTGTTGCTGTTTTTCGCCACAAGAAGAATGCTTATATTTTGAATTTCACACAGAATTAGATGAGAACAATGCCAGTATCAGGGTATGCTAAGACAGATTAGGCGTTTGTGTGGGGAAATTGTTGGTGAAAAAACACTTCTTATTCTCTTGTACCATGTGTACTGTTGAACCAGATGAGAAGACCAGAATGCTTGAAAACATTTGTTCTGTATGCCCCAATCACCCGGGTGTCAGAAACTTGTCAGGTTGCTTAACAAACAGGACATACAATGTTTTGATCTTGATTTGCTATTTGATGTCTGTGAATAATCAACTCTCTATACATGTACGTACCTGGAATGCATAGGCATATTGCATGTTCCCTTAGATGAATTGTCTATAATATCTAACACATCTTTGTAAGCGAATCAGACACTTGGCTAGCGAAGGTAATCATAGGAAAAGAATTTGGCAATGTCTATATAGAATACAACAATGTTCTAAAGGTCACATTTTGAATATTAAGCAAAATTTTGTACATCACATTTTATTAATATTCCATTAATGGAATAGCTATACCTGTAATGAATCCCTACACTTGGATATAGAAAGAAAGCACCAGGTAGTCAGAAGCAGAACATAAGATGATAAAACGCCGATATGAATAACAATAGTATATTATTCATGTTTTGCAGGAGGATGCCATCAGGCTGATTCTTGAGGAAATGAAGGCACTTTTTGAACAGAATCAGAAAGATGTGTAAGTGTCTATATATAATACACTGTAAGCATAGTCTATGGAGGTAAATCCCCAGGACTTATGAGTTGTTATTTATATTCATGATATTAATAGATGTGATGTAACACCACAGATTCAATGCCAATTAAATTCTAGAAGGGCCTTGCTGTTTGCTTCCTGATTTTTTTGTTTGTTTTGTACATGGCTGCGAGAAAACATGCCCCTATGACAAAAGTATTGCAGTATTTTGATACCCAATATAATAACTAATAAGTATGTGATTAACTAATATTGTACATTTTTTGCATAGGTCTGTTAGATGAGGTTTAAAGTGAAAAATGTATTTTCTCACAAGAGATCAATGTCACTTATTTTAAACTTCAATGAATATTGAAAATAATCAGCAGGTCCTCCGAATTTCTGTAAAATACTGAATATGACTTCATTTATATCTAAATGGAATTGTCAGTTACCTTTGTTTTAAAAACCTTGAGTTGGCATACTAACAATTTACTCCTACAGAACCTCGTTTAATGTGCCTTGGGTGAAGCGGATTCAAGTTTGTTCAAATGAGGGACAATGCCCTTCTCCAAGGGGAGATAATACCGAAAATACACTGACAAATTTTTAAAATCTTCTCCAGAACCAGTAGGTCAATTTCAACCAAACTTGGTACAAAGGATCCCTGGGTGAAGGGGATTCAAATTTGTTCAAATAAAGGGCCATGCCCCTTCAATGGGAGGTAATCACACAAGAATGCAAAAATGGTGGGAACATTTAATAATCTTCTCAAGAACCACTGGGCCAGTACTAGTTCAAATTTACAGGGTAGCTTCCTGACGTAATGAAGATTCAAGTTTATTAAAATCATGGCCCCTGGGGGTAAGTTGGGGCCACAATAGGGGATCAAAGGGAAAAACTTTCAAGAACCACAGGACCAGAAAATTTCACATTTACTTGGAAGTTTTCTGACATAGTGCAGATTCAGTTTGTTAAAATCATGGCCTCTGAAAGTAGGGTAGGGCCACAATAGGGGATCTATGTTTCACATGCGAATATATAGGGAAAATCTTTGAATATGGGTCAAGATGACTCAGGTGAGCAATGTGGCCCATGGGCCTCTTGTTTTATTACTTTTTAGCTCACCTGAACCGAAGGTTCAAGTGAGCTATTCTGATCACATTTTGTCCGGTGTCCGTCTGTCTGTAAACTTTTCACATTTTCGACTTCTTCTCCAGAACCACTGGGCCAATTTCAACCTAACTTGACCAAAAGCATCCTTGGGTGAAGGGCTTTCAAGTTTGTTCAAATGAAGGGCCATGTCCCTTTCAAAGGGGAGATAATCACAAAAATGCAAAAATAGGGTGGGGTCATTTAAAAATCTTCTTCTCAAGAACCACTGGGCCAGAAGAGCTGAAATTTACCTGAAAGCTTCCAGACATATTACAGATTCAAGTTTGTTCAAATCATGGGTCCCTGGGGTTGGATGGGGCCACAATAGGGGATCAAAGTTTTACATACAAATATATAGGAAAAATCTTTAAAAATCTTCTCAAGAACCACTAAGCCAGAAAAGTTGATTTTTACATGAAAACTTTCTGACATAGTGCAGATTCAAGTTTGTTCAAATCATGGCCCCCGGGGATAAGATGGGGCCCCAAGGGGGGGGGATCAAAGTTTTACATACAAATATATAGGGAAAATCTTTAAAAATCTTCTTCTCAAGAACCACTAAGCCAGAAAAGCTGATTTTTACATGAAAACTTTCTGACATAGTGCAGATTCAAGTTTGTTCAAATCATGGCCCCCGGGGATAAGATGGGGCCCCAAGGGGGGATCAAAGTTTTACACACAAATATATAGGGAAAAACTTTAAAAATCTTCTTCTCAAGAACCACTAAGCCAGAAAAGCTAAGATTTACATGAAAACTTTCTGACATAGTGCAGATTCAAGTTTGTTCAAATCATGGCCCCCGGGGATAAGATGGGGCCCCAAGGGGGGGATCAAAGTTTTACACACAAATATATAGGGAAAAACTTTAAAAATCTTCTTCTCAAGAACCACTAAGCCAGAAAAGCTGAGATTTACATGAAAACTTTCTGACATAGTGCAGATTCAAGTTTGTTCAAATCATGGCCCCCGGGGATAAGATGGGGCCCCAAGGGGGGGATCAAAGTTTTACACACAAATATATAGGGAAAAACTTTAAAAATCTTCTTCTCAAGAACCACTAAGCCAGAAAAGCTGAGATTTACATGAAAACTTTCTGACATAGTGCAGATTCAAGTTTGTTCAAATCATGGCCCCCGGGGATAAGATGGGGCCCCAAGGGGGGGATCAAAGTTTTACACACAAATATATAGGGAAAAACTTTAAAAATCTTCTTCTCAAGAACCACTAAGCCAGAAAAGCTGAGATTTACATGAAAACTTTCTGACATAGTGCAGATTCAAGTTTGTTCAAATCATGGCCCCCGGGGATAAGATGGGGCCCCAAGGGGGGGATCAAAGTTTTACACACAAATATATAGGGAAAAACTTTAAAAATCTTCTTCTCAAGAACCACTAAGCCAGAAAAGCTGAGATTTACATGAAAGCTTCTTGACATAATGCAGATTCAAGTTTGTTCAAATCATGGGCTCTGGGGGTTGGATGGGGCCACAATAGGGGATCAAAGTTTTACATACAAATATGTAGGAAAAATCTTTTTCTCAAGAACCACTGAGCCAGAAAAGCTGATTTTTACATGAAAACTTACTGACGTAGTGCAGATTCAAGTTTCCTCAAATCATGGGCTCCGGGGGTAGGATGGGACCACAAGGGGGATCAAAGTTTTACATACAAATATATAGTTAAAATCTTTTTCTCAATAACCACTGAGTCAGAAAAGCTGATATTTACAAGAAAACTTTCTGACATAGTGCAGATTCAAGTTTGTTCAAATCATGGTCCCCGGGGGGTAGGATGGGGCCACAAGTGGGGGGGGGGGGGGTCAAAGTTTTACATACAAATATAGAAAAAAGCTTTAAAAGAACCATTGGGCCAAAGAAGTTGACATTTACATGAAAGCTTTCTGACATAGTGTAGATTCAAGTTTGCAAAGGGTAGTTTGGGCCATAATAGGGACCAAGGTTTTACATGCAAATATATATGGAAAGTCTTCAGATATGGGCCAAGGTGACTCAGGTGAGCGATGTGGCCCATGGGCCTCTTGTTTTCCAAACTTCATCATGAACTGACACTTGACCATTTCACTTTGGCGTGGGTGTCCAACATTAGATATTTCACATCCTGTATGGAGCTATTCACAGAATCATGTGATGCAGATTTATCCATTAAATCTTATCAATTACATGTATGTCTGAAGTGGAGGTTATAAATCATATTGCCATACATTAAAAAAATCAGAATAAGAATTGTATAATCATATTTTATTTAGGAGTGCTACTGTTGCTGGAGAAAATGGTTTGTTTTCTGGTGTACAGTTGAGACATTCTGCTTTAGAGCGCAACAAAAGGTGCCTTCTTGCTTACTTGTAAGTATGAGAAATGAAGTCTAATGGCAGTAATGCAGACCTGTTCTAAATAAAAGAATCCAACATTTTTAAGTTTGAGCAATGTTCTCAAACCAAGTTCTAATGTGATTTCCTTATGAAAGGTGAAGATAACAAACAGTAATCAATTTCATAACTCCTATAAGCAATACAAAATAGAGAGTTGGGCAAACACCCCTGGACAGGGATCAGGTGCCTAGTTGTCACAGTTGTCACCCTGCACATGAGGGAGACATCATGAATTGTCTCCCTTCACGTGACCAGGCCTCCACCAATAAAATTTACTGTATTATTCTGAAGGATAATAATAAGCAATATAGCTGACATCACAATGACACGTGGATCAGTACAACTGACATCACAATGCCATGCTATGCAATACAGCTGACATCACACATTGCCACACTGACTTATACAGTTGACATCACAATGCGACATTAAGTATCACAGCTGACTTCACAGTGTCATTTCAATCAGTATGCAATTTCTAAAGTATTACCATAAAGTACTGTGTGTGTTGCACACACATACAGCACAACTAACACTGGAATAAATTTCATGAAGAAAAAAAACCCACCTTAGGCTTCTGAAATGACAAGTATTGTACTTTATTAATTTATAATTCGTAACTGCAAACAAGCTGTTATAAAACGTGTCAGGTTTGACATCTTTTGTGCTTTATAGCAGCAGTTTGTTTGCAGTCAAATGACATCAGCTGCTGTTATTAATACAATAGATGTCGAAAATAAACATTTTAGAGTCCCTTTAAAAGAGAGAAGAAAACTTAAACACATATACAACTTAATCAAACTTGTCTTATTCAGTGAAATATTGTAAAAATATGATAGCTAAACAGTGGGATATTTGACAAAATTTGTAATAGCACAACACATACAGTATGCGTACATCAGCTTTATAGAATCGTACTTAAATGAAATATTTGAAGTTTACTTTTTCTTTCTCCAGATACAACAGATTAGAGCACATGAAAAAGATGAGATGGGAGTTTGGTAGTGTACTGCCTCCTGAGGTCAAATTCAACATGTGTGAGCCGGAGGTAGGTCGGACTTCTCTCTTTATCATTCTTTTTCTACAGTCCTTCCTGTGTTAATATCCTTAAAGAGGGAAAACCCTAACTATCTATATTTATATTGTACAGTAAAACACGGTTATAGTAAATCTCCTTACAGTAAAACATGGTTATAGTAAATCTCCGTACAGTAAAACACGGTTATAGTAAATCTCCTTACAGTAAAACACGGTTATAGTAAATCTCCTTACAGTAAAACATGGTTATAGTAAATCTCCTTACAGTAAAACATGGTTATAGTAAATCTTCAGGGTCAGTGAAAAACAATTCATTGTAACCAAACTTTGTTATATATAATAAAAGTTTTGTTATTTTTCTCTCATAGGGGAATAAATATCACTTTGCGATAGGCGTGAATTTGTTATAAGTGTGTTCATTATAAGTGTGTTTTACTGTATATGATCACTCTCTCTCTCTCAGCCCTTTCTGTAACATTAACCTTGGACATAACATTTAAACTACACAGGTTCTAAGACAGAGATTTCATACTTCAAATGAAATGTCAAGGACAAAGCTAATGTGACTGATATAAGCCAAGACTATTATTAAGGTCAAATACATGTTTCACGAACACATCTTGTTTCTTCTTTCTTCGACCACTCAGATCACAAGGGTTATGATTTGATTGAATACAAAGTAGTATGGTTTTATTTTTTGCCATACATTTTATAATCTTGTTTTACTTGACCCTTTTATACCACTTACAGCAATTGGAGATATTTATTTGAAGCCAGTCATTTGCTTAGCTGTAATGTCAGTGAATGCACAATTTTGTCCCATACTTCAGCAAAAGTGGGGCACATTATTCTGGCTCTCTATCCGTCCATCTGTCTGGATTCTGGATGATTTTTAAAAGGCTATTCCAGTTTTAGCATTGCATTTTTATTTTAAAAGTCTATGACTACAAGATGGCCTCTATTGTTACATGCCATCAAAGAAAGGACGTATTATGATATGGCTCTGTCCGGACCTGGTAGGCAAAATGCAAAATGAACTGAAGCTCCAGGATCTTACAACTGGGTGCATTTGATTACCATGATGAGAGAAAGATGCCTATTGTTTTTCAAGGTCAAAGTCATTGTATCAGTTAATAGGAAAACCTTGTAGGTAAAATACAGACTGCAGTGCTCCAAGTTGCGAGTAAAACAGTCGCATTTGCGACAAGAAAATCGATTTTGCGACTAGAGATTATATTAAGTAGCAATTTTGCGAGTGGAAAAAAATTGGGCATCCAGTAAAATTTTGTAATCGGGATCGGAAGTCTGAATAAATATTTTTCAGTCTTGGTCAAAACAGCGTTTGAAAGCAATCAAGATGACGGGGAAACGAGGGTTAAAGCACTTTGGATTTATCAGTAGTAAAAAGTAGAAGCCTCGGCCTAGTACATGTAACGAAGAAATTAAAAAATCACACGGAGAAAGTTCTGCATTTAAAGACGTAGCTGTGTCTAAAGAAAAATGCAAAAGTAAAGAAAAAACCCCAGTCCTAATGGCTGAAGAAATTTTCGTGGTTGATATTCAGAGATTGCAAAATGTTTTGCAGAATTTGTGAGGCCAATCAGCCAGCAACTTCCACCATTTATGGACACCCATTGTCCGATTTCACCACGACCTGGTGTACATCTTTCAAATGTGGAAGTGTGACTATTCACGATAACAGTAAGAGACATGTCTTTGTCCGTGACTATATTATCAGCAGTAAGTCGAGCGGGGCAACTGTTACTGATAATTTTCAGACAATTACAAACTCGGGATGTAGTGTTCTTATTGATGCTGGTACCGATTGTTCAGCAAAAGATCCAACAGAAGTAGAAGCTCTTATTCGCTTAAGCAGTGAAGGTCCACTTATTGAGGACTTTAACATGTTTAAAGCAAATCCCTGTGTGGATCACTGGGTTTTCTTCCCCAGAAGCATATTGTAAAATATACAGGGTGGCCAAATGCAATACCAGATTGCCAGAGTAAATACTTGACTTGTTAGCATCAGCATGTTTCACAGCACATTTCTATTCAGTTTAAAAATAAAACAAACAAAACGCATTCATGGGTGAAGATTTTTTTAACTTGAAAGATATTCAAATTAAAAAAAACCCAAACTTGTAGGTCTTATTTACAAAATCTTTTACCATTTCAAGTAGAAATGTTGAACATGGCAACTAGAAATTTGAAAATGGCGACCAGAAATATTTCTAGGTCGCCATTTCGCGACCTGATAGCAGATGTGACTTGGAGCACTGGACTGAACTATTGAGGCTAGGACCGTCAAACTCGGTATGCATACTCCTCATGCCAAGTGGAGAACGTCTTTTGTTCTCCAAGGTCGAGGTCGTAGTATCACTTAGTAGGAAAACCTTGTAAGGCAGGATACAAACTGAACCGATGGGAATAGGACTTTCAGACTTGGTACACAGACACCTTATTCCAAGCAAAAGATGTCTATTTTTCTCAAGGTCAAAGGTTAAGGTTGTACTATCACTCAATAGAAAAACCTGGTTTTTGTTATGAATACAAGTATTGCCCTGAAATTTTGTCACAACCCTCCCTCTTGAAGAAATACAGTTAGTTCACATTTCAACTTGATTGGTTCACTGTGACCTATTTTAAGGCTAAAAATAGGTCAAATAGTTTTCTCTACTTTTTCTCATCATGGATAGATATTGCACTGAAGGTCTTACAGGTGTATGTTGTGACTTTTGTGGTACTCTTGTTTTTTGAGGTTGGAAGATTAAGGTCACCGGTTCACGAATCTTAAGACATAGTTCTCAATGATATCTCCAATATTAATTGAGCTTTAACAATAAAACTTCATATGAAGAGTTCGACTATCACTCATAAGATTTAAAGATCTAGGTCACCAGCTCACATCCATTAGGTATCAAAGTTCTCCCTGTTCGATATCTCTGATATTTTAACACACTTCGCAAGAAGTCTATATAGAATGATCTTCCTTCTTCTTCTTCTTTTTTTTTTTTTATTTTTTACAAAAAAAGTTCAAATGAAATAAATAAACCTTGAAGATTGGGGACATAAATTTACTGAATTTGTTTGTTTCAGATCCAATGGTTTAGCAAGTACAATAAGATGCTTGCTAATTACATGAGGTCTATAGGTGGAGAGGGTGGCTTAGATCTCACACAGGACCTCAAACCTCCAAAGACTCTCTACATAGAGGTAATACAGAGATTCATTAAAAAAAACTCTACATAGAGGTGAATAGAGGTCCATGTAGAAAACTCTACATAGAGATAACAGAGATCCATTTAGAAAACTGTACATAGAGTTAATAGAGAGTAAATATGAATTCTAGTATAACAAGAGACCCATGGGCCACATCGCTCACCTGAGTCACCTTGGCCCATATCTGAAAACTTTCGATATATATTTGCATGTAAAACCTTAATCCCTATTATGGCCCCAACCTACCCCTGGAGGCCATGGTTTTTGCAAACTTGAATATACACTATGTCAGAAAGCTTTCATGTAAATGTCAACTTCTTTGGCCCAATGGTTCTTGAGAAGAAGATTTTTCAAGATTTCCCCTATATTTGTATGTAAAACTTTGCTCCCCTATTCTGGCCCCATCCTACCCCCGGGGGCCATGATTTGAACTTAAATCTGCACTATGTTAGGAAGCTTTCATGTAATTATCAGCTATTCTGGCTAAGTGGTTCTTGAAAAAAAAGATTTTTAAAGATTTTCCCTATATATTTGTATGCAAAACTATGATCTTCCCTTGTGGCCCCATCCTATCCCTGGGGGCCATGATTTGAACAAACTTGAATCTGCATTATGTCAGAAAGCTTTCATGTAAATCTCAGCTTTTCTGGCTCAGTGGTTCTTGAGAAGAATATTTTTAAAGATTTTCCCTTTATATTTGAATGTAAAGATTTAATCCCCTATTGTGGCCCCATCCAACCCCCGGGGGACCATGATTTGAATTAACTTGAATCTGCATTATGTCAGGAAGCTTTCATGTAAATATAAGATTTTCTGGTTCAGTGGTTCTTGAGAAGAATATTTTTAAAAGATTTATCCTATATATTAGTATGTAAAACTTTGATCCCCTATTGTGGCCCCATCCAACCCCTGGGAGCCATGATTTGAACAAACTTGAATCTGCACTATGTCAGGAAGCTTTCCTGTAAATTTCAGCTTTTCTGGCCCAGTGGTTTTTGAGAAGAAGATTTTTAAATGACCCCACCCAATTTTTGCATTTTTGATTTTGTGATTATCTCCCCTTTGAAAGAGACCCTTTATTTGAACAAACTTGAAAGCCCTTCACCCAAGGATGCTTTGTGGCAAGTTTGGTTGAAATTGGCCCAGCGGTTCTTGAGAAGTCGAAAATGTGAAAAGTTTACGACTATGACAGACAACGGACAAATTTTGATAAGAAAAGTTCACTTGAGCCTTTGACTCAGGTGAGCTAAAAACTTGAATTAGGTTTTGACCATCATGCGTATCATTTTAATGGATGCTGGATTTTGCCATAATAACCATTGAACACTCACTGCTATGGCCATGTCTAGGTCAAAATTTGTGGCACTTCACCTGTAGCTGGTGCTCTGTACATGACTTAAATGCGCTGATAATTGGGTTAGAGGAATGGAATGAGAGGAGGGAGGCAAAAGAAGTGGAGAGAATAATTTCCAACTCACCATCTCAAAAATTACAGAGCAGAATTGTATTTTTAATATGGTATATTGTTTATTTACTTTGAAGGTACGATGTTTAATGGACCATGGTGAATTTGAAACACAAGATGGAAACATTCTTTTGTTGAAGAAAAACAGTCAGGTATATGTACATTGTGATATATGTAGATACACATCACATACCATGTGCTACACAGGGATATTGCATACCGTATATACTCGCCTATAAATTGGATTTTTGGGAGTTAAATTTTGGTCCAAAACTCATGCCCGACTTATAGGAGTGTCCTAAGAAGATTAGTTTTTATACGCCCTTCTTTAGACGGGACGTATTATGGTACAGCGATGTCTGTACGTCCGTCCGTTCGGGGTTTTCTCTTTATAATTTCATTTCCCTTTCACATATCATGCTGAAACTTGCTGTGTAGCTTCTTTGTGGGTCACTCTAAATCATACTGCAATTTTGATCCATTTCGACCTTTTTTCCAGGAGTTTTGCCCTTTTATTTGGAAATTATTATTATATGGAGGGTATATGATTTGTCCGTCCTACTCCTCCCAGTTTTCAAGCGAGAGCCTTCTTATTTTCTACAATTTTTGAGAAAATTACAGGTTGTTGAACATTAGTCTATTTGGAAATTAATATTCTATGGAGGGTACATAATTTGTCTGCCCAACTCCTCCCACAGTTTTCAAGTGAGGACCTTCTTATTTTGTGGAGTGTTTGTATAGGTACTGAAGATGTGCATGTGGGATGGATTTTAATTTTCTACAATTTTTGAGAAAATTACAGGTTGTTGAACTTAGTCTATTTGGAAATTAATATTCTGTGGAGGGTACATAATTGTCCGCCCAACTCCTCCCACAGTTTTCAAGTGAGGACCTTCTTATTTTGTGGAGTGTTTGTATGGGTATTGAAGATGTGCATCTGGGGAAGGATTTTGATTTTCTTCCATTTTTGAAAAAATTACAGGTTGTTGAACTCAGTCCATTTTGAGGAAATCTCGGTTTTTAAGCTAAGACCCTTTGTTCATATGAAAGTTTGTTCCAAGAAAAACACAATATGTAAGCATTTCACGGGCATATTATGTACCATGTGCAGTACTCTTGTTTCTGGATGGCGTAATGTGTAGCCTAGTAGTTTTTAAACAACAAAAACATGGACGAAATAAACAAAATAGTAACTGTTTAATTTGATGTCATATCTCAAAACATAATTATTGGAACACGGATATGTACGTAAGAGTATTGATATGAAATTCATTTGTTGGGAGAAAAATATCAAATATCGGCGCATTCCTCAAAATATTATTTGAAACACAGGTAAAAACATTAGAGCATTGATTTGAAATTGCCAACCGACTCTTGAAAATTAAGTTGGACCGACTTCAATGGTAATTCCCTCCTAAATAACCTAAAAACTAAACAACTGACTTATAGGCAAATGAACTTATAGGCGAGTATATACGGTAATCTTGTTGTGTATGTTTCGCCGAGAGTATAGTCAATGTAAGGGATCATTTGAATCATCTTGGTGTACATAAATGTTAATTTGATTTTCAGCATTTCATGTTGAGATCGGAGTGCGAGCATTTAATTCGACAAGGAATATTGGAGCACATTGTGCACTAGATAAACTGAGCGACCACAGCCTGTAGACATTTAATCTCGCAGGGAATACTGGAGCACATTGTTCACTACAGAAACTGTCAGCGGGACCACAGCCTCTAAACGTGGAAAATTATATTCGACAACATCAGTTGAAAGAGTGACAAAATCTTGATGCACAGCAAATTCAAAGTTGAAATATTTTAATATGTTCAAGTCCAGCATTTCTGAACAGCACAGCATGTGCCTTGACAAGATAATGAACTAGTTTATTAAATGTGATATAAAGTTTGAAATTATATACGAGTACCATGTGGTTCTGTCAAAGACTACTTACTTAATTTGTAGTGTCTGAATAAGAAATGGATGCCTGCTGGACCCCGTGTATGTCAATATTATGCACTATCAACAATCTGTGATATTATACATGTATATGCTGGGTACTGGAACAGAATATTTTTAAAACAGATGTAATTTATTTGTTTTTAATGTATCTACATATAAATTAAATTAACATTAATAACCCTGTCACATTTTGTACTCTGTGTACATTTTGTGGAGAAGTGGGCGGGTTGCAATCTTAATTAAAATCAGATCCTAAGATATGTTCACAATCGCTACAATAGTATGCGGCGCGGATCTAAAAAGTCTGATTTTAATTAGATTGGGATGGGTTGTAACCTTGCAGTACGATAGCAAGGTAACTTGAACATATAATGTTTAGATTTCCAAACTTTGTTGTATTTTGGAAGACTGATCCTTTAATAAGGTATATATATGTAGACAACCAATTGATATTTCAAAAAAACTTTCAAAGTCTTAACCCTTGGACATATAATTGGCAAGTTTTCTGAACATTTTGTATCTTGGATAGATAAACATGTACCATTGAAATTCAACAGTTATTGAACTGGTATATCTAGTTTAGCAGAGTTACAGCCCTTGGACAGTTAGGTACACTCCACCAGGCCCTGAAGAAGTATAGTTTAGCTAATTTAAAATCCCTACTTATTTCGTTTTTATATTCTGGTCGAAGATGGGACATATGGTATGGCGGCATCCGTCTGTCCGGACCTTGTAAGCAGGATAGAAACCGAACCCTAAGCTCCAGGATATTACAACTTGGTATATTTGATCACCATGATGAGAGGAATATCCTTATTGTTTTTCAAGGTCAGAAGTCAAAGATCGTAGCTAACCTTGTAGGCAGAATACAAAACAAACCGTAAGTTCCAGATATTGCAACTTGGTACATGTTTTTCAAGGTTAGAGGTCAAAGTATCACTTAGTAGGAAAACCTTGTAGGCAGATACAAACTGAACCCGTCAGCTTCAGGATATTGCAACTTGATACATTTGATCACCATATCTTTGATCGATTGATTGATGTTTTCCGCCACACTCAACAATTTTTCAGTTATATGGTGGCGCCCAGTTTTTTATTGGAAGAGAGAACCCAGATACAATGTACCTGGGAAGAGACCACCGACCTTCCGAAAGTAAACTGGAAAACTTTCTCACTTACAGGCGTGAGCAGGATTCGAACCCACGCCGACAGAGGTGAGAGGCCATGTGATTTTGTCAAGAACCACAGGGCCAGGAAAGTACAAATTTACATGAAAGCTTCCCGACATAGTGCAAATTAAAGTTTGTTAAAATCATGGCCCCGGGGTAAGATGGGGCTTCAATAGGAGATCAAAGTTTTAAATACAAATATATAGGGAAAATCTTCTCAAGAACCACTGGGCCACGAAAGTTTACATTTATATAACAACTTCCTGACAGTGCAGATTTAAGTTTGTTAAAATTGTGGCCCTAGGGGGTAGGGTGGGGCAACAATAGGGGATCAAAGTTTTACATACAAATATATAGGGAGAATCATTAAAAATCTTCTGATGAAGAATCACATGGCCAGAAAGATTAACATGAAACTTCATGACAGTGCAGATTCCAGTTTGTTAAAAATCATGTTCCCCTGGGGGAAGGTTGGGGCCACAAAAGCAGTCAAAGTTTTACATGCTAATATATAGGGGAAATCTTTAAATATGGGCCAAGGCAACTCAGATAAGCGATGTGACCCATGGGCCTCTTTTTAGCTCACCTGAACCGAAGGTTCAAGTGAGCTTTTCTGATCACATTTTGTCCGTCGTCCGTCCGTCTGTAAACTTTTCACATTTTGGACTTCTTCTCCGGAACCACTGGGCCAATTTCAACCAACCTGGGCCAAAAGCATCCTTGGGTGAAGGGCTTTCAAGTTTGTTCAAATGAAGGGCCATGTCTCTTTCAAAGGGGAGATAATCACAAAAATAAGGTGGGGTCACTTAAAAATCTTCTTAAGAACCACTGGGCCAGAAGAGCTGAAATTTACCTGAAAGCTTCCTGACATAATGCAGATTCAAGTTTGTTCAAATCATGGGGGCCCCTGGGGTTGGATGGGGCCACAATAGGGGATCAAAGTTTTACATTCAAATATATAGGAAAAATCTTTAAAAATCTTCTTCTCAAGAACCACTAAGCCAGAAAAGCTGATATTTACATGAAAGCTTTCTAACATAGTGCAGATTTAAGTTTGTTCAAATCATGGCCCCCGGGGGTGGGGCCACAATAGGGGATCAAAATTTTACATAGAAATATATAGGGAAAATCTTTAAAAATCTTCTTCTTATGAGCCAGAAGAGCTGAAATTTACATGAAAGCTTCCTGACATAGTGCAGATTAAAGTTTGTAAAAATCATGGCCTCCAGGGGTAGGTTGGGGTCACAATATGGACTAAGGTTTTACATGCAAATATATATGGAAAGTCTTCAGATATGGGCCAAGGTAACTCGGGTGTTTAAAATTAATCCTGACCTATTCAATATTTCATGATCTTTCATATTTATTATATAGATTTCTAATAGCAAGCCCTTTCATTTGATACCATGATTTATATGACCTTCTCCCAGAACAGGAAGGTCGTGTCAGTCATATTGGTGTTGAGGCAACCCCATGTAATTTGAATTCATGTTCAGTTAACAATATGTCAGGACCCATTGGAATTTGTCATGGGCATAAAGATTGAAAAAAAAATCTTTAAAGGTGGCTCATTACATTAAAATTTTATTTAATGGCTCATTTAAACACCTTGTATGAAGAATGATTTGACCATTGAAAGAGTGATACAAGCTTTCAATTTTTTTGTTTTATTCCCCCCCCCCCCCCATCACCATGAAATAGTTTTTTAAAAGTAGGTTAAACCCCAAGGCCACACCAGCCTAGGGTCAATTACATTGCAATACATTACAGTTACGTAGAAAATTTGACATTACCATTACCCCCATTTTGAAATTGAATGCATTACATTACACATAACATATTGATATTAAATAAATGACAGAAAAATTATTTCTTAATATTGATTCATGAATTTTTTAAAAAGTATACAGTAATACAAGCATACAAAATAATGTTAGGAAACACATCCAAGTTATTTATTGCATTTGGTTGTCATCAAGATTTCATCTTTCAGAGAACATCTGTCTGGTCTTTTTGTTCACAAGATTTAAAAGTCAATCACTAATATGATGAATTAATCTAAACCTCCAAAATATCAAGTATTTTAAGTAATGTAAATGTAATGTGCATTACAGTATATTTTCTACAAGTAATGCATTACATTAACATTACTTGTGATGCCAGAGTGGCCCATTACACTGAAAAATGGATGTCATTACACTACAATTATCCCAGGCCTGGGCCACAGTTAAAATTTTTACATCATGTCACAAGGGATGTGCATATGAAATCCCCATCACTCATATTATTCAAGTTATGATCAAGGTTAGTTTCAGACAGACATATAGTTATAGGGATATAAAAATCTTGAATGCACACAACTTGGGGTAAATTTGGATTTGATTTATTGTGACCCTGCTACTTTTATATCTTTCTTTATTCTCATATAAACTTTGACCCCTTACTGCGGCCCCACCCTCACCAGGAACCATGATTTTTACAAACTGCAGGCTTTCAAGTGACATTTTGCAAAGAATAAGGGCCATTTTTAGGGCAAAATTATCACACAAAAAAAGGACCTCTTTTAGGATTTTTAGACAAAAATAAGGGTTAAATTTACAAATCAATTGGAAAGAAAAAATGTTTTACTCACCATTTGCAAGAGCAATAATACAAAAAACTAATTACCTACTCAGAAGATCATACCAGTGGTCATCAACAGCCATATTCGGCATTCAGCACAAACCACGATATAATTCAGGTGGACTCCCATTGCTCACAATCAATGCTGAATATAGCTGATAACCATCAAGATGTCTTCTGAGATGTACATTTAATCAACATATTCATTTTCTGAAAGACTAAATTTAATAAATTTCAACACTTCAAATTTATCTAAACTTTGAAAATGTAGGAATTTCAACAAAAAACTAGGGCTATTTTAGGATTCTAAAGCTTAAATAAGGAAAATAAGGGCTGTTGTAGAAAAATAAGGGCCCGCTTGAAAGCCTGAAACTGGAATCTGTACTGTTAGGAAGCTTTCATGTAAATTTCCACTGCTCTGGTCCAGTGATTCTCGAGAAGATTTCCCCTCAGCATGTAAAACTCCGATCTTCTATTGTGGCCCCACCCTACCCCTGGGGGCAGGTTGTATGATTTGAAGAAAAAAACCTTGAATCAACACTCGACACTATCAGGATGCTTTAAAGTATATTTCAACTTTTCTGGTCCAGTGGTTTTTGAAAAGAGTTTTGAACCCCATCCTATTTTGC
The DNA here is from genome assembly GCF_947568905.1 of Ostrea edulis. Lineage (NCBI taxonomy): Eukaryota > Metazoa > Mollusca > Bivalvia > Ostreida > Ostreidae > Ostrea > Ostrea edulis. The sequence continues at coordinate 12,465,749 of NC_079168.1, forward strand.
CTTTTCTTGCACGATTATCAACACGTTGACAGGAGCATGACCCTTCATCCAAACTAACTTTAATCCCCTTCATCCAAGGAGGATTAGTGCCAAGTTTGATTGAAATTGGCTCAGAGGTTCGAGAGAAGGAAGGTGGAAAGTTTACAGACAGGCAAAAGGTGAGCTAAAGTCCCGAAAACTGCTAGTGCACATGACTAAAGGCAGGACCCAATGAATAAAGGGGTATTTCAATTGCCTTTTGTCCAAGATTTTACCAATACATGTACATTTCAGACTGCAATAAAAAGATTAATGGAGTGTATGAAATTTTTATTGGGTAAAATAACATTTTTTGTAAAACATATTCCTCACTAAATGCATTGAGTAACCTTTTCTTGCCCATTTAACATCTACCAACACTGCAAATAAAGCATACACAACTATAATTGGGTGAAATAAAATAAACATGGATTTGGTACTGAATGTGGAATCATTTAAATTTGTGAGGGTCAATATTTGTGGATTGCCCAACCTGTTCATGGGGATGCAACATCTAGCAGATACATATTAATTGGGTACTTAACACCACCAAATCTCATCTAGAGTAGCTTCCAAAAAGTTGGATATTACCGAGTACTGTAGATTCCCTAATATACGCGAGGAATCTATTATAATGTAATTTCATGAGAGGCACTCATGAAATAAATTACTCGCTTTATTTTCTGTTGCTAAAATACTTGCAAGAACTCTTGATCACCAGACAATTCATGATCACACAATTTGACGTCTGAGTCATTTTGCCATGTTTAGTACTTTTGATGACGAGTCATTTTGCCATGTTTAGTACTTTCATTTTGCCATGTTTAGTAATTTTGACGTTTATGAGTCATTTTGCCATGTTTAGTACTTTTGATGACTACGAGTCATTTTGCCATGTTTAGTACTTTTGACGTCTACGAGTCAATTTCCCATGTTTAGTACTTTCATTTTCCCATGTTAACATTAGGAATCTACAGTATTTGATTGAACTGGACTGTTAATAACTGATTAGTAGCTAATCGTGTTTACTTTATACATTTTAATTAGTAGCTAATCGTGTTTACTTTATACATTTTTAATTTGTGACCAATGCATAAAATATATGCATGTACATTTTACCAAAACATTTTTCTATATGCGACAAATAAAAGAATTTGATTTTAATTTTTTTTAGTTATACACTGTATTAATTTGTTGAGGATGTAAATTTGTAGGGGTGGGGTAACCGAGTCCTCACGAGTTTCAATGATTCCACAGACATACAAATGTTCTCTTTTTATTTGTGTGGATACCTTGCATGTATGGGCGATACATATTAATAGTATAATAATATATATGTATGTATTTATACGAGATTTTATAGCTGAGGAACTAAAAACAGCAATAATCAACAAAATAAAAATGTTCACAAAGTCCTGAGCTGTTATCTTAATTGAACATATTTTTTTGAACATTGAATTATCTGAATAAATCTGATAGTTTACCAGTACATACATTACAACATACAGCCTGGTACACATTGACTTCCGTGATACTGTAAACATTGACTTCCGTGATACTGTACACATCGACTTCTGTGATACTGACACACCCTTACTAGATCATCTACATTGATTGAGCTAGTCATGTCTGCATTCAGAAGTCATGCTAATGGTGGTGCATTGTAATGTACTTTATATAGTTGGTAAACAAGTACAATATTTTGACATTTTCTTTTCCTTATCTGTCCTTCTATAGGCCTTGTTCCCTATCTTCTGTGTACAACAAGCAATGTTTTGAAGCAAAAGAAAAAAGAACAAGTGTATATTGAGAATAAAGTTGGGGACAGACAAACATATAGCAAGACAAATGGACAAAATACACACAATCTTTGATTTAAGGGGCATTATATAATTATCAGAACATGCTGTATGCATATTGTCCTAGAGTGTACATGTATATACCATATAACGGATATTTTCTGTTGAATTTTGCAGGTACGAAAAACCTGCATTAATTGTAATCGCAAAAACATATATTGATAAATATAGGCATAGTGCGACCACAGAAATTGGAAACGCAGAATATACTTTGCTACCTTTTCGGGATTGGATCGCAAAAATTTCCACCTGCAGAAAATAACCATTATACGGTATGTAATTTAAAAGAGGTTCCAGTAAAAACAATCCAGTATTGCATACAATTTTAATTACAGTCAATATATTGTAGAATTTCTATGCCATCATTTTAAGGAAATGAATCTGAGCAAATATTGAATTTATTCCCATAAATATATACACACGTATCACAGTTATTAATGATAATAAGGCCATAAAAATATTTTTTAGATTCTCATCCAAGATTGGTAGGGAAGGACAGGATGGGTAGGGGCATTTTATTTTACTCTAAAATTGTCTGTATGACATTTTTATTCTATTAAAATCTACTCTTAAATTGGACAAACAATATTCTAATGTTAGTGCAAAGGCAATTTTATTCGAACAGCTTGTATTTCGACAAGTGTTTTGATTTGCCAGAAGGCTCCCACATAGCAATATCAAAATCAGGCCATTAAAATTTGGTAAATGCGAAAAAAAGTTCAGTTGTAGCTTACGACATGGTACAGTTTACAATATATCAAAACCTGTCCGAGTTTGTGTAATATACAGTATTGACCCCATTAAAATAATTTCTCATAACATGATGTGTTTGTGAAATGATGATGCCCCCCAAAGTCAAGGTCGTTAAAAAAAATTTGGTACGAAAACAAAGGTCTTGTCACAAGGAATACACACGAGATATAAAAGCCCTTGCAAGTTATGGCCAAGGACAAAGTTTTTCAAAAGTAGATGAAACTCCAAGGTCAAGGTAATATGTTTTGATACTTAAAGGTCTTCTCAAAAGGAATACACATATGAAAGCCCTATCACCAACCATCAAAAGTTATGACAAAGGTCAAAGTTTTACAAAAGTAGGTCAAATTTCAAAGTAAAGGTCAAAGATTTTGGTACAAAAAGGAATACACATTTAAAATAAGAAAGCCCTATCACCAACTGGCAAAGGTTAAAGTTTTAGCAAACAAACAGACAGACCATGGACTATGCCCCCCAATATCCGATTTTGGGGGCATAAAAATCAATGGGGCAGGACAGTTTCACTTTTATGGATGAGAACCTAACATTTGATTTTGTATTGCCTAATCCAGCAGTATTTTCTTGATGTGAAGGACACAGATATTCAACAATTACATACACAAACATACAAGAATTTAACAGATGAACAACTAAAGATTTGTTTTCAATATACTTTGAAGATACAATATTCTTGAATCATTCAAAAATATTTTCAAAATATTACAATACATATATATATATATATATATATATATATTAAATTATCATATTTGCATATTGCTGTTCACTTTTTTTAAAGAAGTGCTGAACCGGTTCATTGTCATGCCCTATCAAAATGCAACCAAAAGACAATACACATGCCTAAAAATCTGAACTAAGACCCTCCTATAATAATGACATGAATCTTTTCACGATAATTCAGTTAAAAAAGCGCTTACACAGAAAATGAACACAATGAATCGATACCCAACAAATTCAAAATACAGCGAGACATACATGTGTACCAGAACACGTTAAATACTATAAAAGCTGTGAAAATGTATGTTGTCTAATAAAAACACAGAAGAACCATAAAAATACAGAGAGTGTACCGCAAATTACAAGCTCTTTTTGAATTAAAAACTTTGCCAATTTCACGATCACAGCCAGACAATTAAAACAAAATCAATGGCCAATACCACAATAACTCGGATGCCTGGAGACTTCTGTTACCTCAAGTACAAATATAGTATAGTAGATACGAGTGGATTTCTGAGGTGCCTTCCTCCTAGTCTGTCTAAATCAAAGGAGAGATTATTAACAGACTTCAATGACGGAATCTCTGGACTGTCCAACTCCAATCCATTTGACTGAAACAACAGAGAACAGTGTTTTATTTGACACCATCACATATATATTTTTTGTCACTGTTAATTTCAGTTCAAATGAAATAGTTCCATGATAGGTAAACCAACATACCGGGCACTCCGACTAGCTCTTCAATCTTGTGTACATAATTCTGTGCATTCTGAGGTAGATCAGTAAATTTGCGAGCACCAGATGTGTCCGTTTTCCAGCCAGGCAGTGTCAGATATTCCACCTCCACTCTACAGAGGTCTTCATCCAAAGCTAAATATCATGGACAAAAAGCTTGCAAATTACTTTCATTTATAACTATGTTTCAATTTAGAGCTAAAATAATAAAAACATGAGTACGGTAAACGGTACGTAATACGACTGTGGGAAGGTTATCGTGGGTGTTTATATTATAAGATGTTCGTTTTTGGACATTGATAAGCAAACATGACTAAAATGTCAGGAGTTGTAAAACTTTACATAGTAACAGCCACAATCAGATTAAGACTTAATTTGTTTTGTAACATATCAATAAAGGAAGTTTAATTTTCAGATCTATTCTGGATAGCTTATTCGACATATGGCTAAACCTATAAATCTGTGGATCATAGTTTTGAATCTCAGCAGACTTTGAACTTTTTCATGGAACAATAAAAGTTGAAACTTGCTATATATCTTCTTAGTGGGTCATGTGACAGAGATATGACATTAGAAACAAACCCCTGAATGGACGGACATACAGACAATAGTTGTACCATATTACGTCTTGTCTAAAGATGGGTGTATAAAAACACACGAAATTCAAAAATCTTTTCATTGCAAGCTTAAATCTTGTACTTTTTAATGTGCAAAATTTTTCATGCTAGTGCACATCCTGAAGTCACCGATGTGAAAGTTTAGATCAAAACTAAACAATAACCACTCTCAGTAAAAATAATCAAATCATCATCTGATTTTCCTTGTTGTAAAGTAGTAAGATGAACAACACAGAAGCCTCACCTGGAAAACTGTCATAATTCTTCTCTCCATCCAGTTCATAGGCTATGCCTATCTTTACTTCATCAAAGTCATCCAGTACATCTAGCTTTGTTATGGCCAGACTACAAATATCCAAAATGTCAAAGTAAAGAATGCCTATTTGACCTTATTGCAGTTACTACTAATGCCATCACTTTATTCTTCAGAAATATGAAACTCATAATCGTCATCTGAGAGAGAAGAAAATTAAATATAATAAGTACTAGTTACATCATATTCCTGAAATCAATATGAAGGAGACAAGAGGCCCCCATTGCTCACCTACTAGTATAACATGTACATTTACACGAACAACCTGAATGACCAATGTATGTTGGTGAGGTACAGTCTAAGGTTTAGAATAAGATATGAATTAACTGTTCTCATATTACTCTACGATATCCCATGTAATCCAGTAAGGTTTAGAATAAGATATGAATTAACTGTTCTCATATTACTCTACGATATCCTATGTAATCCAGTTGAATCGTTATAGATATTGGATTTTATTATATACCCAACAATGTATCGTTTTTTGATACCGTGGATTTCACAGAGTGATCAGGTTTTCCGGATCACCACACTGTGGTTTTCTCTGAAATTGACGTCACAATACATCAACGCAGTTTTTTGTGGAAAATATTGGCCGCGTCACAAACAAAACTTTGCGTACACAAAATATAATTTAATGGTACGTCTGTATTTTTGATAATTTGTATTACATTTAGGGTATATAATAAATTTATCATTACTACAGTAACTTGATCCGAAGAGTTGGATCACGTCTCGTTGAAAGGCGAAGATCATCAGATCAAACTTGACGCTTCACATCTTGTGTGATCGAATGATCTGCGCCTGTCAACTCAACGTGATCTGACTCTTCGGATAAAGTTACTGTAGTAATAATATATATATATATCTCTATATATATTAACATTTCCCTTGTTTTTTGCCTTTGATACATGTATCCTTACAAACTGTAATTATGACCATTTCCTCATGAATGTGCTGCACTTTTTAACAATGCGTGAATGATTTTGATAAATATAGGAAGTCTAACTTAACAGCTGGGAATTCCGACAGAAATGAAAGTAGAATGCAAATTTATAAAAATAAATTTCAGTTTGAAACATCATGGCAGTATGAATTGCAACACTGACATACTTTTCATGAAGGGCTAATGCACCTGAAGCATTGCAATACATACTCTCATGCATTTTCACAAATAAAATTCATTTCTTGAATATAATTTTGAAGTCGGTATGGTAAGAACAAAGCCCTTCTCTTGTCATTTCATTTTCTGTAAAGTGTACACAACCTCTGTAAAGTGTACAATGTGTATGTACATATTGGATGCAATAGATTTTCACTGCCCCTGAAACCCATTCTACTTGTAACTTGTTGTCTGTCATTATTTTAATCAGGGACAGTTTACACTGTAATGTGACTTACTAAGAAAATCCATTGATCATGTTCGAGTAACGCAACATCACAATGTCCAACCATCCGACACGCCTTTTCCTCCCCGTCGTGACTCCATACTCGTGCCCGATTTTTATAAGTCTTTCACCAGTTTCCTGAGGGAAAAGGAGATCAAAGCCATGCACAAAAAATTTCTCATACATCTCTTACTGCCACATTAAATTTAAAAGATGAACCCAATAATTTACAGCAAATCTCGAGTCTCTGGAAATGGAGAACTGTCCATACTCTTAATTTGTCAAAAACAGATTTAATATAAATACATGTACATAATTTTGTGAAAATAATTTCCTATGTTCTGTCCAATGTAGGCAATAATAGATTTTCATTGATCATTGTATCAAAAGCAACGCGAGGTCCACAGGAATAATCGCTCACCTGGACCCAATGTGTCTGGAGTGAACAAATGTCTAGAATTCACTTTAACAATCAAGAAATGATTTCAATTCAAAAAACATCACCAATGTTAAACTTTCAGCCCATCGTGACTCTACCCGGGCCCTAAGGATCATAGCATGAACGGATCTTACACTACCCTGCATGAAGTTGCTTCATTTGCATATATATTTGACAATTCATATCCTTGCCATTTTTAAGGAAAAGATTTTTAAAGCTCGTTTTTATATATAACCAGTCAAACATCCAATCAGAGATCCTGACATGAAAGAGCCTGAAACTACTCTCCATGAGAATGAATGTAAATAAATTCCGCAAGTTTTACCCTTAGGTTCATGAAAAGAAGATTTTCACAGAATTTTCCTGTATGCAAGTATACTGTAAACCGTTATTCGTGTACGAGAAATTTTTGCAAGGTTGGAGAGAACTTCATCATGAATATTAGCTCTTTAAAGTTCTTGTACTTATAATTAGTCACCATGAACCAGTTCATTATTGGTAAATCACGAAAAAAAAGTCAACAAATTCATTATCTCAAATTGCTCTAGCAAGCTGGTAGTAAAAATAATTGTATGTACTTACATTTTGGAGTTCTGTAGGAAACCCCCCACTGCCCACTCTCGTGAGGTAGGCCTTGACCACACCCACAATGTCCCCCAGACAATAGGGCGGGATTCCTAGACCCGTACAGACCCCTCCTATGCTGCAGTTTGATGATGTTACAAAGGGGTATAGCCCTGTTGGAATAAAACAAAGAATCACTCACATGTTTAGCAGTAGATCATATTAATACGTTTTGGTCTGAGGACTATCCTTTCAATGTCCATACGTGATTATACAACACGGAGGATATTAAATATTCCTTAAAAATGTAAAATACCCTATGTATGACGATTTTGGCACTTTATCTTTTGGTAGATTTTTATTTCATGCAGTTATAATTCATGTAAAAGCAAACTTTTGCCCATTTATTTTCATCCACCAATGAAGCAATCATCTCAAAGTTAAAATTCTTAAAAATATCCATCTCACATCTGACTTGATTTTCTAATCAATATTATTAGAAAGGATTTTGCCCTTGCCTAGATACACATACTACTAAAATACTGACAAGTCAGAAAGGCTACCCACAAAGAATATTTAAATACAAAAATTCTAAGTTTCACGATTCTGTAATGACAAAACTGATAAATCTGAAAGTCACAATGGATGTTCCTGTTCTGGCAGTCTTCATGAGAAAAGATTTCTGAACCAGTAGAGCTAGAACATTTCACATTTTTACTAGCCCAACGAAATTTTTACTAACCAAGAAATATTAAAAAAATATTCAAAATTCATGTGCCGTCATTTATTCACAAAGTCTGGGTTGTTATTTTCTTCACACCATGTACAAAACATTATGCCCAAGTTACAATTATATGAAAATCATGGTCCTTTTCCTCTTCTCCTAATATTTCTTGTGCTTACTATAAAGTTCCTTTTCCCAGGTTTTTTGTTTTGTTTTGGTTTCATTATGTCTGCATTAAAAACATTTTGAAGGTCAAGGACATATTCACATTTGCTAAAACTTTGTGTTAGTGTCAGTGACAAGGTAATCACAAGCACAGCTAACTCAAACGCAGTTTATATACCGAAATAATTTCTATTCAGAACGGTTTTTTATCAGAATTTTTCACGAGCCTGTGAAGCTACTTTTAGGACAATTTTTACTAGCCCAGATAAATTCTCACTGACCTTGGGCATCGAGCTATGAGTTTTTGTGAAGACTAATCCTAATCTGAGAATTAATTACCTTTAAATTCAAAGAAAATCTTCAAGTAATCTCAATCTATTGTGTGCCATAGTAAGTAACAAGGCCATATCGGTCACCTGAGTAATAGACGAAATTATCAATAGCCCCCAGGGCTATGAAATTAAGAAAAAAAATTCCTGTTCTGTATATCTAAGGGCTATTCCAGCAAAAACAAGAGGTACTGTGAGCAATGCTCACTAAGAATACCCCCCGCTTACCCCAATCTCCCAAAGGGTGTTGGTAATGTGTATAAACTACCTCTTTTCTGAGTGTAAAAAACAAATGGCATGACAAACCGAACCATATTGCTACTTCGATGTCCAGTGCGCGTGACCTTTGACCTTTTGACCCCAAAATCGATAGGGAACATCTTCATCCCATGGGTAGTCCATATGTATGATATGGTGACTGTAGGTGGAAAGGATAACGCTTTAGAGCCCGGAAACCATATTGCTACTTCGATGTCCAGTGTGCTTGACCTTTGACCTTTTGACCCCAAAATCGATAGGGAACATCTTCATCCCATGGGTAGTCCATATGTATGATATGGTGATGGTAGGTGGAAAGGATAACGCTTTAGAGCCCGGAAACCATATTGCTACTTCGATGTCCAGTGCGCGTGACCTTTGACCTTTTGACCCCAAAATCGATAGGGAACATCTTCATCCCATGGGTAGTCCATATGTATGATATGGTGACGGTAGGTGGAAAGGATAATGCTTTAGAGTCCGGAAACCATTGCGTCTACAGACGGACGGACAGACGGACAACCCGATTCCAGTATACCCCCCCCCCCCCCCCCCCCCCCCACAACTTGTTGCGGGGGGTATAAAAATATGGGGGGGAGGGAAGGCACTTTATTTTTAAGACAGCCACCCATACAATTAAATTTTCCTCTGCTACCACCACCCATACAATTAGATTCTCCCCTGCCACCACCACCCATACAATTCAATACTTTCATTTAAGGTAACAAATGGATCAACCATATGATATTTTAGAACTTAATTCTAGTTTATATTTTTAAAAATGCAAAAAATATAAACAATAAAATGTCTTTCTTTGTTGTTTCATCGGGAGACAAACGTAGCAATCATTGCAGAAAAAATTACATATTTTGGTTTCCAATGCAATTTTGGTAGGGAGAAAAAAAGGATGATCTCAGCATATAAAACGAAAGAATAAATGCAATTGATTTTGTATACTCTGGAAACATGCGAGTTGTAGAAACCTAAGCTCTGTTTGCTTATTATAAACGAACAGTTTCACTAATGATGTGGGATATTGTCATATCATTTCTGGACTAGATGTGCATGTCCTTTTTACTCATGTCAGGATCTGGGTGCTTGTTAATTGTTGAAATAACAAGAAGTTTTTTTTTTAATGATATAAAACTAAATAAAATATGAATATATTATATCACTTTAAATTTAAATTCACATATATTGTTACTCTCTTTATTGCTTTTAAAAGACAAGTGTCTTATTACATCAGTTACAATATGTATACTTAAAATGGCATTGTATAGTGGTGTACAAATTCAAGCAAGCAACGGAGAACTTTTCAACGAGTTAGGTTTTCTCGCAACTTAAGTGCAAGACATAGATATTTCCCTAAATTACAAAGTGTATGCATATAGATTGTGACGTTTTTCCTTTGACTTTTCCCCCTACAATCTCTCGTAGGCCTACAGGAAACTCGCGAATATTCCATTTAAAATTTCAGTCCCAAGCATAATATTTACCCTATTTATATCGCAATCAGGCAAATTTTCCACTCTGTTAAACGTAATGATATAACAGGTGGGAGATTTCATATCCGAATTACCCCGCACATCTCAAAGTCTGTCGAAATTCACACCTTCGGAAACAACGGTCGTGATTCCCTGATCCTTGATTTTGTTAAATAAACAACAACTCGGGTTTTGGTAATTAACCTCACACGATGCTGCATGTTAATTACACGTTAACCAATTGATAGCTTGGGTATAATAATTGATTCAGAGTGCCGATTAAAGAAGATCACCTCCGATCTATTACCTGTGTATTTTAAAACGAGAGTGTTAGGAGCGATAATTCCCAGAATAGTCATGCTCGACTGAAATCGAAAGTAGGAATCGCGTTGTAATCGAAAAAATGGACAGTCGTTTCTTAAAGGTGAAATTACACGAAAAGGTTGTAAAACTCATGATCGTTGGTTGCGTCAGACAGGTGGTCGTTTAGGACAGGTACAATAGGTTGGGTAACGCCTTGGAGGGGAAAGGTTTACGGTAACATTGAGTTATCTGCCCATTTATCAATCTTTTTTTCCGTACTTAAGTTAATGTAGAATGGCTCCGCTTTTCTTCTTCTTTTGTAATAAAAGAAACGTAACGTGATACGTTTTCATTTTTATCATAATTCACAGGCACCCATGTTTTTTATTTAACCTGGAAGACAACCACCCATACAAATATATTTACCCAAATCACCCCCACCCATCCAAAAAAATATCGGCTGCCATCCCTCCCCCCCATACGTTTTTTGCTGGAATAGCCCTAAGCTTAATTCTAATATTCAACAACAGTTAAAACAAAATATGTTCTCAAAACCTAAATGCCCCTGAAAGTGACTATACTAGTGACTATACTGATGAAAGACTTTACATAATATATGCAACATTTACACGATATGACAAATTTGGACCTGTCCTGGGGTCAATACCCTGGAGTTGCAAAATTCACAATTTTGATACACCCTTTTCTGCTTTTCCTACATATGCACTTAGTTTTTATACCAAATTGCAAACCTAAAGAAGTATTTCAAATGATATATATTATTACTACAGTAACTTGATCTGAAGAGTCGGATCATGTCGATTTAACAGGCGCGGATCATTAGATCACACAAGATGTGAAGCGTCAAATTTGATCTTATGATCCGCGCATTTCAACGAGACATGATCCAACTCTTCGGATCAAGTTACTGTAGTAATGATAAATTCATTGTATACCCCCTTATGCATTTTAAATCCACATCTATAAGATAATAAATATAATCCAAATTATCAAAAACACAGACATACAGTGAAACTATATTTTGTGTACAGTTTTATTTGTGACAAGGTCAATATTTTCCACAAAAAACGTTGCGTTGATGCATTGTGACGTCATCAATTTCAAAAGATACTGATACGGAAACAGAAAACCACAGTATGGTGATCTGGAAAACCGGATCACACTCTGTGAAATCCATAGTATCAATTTACGAAACATTGATGGGTATATAATATTATATATAGTATTATCACTGACCGTTTTGGCCTTTGGAACAATCAGGTATCAAACCTGGGCTATTGTATTAGTAGCTAGGTGATCTAACCACTGAGCTACCAAGATCAACATACAAAATATGGTGATATTACTGCAAAATAAAATTCAACTTATTTTCAGAAATCATTCATATCGAGGAGATGAGAAAATAGTTTTAGAGAAAATGTCAGAAACGTCACGCATGTTCTTAAATGACTAAAACATCCTGTTACTGTCCAATATTTTCCTTAATGAAGATACTATTTTCATAAAGCTGAAATAAAGCCATATACCCATTTAATTACCTTGGTAGATTTTGGCATCATTTTGGAAATTTTTGTGCAGAATAAGGTAGTAATTCTTATGCAATAAAAATGTTGTCTTCCCTAGGAAACTGAAGTTTATCATATGCCTAGAAAGTGCAGACGGACAGAGTGATTACTATAGGGAAACTGTAATAAATCAGGGCCCTAATAAACTTAATTTTTACTGGCATACACAAATGACATGATAAATATACATGTACTGAATGCCTCAGTTTGTTATGAGATAGCCTAGATATTTTCTGTCTTGGCAACACATCATCTGATTCGTCTCCATATTTAGACCAACCTACCAAAATCTATATCTAAGACATTGGATTGGGCTCCCTCCACCAGTATAGATTTCCCATCTTTAATGGCCCTGGAGAGAAATGGAATTGTATCCCTCACATATGGTTTGACCTTGTTCCTCAATACCTGCAAAATCAAATACATAAAATCTGTTTGTTGCAAGTATGAATTCCCCCCCCCTTTTCCTCATAAACTGAAATACATATCATATGTTTCAATAAATAGTGTAATGAAGAATGATAGTTACCACCATAAGTAAATACTAGTAGTATTATTATGAGGACTTATAATTACCACCATGTACTTCATGAGCATCAGTGAATAGATACATGCACCTAATTTTCAGATATCTTAACAGATTACCTGTGTCATTATTGCCTAACATCTTGAAATTGAAAAAAAAAGAAATTGCCACTTTATATAGTTTTAATATGCATTCCAACCTCCTACGAATTTTTTAATTTTTTTTTTAATAAAAGCACATTCATAAATGATTTCATACTCAGAAAAGTGGGACATCCCCTCGTAATTATCTTTTGCTATGAAGCCCCACAGTGACCTTGACCCTTTAACCCCAAAATCAACTGGGTTTTTTCTCTCTTGATAACAAAGCTACCTGTAAAGTATCAAATCAATAGAGCAAAATATGTGGTCTGTAGAGCATCTACCAGCTCAGTGATGAACACACTCATATACTTGCCCACACCCAAACACTTTCGTTATCATATCCCCTCTCGCAATGAACTGAGAGGGGATAATAAACTTTTTGGATCATGGGATGGGGCAATATAAATACTGACCTATTTGAACAAAAGTTCAGAAATTTCAGATGCCTTTTTACACTACAGAATAGGCCACTTCCTTTACCAAAGCAATTTTTCTCTTTCCTTTTATGCCCCCGAGATCTTTGATCGGGGGGAGCCCATACTGTTTTTGTCCTGTCTGTCATTTCGTCATTCTGTTTGAAACTTTAACCTTGTTAATAACTTTTGAACAGTAAGTGATATAGCTTTGATATTTCACATGAGTAGTCCTTGTGACAAGACCTTTCCGTGGGTACCAAAATATTTGACCCTGTGACCTTGACGTCTGACCTATTTTTTGAAAATTTTAACCTTTCTAATAACTTTTGAACAGCAAGTGCTACAGCTTTGATATTTCATATGAGTATTTCTTGTGACAAGACCTTTCCGTGGGTATTAACCTTTTGATCTTGGCATTTGACCTAATTTTAAAAAAATTGACATTGTTCATAACTTCTTTTTGAAGTTTCTCAAACACATCTTGTTTGTTTTAAAGTAATACTAGCTCTTATTTTTGGTGTAGAAATTTTTTGTTGCAAAATTGTGATTTACTATTTCAATGACTGAAAAAAACAAGAGGTACAGTGAGCAATGCTCACTAAGAATACTCTCCCCCGCTTACCCTTATCTCCAAAAGGGTGTTGTTAATAGGTATAAATTACCTCTTTCCCGAGTGTAAAAAAGAAAGGGCATGACAAAACCTTGGGTAGTCTCTTCTCTAAGAGTGCACTTGACCTTAAAATCGATAAGGAACATCTTTGTCCCATGGGTAGTCCATATATATGATATGGTGACTGTAGGTGGAAAGGATAACGCTGTAGAGCCCGGAAACCATTGCATCTACAGTCGGACGGACAGACAGACAGACAACCTGATTTCAGTTACCCCCCCCCCTTCACAACTTTGTTGTGGGGGTGGGTGGTGGTGTTGTAAGTATAATAAGGTTTATAAACCTTTGTTATTAATATTTGTGTTAGAAAACCTATTCAGCAGCTTTGAATAAAGTAAAACTACATTATAGTCTTCCCATACAAAAATTGATTTCTATATAATGCTATATATTCAATAGAACCAAAATATTTATATAGATAAAATCTTAACTTAATTTCAATTTTATCAATGACTATGGTTAAAGTTATAAACAAAACTATCATAATAGCACATTTTAATAACAAAATAAAATTTTCAGATTGAGCCCTATTATAACTTTGAATATAATCAGACTGAATCAACATTGCATCAGCACATTCACTTATCGATGTGGTCTTATATTCAGTGTGCCTACAATGTTCACAAACATTCTTCAGGACAGCTGTATGTCTCATCCTGGCCTTGGTGGACATGATTAGAACATCCTTGTTATTAAATCAAATGAGGATGCTTCTATATAAAGACAAACTGCATCCTTTAGAAGTTATTTAATACAGAATTTTCCTGCAACACTCTCTAACCTCCTTATATACCAAAGTATTAAGACAAACTAACATATCATAGAAGTGGCTAGAAATCCTTGTTACCCATTACAGGAAATTTTTTTGAAAGGGTTGCTTTTGCTCATATGCATTAAAAAAATCATTTTGTCACATTTTAGATTCACTTCAAGTCACTTTTCCTACCTATTCTTAGTAAATAATATGACCTCAAAATTCACCTGGACTTCAGACAAGGGCTGAATGATCAAAAATAAAATGGGGACAGAATTTCCCTACACATACTTAATACAGAACAGCTGCACTATCCCCCTGGTGTTTTCCAGAATTTCAGCCTACAAACAAGACAGTAAATTACCTCGTATTGCTTCAGTTCTTCCTCAACATCCACTTCTAAATCATCATGATGACTCCTATAGTAGTCCACTAACTTCTTAAATCTGAAGCAAACAGTTGTACATTGCCATGTAAAATCATTTTACAAATTCTGAATGGATACTTAAAACTCTTAGAAGTTAAATACTGATGTATCCATCAGTGCTTTTCTGTTTCACAGAGCTAACAGACCTTCTGCTAAGGATATGGCAAAGTCTTTACAAAAAGTCTGTGAAGAATAAATCTGTAAAATATTTGTAACATTCACATCTTAACACAGACATTTCTTCAATTATTTTTTACCTTGATGTATCCCTACTAAGCTGTAATGAAAAGAAATTTGATGATGGCAGTACTGGTCAAATATTAGAAGGGATAAAAGTGAAACTCAAACCAATACTTACTTTTCTGAAAACAAAGAGAAGTCCCCCACGAGATCACCAACACGAAGCCCATTACGAGTTGCCTGACAAAAATCAAATTCTGTGAGAGTGTGTTCTAATCAGGGATCTACTACACTTATTTTTAAGATCTACTATACTTCTTTTTAAGAACTACTACACTTCTTTTCCAATGGATTAGTATAGCTTTGCTACATTAAGATTACAACTGACATTAATGGAGACCTCAGATCAACTGCATAGTGTGTAATTCATGATAAAAGGTTTTAAATTTCTGTGTAAATATCATCATCCACATTAATGCAATAATTTCTGATGATAGATGAAATCCTCACTGTCCAAATAAGTCAGCAAAACCAATATAATTTACTTGTACACAAATCATTCTCTGAATTTAATTTTATTTGGTTCATCATGTAATACATCACATTACATCTGCAATATCCCTGGGGAACCATCAACAGATTTTGCATACCTTAGAAGAGTAAGCTGGACCAATGCCTTTCTTGGTCGTTCCAATTCTGTATTTCAAAAATAGATATTTCTTTGATCAGAATGAAAAACATGAACATGTGATATGCATATTTTTCATGACAATCTCGTGCATTTCATTTCCAATGTTTTTGCCTTTGCTATCTCTATCATTTGTAATGATAACCATTTCTTCATGAATGTGTTGCAGTTGTGAAAAACGCTCGTATGAATCTTTATAAATAAACTGTACACCGGGTATTTTTTGCGGTTGGAAATTTTTGCAATTTGATCCCTAAAAGGTAGCAAATCATATTCTATGTTTCCAATTTTTGCGGTTGCATTAAAACGATGCACTTAGATATCTTAATTTCATTGTTTAGTTTAGAGTATTTTGCGGATTTTTCTTACCCACAAAAAGTGAACCACAGAAAATACCTGTTAAATGGTAATACATTTATTTTAAAGGCTGGAAATTTCGACAGAAATAATAGTAGAATGTAAATATAAGAAAAAAAAATTATTTTTGAAAATATATGAGGTTATGAACTGCAATGCTTCATACCAGCACTTTTCATGAAGTACTAATGCGCTTCATGAAGTATGCTGGCATAAAGCATCGCAGTTCATACCCTTGTGTATGTCAAAAATGAAATTTATTTCTTAAATGGATCACCTCATTCTATCAGTATCATGTATTTTCACTTTGAAACTATATGACAATTGAAAATACCACATTTTAAAGGGTTTGTTAAAATTCATTTTGAAATTGGTGATCATTACATGTTTATCAAAAGATAATAGTGCTTTGAAACATAAGAATGTATTCTTAGTGCGATGTCATGACATATCTCTCTCTCCATTATACCCCTTGTAGTACATTACACTCGTTCAAAGTACAAGTTACATCAAAAGTAACTAGGAAGAGAAAACTTACAAATTTATAGGAAGGTGTGCTAAATAAATATTCACTTTATACAGGAAATAGAAAATAACAAGACATAAACTCTATACATGTCCAGTC
Organism: Ostrea edulis; assembly: GCF_947568905.1. Lineage (NCBI taxonomy): Eukaryota > Metazoa > Mollusca > Bivalvia > Ostreida > Ostreidae > Ostrea > Ostrea edulis. Next base: position 12,482,808 of record NC_079168.1, read on the forward strand.
TTATTCACCACATGAACTCTATACATGTCCAGTCTTATTCACCACATGAACTCTATACATGTCCAGTCTTATTCACCACATGAACTCTATACATGTCCAGTCTTATTCACCACATGAACTCTATACATGTCCAGTCTTATTCACCACATGAACTCTATACATGTCCAGTCTTATTCACCACATGAACTCTATACATGTCCAGTCTTATTCACCACATGAACTCTATACATGTCCAGTCTTATTCACCACATGAACTCTATACATGTCCAGTCTTATTCACCACATGAACTCTATACATGTCCAGTCTTATTCACAACATGAACTCTATACATGTCCAGTCTTATTCACCACATGAACTCTATACATGTCCAGTCTTATTCACCACATGAACTCTATACATGTCCAGTCTTATTCACAACATGAACTCTATACATGTCCAGTCTTATTCACAACATGACTGATGTAGTTCCTGTTCAACATCAACAACAAATTAAAAATAAATGCCTCGAGGGCTTCAATTATGTCTCAGAATTGAAGAGTTTTAAATTGTGTTGTTGAGAAAAAAAGCACTAGTTTTCACATCTTTACCATGTTAACTTTTTCAATATTCAGGTAAAATAGCCTTCTGATTATTCACGGGGACTACTCACTGCTGCAGATGTGAATCACTAATTTGGGAATGAAAACAGCATTTTCAATATTGGCACAATCATTTTCAACAAGCTTGTATTTTAATTAAAATCAAAATCCACACCCAAATTTTCGTAGGACAATTCCAATATATTATTATGATGTATGTTTACTTATCTATCAAGTTTGTGGAACATAACATATGTATACGTGAACATGGGTTGACTGTTCAAAAGACCCATGAATTATGCCCTTAGAAAGAGTAATTTTAGCAAAATGATACAATCAGTCTTGTTGATTCATTGACTTTATTATAAATTTTTTTGTTTTGTAACTCAATTCTCCAATCCGATACTTCTTCTGTGGTTTAGCAATAATTGTAGCAGATTTCCCTTCTCAAGACTGCTATTTCTCTCCACATACCTTTAAATTTGAATGTATATATGATTTTAAATTTAAAAATATTTTTCTGCTTAATATGCACCAATTTGCTTTGATACTATGCACTATTCAATGGTGAATGTATTGACAATACAAATTAATCTGCTGCATGAACATGGTATGAAGGTCAAGGTCATGATAAATACGTACACATGTTTGCCACGGCCTGTCTCTTGAAGTCCATCCACCATCTGATGCACATCAAACACTGAAAAGGACAGAAAAGCCCAGAATAGACCTTATTCACACTGAGAAGGACAGAAAAATCCGGAAAAGATCTTTTTCACATCAAAGATTGAAAAGGACAGAAAAGTCACAAAAAGATCTTATTTACATTAAACACTGAAAAGGACAGAAAAGATCTTATTCACACCAAACACTGAAAAGGAAAGAAAAGTCCCAAAAAGATCTCATTCACATCAAACGACAAAAAAGTCCCAAACAAATCTGGTTCACATTAGGCACTTTGAGTAGTCCACTTAGAATAAAGTACATGCAAATTATCTCAGTCCATAGAACAAATGCCAAATATTTTCTAATCATGCAATGCTCTTATTCAACCATCAAAGTAATTTCCCACTAATTGTTTTGGTAATAATAAAACCGGAAAAAAACAAGTCAACATTCAATATGGCCTATACATTGAAAACTGATTCAAATGTTGCAAGTATTACTTAAACAGATTATAATACATGAAAGTCAAGCACATTTTCATATCATCTTTCAAGGCCACTTTCTCAGTAAAAATGTACATGTAATACATATTTTTAATTTGCTAGTGACTTTGACCTTCCTCATATTTTTCATGAAAATCATTTTCGTACGAGTCAATTCTAAGTCGCTATTATATGATAGTTTTTCCACCAATGTCCTTGTGCCTTAATTTAACTTTCATCTAAAATCATGGTGCTGCACACCCTTCAACAGAAAAACACAATATCCTACATACTGGCACAAAGTACAAAATATAAATAAGATAAACTTAATATCTTCAGCATTAAAAGGTTACTGGGACCTGATAAACTCCTTCATAAAAATACACAAGATCAAACCTTTCTTATTAAAATCACATTTATAATTCATGATCACTGATCCCTATACATAATTCATGATCAATTCTAGACCAGCATTTTCTTATACATCAAAGAAACCAATATATCATGCTGGAAATAATAGGGATTTGTAGCACAAGAAAGTCACTAGTTCTTTACAATAACACTTCTAACAGATATTACAATAGCAGTATTGATTGCATAATATTTTGATTTAAACACCAAGAAAGCTAGTTCAGGCTGCTGTAGTGAATACAGAGAATTTTTCATTAGACGTGGCACAAAGTTCATGGTTTCTTATAAATACTGATTTCTAATGTGTATCTTGAGCACATTATCACATTATTTTCCTTCCTCAAAACATTTGTTAGGTAATGCATTTACCTGCTTGTAGGTAATGCAATATATAGTTCCCTTTTTATGCATTAACATTAACAAGTGATTAGTGTATAGCGACTATTATCCATAAAGATCAGTTGTAGCTACACAGAGCAGGTGCTTGAATCCCTGCAGTGTCATTTAAAGCCACATTTGTTATCATTTGACACGACAAAAGATTACATTCACTTAGCAGTACTGATTAGGGTGATGATGTGGTCAGAAGGTCAAAAGTGGCATTTCATGGGCATGCAGCCACAGTAACATCACAGATGTATTTACAGAGAAGGAAGGTCAAGGTCACTACTCTATCATTAACTGTGGTATGTTACCTAAGTGAGCTCGGTTTGATATCAATAGTCTGTCTTGCCAGTCCTCCATGCCTTTTTTTGCATTTTTCTCGATCTCTTCAAACAAGTTTGGCAGGTGTACTACCACCCCATTTCCTGAAATAAAACAAGTCAACCTTGATAAACAGGTACATCTGAATTTGAACCGTGCAACTACTTTAAAATTACAAACAAACAGTCTGTTTTTCTATTGAACAGAAAGAAAACAATTCAACATATTTTTTTCCCTTCATATTCTTAAATCTAGAAGAATGTAATTGATTTCCAAAGTTAGCAGTTATTTCATTATGCTTCAATTCACTCTTTAGACAAAAGATGGGTTTCTTTTGTAAAAAGTATGCTTTATTAATTCTGAAAAAGTTTTCAAAATGATGAAAATGTGTGCATGTTTGTGTTGTGTGTGAGTGTGGGCGGAGGTTGGGAAGTGACAACTCCTTTTCATTTAATATTACAAAATTGGTGATTTCACTACGCTTCAATTAACTCTAACTATAGGTCACCATGGTTTCCTATCCCCCCAAATGATACAATATTATTACCAATTTAGATGTTTCCCAAATGGTGCAAATGTGTGTGTGTGTAGGGAGAATTTCTACATACTGTAATAACTTTTTGGTTGTGGGATTCAATATGTACCGGGCTACCGTGAATTAACAATTTAACTCTATTTAGTTAAAATATTACTATTCTTCCCATTATGCAAAAGCAAACTGGTAATTTGAAAAAAAATATGATGACTTAAGGCACTGTAATCATTCTTATGAAAATTATATAAGATGGAGAATTTTCTGGGCATTCAATTTAAAATTGTATGAAACGTTAGGCTTAAAAACCCTATCTCCATATTAAATTTATCATCTTTACAATGAATGCATTCTTCTTTCAAAAACCTGTAGGCAATTTAGATCTATTTTGTTTTTTTGAATATGGAAAAAAATAAATAAATCTCCAACACACTTTGTTTCTTTTGTGAATATGATTCAACAAAACAAGCTCAGCATAAAAATCAAAAGCCCATCTTTTGAAATTTATTTGAGAATGTTTTCCTAAATATCAAGTCCTGAAAGACCCCATCTGACAAAAATATATGATGAAGCATTATTAACAGACTGCAATTTTTTTCTTTTTATAAAGGGCAATCTAGTTTCTATATCTTACAAGACCGCACCAAGTTTTGCCAGACTGCAGTATTTTCCTAATTAGAAAAAAAACAAACGAGAGGCCCATGGGCCACATTGCTCACCTGAGCAACAGTTCCTAGCAATAAACAAGCTTGAGCATAACTATCATTATACAAGTAGCTTGCCTCAGAAAAAAACTTTTCAAAGATAATGACTAAAAATTCATTAATAATCAACCTTAATTATTAAATTTGAATACAAAATTCCCTATGCATTCGCATGTTAAACTTTGATCCCCTATTGTGGCCCCTACGATAACCCCAGGGGTTATAATTTCACAAACTTGAATCTCCACTTTGTCAGGAAGCTTTCATGAAAATTTCAGCTTTTTTGGCACAGTGGTTCTTGAGATTTTTGAGACCCCACCCTATATTTGCATTTTTGTTTTTACCTCCTTTAAAGGTGGCATGGCCCTTCATTTTAACAAACTTGAACAGGGTTCGAAATTAACTTTTTCAAGCACTAGTCCGTACGGACTAGTCACTATTGATGTTCATTAGTCTGCAAAGCATTTCACTAGTCCATCCAGTATATCATATTCAATGATCTTCATTTTATTCAATAGTATTTAATGAAACCAAACATCACAGTTGTAAGCAATTCTGTTTCTGACACCTACAGAAGAAAAAGACCACCATACTTTATTTTGCATTCAAGATCTTCAGAAACATACAGTAACCTCCGAGTTAATCCTTTTATAAACGTCCATAAATGCGTTCGATATCAACGTTCCCGTTGTTTTTGTGCTCAGTTCTTAGAGTCACAGGAGTTCGAAAGCCATGAGTTATAGTGTTACGAACTCCTGTGTTAGAGTCGCGAATGACGAGAACATGTGCTTGTTCTTAGATCACACTACTTGCAGTTCTTGCACCTCAAACCCGTTCTTGTGATGCGTACTCTGAGTTCGGAATCGGCAAGAATTTGTGTTCGTTTGAAGAACGGCGGTCTCCAACGCACCCCATGTGTTTGGAAGATCAGGATGTCATAGTCACGCAAACATTTAACCATGCAGGTAATCGACCATAAATTCAAACATCTAAGAGACTCGGACAAATCTTGCTAAAATCTTAACCAAATCAAGATTGATTTCCGGATTTTCACTAGTCCATACGGACTAGTGCTATAGAGTTTATTAGTCCGACACGTTTTTTACTAGTCTCGGACTAACGGACATGAAGTAATTTCGAACCCTGTTGAATCCCCTTCACCTTAGGAAATTTGTATTAAGTTTGATTGAAATTGGCCCAATGGTTCTGGAGAATAAGATTTTTCTATATATCAGCATGTAAAACTTTAATCCCCTATTGTGGCCCCACCCTACCCTCTTATGTGGGCCATGATCTGAACAAATTTGAATCTACTCTATATCAGGAAGCTTTCAGATAAATCTCCACTCCTCTTGCCCAGTGGTTCTTGAAAAGATTTTTAAAGATTTTCTTGATATATATATATTCTCACAGCGATTTTTTTCCTTATATACCTGGTACCGATAAACGGTACCATTCCCAATGCCAAAAACCATTGATTTTTCCCAATTTTGAGACAAAAAATTCCCAATTTACTTGCTGAAAAATAGACCACTGACATCGTAATTTACTTAGTCTGAAACGTTGTACAAGCTAACTAAAATGTCCACTTCCGGTATTAAAGCGAAAGTACAGATCATGGCAGAGCGCGTGTTTTGAAGAACTACGACGATTCTAAAACGAGCCTTTAATGATTCCTTATGTCTCACAAGAGCAAATATTAACATTAAAAAGTTTGTAAAGAGATGATTACTTCTTGATTTGTTCTCTTTTTTCTTTTCTTTTAGCTAAAATCATTTGCCGATACATTGGTAGAAAATTCCCAATTTGTTCGATTTTGACGCTATTTTTCCCAATTGAATGGGTACCGGTACCAGTACCAGTGGGTAGAAAAAAATCGCTGTCTCATGAATATCTTTGATCCCCTATACACGTATCAACACTTTGCCACGAGTTACGTCCCTTTGCGGGGTCAGCCAAAGATCAATCGGTGAAAAACCAAGTTTTCCTTCTTTACCTTACCAAATGTAAGGTGTTATTACTTTGAATTTTAGCCAATTACCAAGTTTTCATACAAGTTAATGGGTTGCCCCAATCTGGGGCATTATTGTAGTTGACTGCAATTGATGGAAACACAACAGATGTCAAAGCTACAGATAGGAAAATTACAAAGGCCAACGTAGGGAAATACGATTTTTATCCAGGAGATGGCGGAGAAGGGACGTAACTTTCGCGAAGTGTTGATACGTGTATTGTGGCCCCAACATACCCCAAGGGGTCATGGTTTCAATAAACTTGAATCTCCATTATGTCAGGAAGCTTTCATGTAAATTTCATTTTTACTGGCTCACTGGTTCTTGAGATTTTTAAATGACTCCATCCTACTTTTGCATTTTTGTGATTATCTCCCCTTTGAAGGGGATATGGCCCTTCATTTGAACAAACTTGAATCCCCTTCACCCAAGGATGCTTTGTGCCAAGTTTGGTTGAAATTGGCTTAGTGGTTCTGGAGGGTGAAAAGTTTACAACATCGACGACACACAATTATATACTAATTTTGATCAGGAAAGCTCACTTGAGCTTTCGGCTTAGGTGAGCTAAAAAGAAGATAATCCCCAAACACAAATAATATACATGTAAAATCTGTCAAGTATGGTTGTATAATATATCATAATTATGGTATGATATCCCACATATCTTCCTTTAAAAATATCCATCACAGTATTAACTGTTTTCACCCTTATAAACAATTTTCCATAAAATTCTTCTCTTGCTGTCCTTACATTTTTTTTCTTCTTGCTGTTTTTACACCCACCCCCCCTCCTCCTGTCTAATTAGCTTTCCAGGGATTGTCCCTCCAACATGCTTACATTACAAATAAGAGAAAGAATTGAAAATTCCTCTAACGTCGATTCAGACACTATGCTGTTGCACTAAGACAACAAGAATTGTCAGAAGACAAGTAGCTGGCAGGGAAGGATGGTCCTACTTAATGTTTATCAATTCGAATCAGTCAGGTGACTGGTGAAACACTCATTTAAAAGACAACACAAGTGTGACACTGACATTGGGGTCATCATAATAGGCTAGCTCTACTCATTTGTCCAAGAAACCTAAAAACCTATACTGGACATGTTTAAGTGTACTACGCTCATCAGAGATCAATGCAAAATTCAAATGGATAGTTATAGTTTAGTGTGAACCTTGATAGACAGACGTAAAAGGCCTCACACCTTGCAATTAATTCAGTCTGAGTTTTCAATGGCTGCAAATTTTTCACAAGGCATTTGGTCCGATTTCGGATTTTTTTTTTACCCTCCCAACTCGAATTTACCAGACAAATGTGATAGTCTGGTCACTGGTGACTTTCGGATTAAATAGTCTGGTCACTGGTGACTTTCGGATTAAATAGTCTGGTCACTGGTGACTTTCGGATTAACTAAGCCTCCAAATTTCAAAACTCTGTGGGCATCAGAGTTCTTGAAAAGTGTCTGTAATGTTGGATTATCCAATAAACAGTCAATGATATTAAGATTTGCAAACCACAAGCCATTCAGGCAACCATTTTCAGGAAATCCACATGCCCGAACTCAATTTCACTTGCCCGAAAAAAGAGAGAAAGAAAGTCGTTGAAAATGAAAGTAAATTATACGCATGCGAAATCTGAATAATTTTCAAGACAAATCCTGAACAGACCGAGTGAAGATGCATAATTAATGGGACGAATGACTTTGTTTGGGGCAAGTTATTATAATTCTATGACTTGAGCATGCGCGTAATATTTATTTACTTCCGATTGTCAAATTAAAACTCCCGACGGGTAATTTTTTTTTACAAGCCAGTTGGACTTGTTGCCAAGCGGATTTTACAAGTCCGACAGGAAAATCACTGGCCGCGGGCATTCAGACTACCGCTAATTTCGCAGACTGGATAAAAGTAGTAAATGTCAGACACAAGTTATCTAATTGTCGGTCCTGATGTCCGATAAAAGATCGGAATCGAAGTCCGTTTTTTACCGGGAAAAGTGGCATCCATGTGGCCCATAAATTTTCAAAACGATGCTAAATAAGGCAAGGCATTGAAATGTAAATGTGAGGAATCTGTTGTGAGGAACTACAAGGAAAACGAAATCGATAGTTTCAATCATCCTGGCAAGCTGCGAAACAATGGCTTTTGTTTGATGCAGTTTTACCTGCTGCTAGGTGACACTATCTGCTCAAACTCAAAGACCAACTACACCAGGGCCAAAGTGAGAGAAAGAGTAGTTACAATGATTGCAGAGAAAGAAGTTGAGAGGAATAGACAGGATAGAGAGAAAAGTGGAGGATGAGAGAAGTGGAGGATGAAAGAGAAGTAGAGTAAGAAAGTAGCTCAGATAGCAAGAGAGAGGAAGATTCCGAGCGTGAGCAAGATGAGAAGGAGTATGAAAGGAGAATTTATGAACTTATAGTTGAGATGAAGATTGAATACAATTAGTTGATTATAAGTAATATTTATAAAAACCTCAAAAGCGATACATTTTTTTCTGGACTGACAAAATTTTGTTTGGGCTGACACTATTTCTAACAGTGTGAGACCAAATGTCTGACACTTCAAATGAAATTTCAAGGACTCTGGGGGATGTGCACTCTTCAATAACCAGATCCTGACCTTACAAGTAAAGATCATTCTAAGCTTATCTGCATTAACATATATTGTCAGGGAACTACTAAACCTTAGTAAAATATCAAATATTGTTGAAAAATCTGCTGAACAAATACTTATTTTTAAATTGCATGCCATAATCCCATTAATATCTGAAGTATTTACAAAACAAACACAACAAGCATGAAATGTAAGTAGAAATACACTCTATACTTACCAATGATAGCCGTGCATTTCTTGTTCACTATCCCACTGGGGAGGAGGTGAAACTCATAGGCATTGTCACCAACAACTACGGTGTGGCCAGCATTGTTACCTCCCTTTAACAGAAAAGTTAACCCATAATGTATAGTGTGTATGATAACCTATCTTTTAAATACTTTTTTTGAGGTGAAGATCTGAATTTACCACTTCGTAAGAATTTTTTACCATTTTATAAGAATTTCTACCATTGTAACAAGCATGAACTTTCTAGGCATACAATATGTACTGTAGTTCGAAGTACATGATTGTAAATCTTTCTTTTAAATACCAATATTGTTTCCGACTCCCAAAATATATTTCTACATTTTTTAGGATTACAAAACTGCTGATATATTTAATTTTAGGTGCATAAGATTAATATCTGTGAGCAATATAAATCATGGAAATGTTTTAATGCATTTATTTCTTTTGCCATTGGTGTTCCTTTCAACGTCTTGTTTATTTTAAACATGGCAAAATGTCCCAGTAGTACATGAAAATGCTACCATTAGCCTGGACCAAAAAATTTTTTTTTAATCGTTTCAGGCCTGGAACTCAGCCTGGTATTTGATGACCTCCATGGGACCCAGTCATGTAGCAAGGGCATTCACTTTTACCATTTACTATGGAGAATATAAAGAAGACGGTGCTCTCTTTGATTTGATAACCACTGCCTCATCTCTTGGGTACAGAACTGAGAACCACAAGATCTGGGTACAGTGATAATAGAAATTTCTGCCATCAAACAAGTAACAATTTGTGCCAAAAATATGCAGATAGATATAGATCCTGCATATTTGACCTTCACATATCATGGGAAAATAAAACTGAAGAAGTGATTCGTTGTAAAGGACATAGGATATTACAACAAATTCATTAATTCAAAATTCTTTGTAGATGTTTACCACAAAATTTCCCAATAAACCCTGTCCCTTCATTTTGCATTCTTCTCAAATCTATACACAATTTTGAATTGGAAATTCAATGCAAAAATATGACAACATAAAAATCATACAAAAATCAATATGTTTGTATTAAGGACTGATTTCCATGGTTGTGTGACTTAACCTATTCAAATAATAAGATTTTTATTCACCATTATTCTTCAGTATTAAAGAAGTCCAGGTTTTTTGTTTTTTTTTAAACTACCTTAGTACCTACCCTATTTTTTTTTTTCAGCCTGAGCAACACATTTTTAACTAGGCTTTAATCATGCACGTGTTTCAGACATATGTCTCTCATTACAGCCACAGTCAGTAACATTATTCTGCTTAACGAATGCAGTACAGAACCATAATATGCCAACACCCACACTTTATTTTCACTCCACATAACTGATATGCTTATTGTTTGTGATGAAACTGGCAAACGAATATCACACAGATTTAATACTTGGCCTAGCTAGAAGTTGGAAAAGTGATATTGCAACATGATTAATTTCACGCATGTTGTAGGAAAGATCGCAACAATATCAACAAAAATAAACGTATCTAATGACAATAATGAAATGTATCTCTACTAAATAACATAGAATTTAAAATACATGCATCAAATTTGATTTGTCATTTCTCTCTTTTTTTTTGTTTTGAAATTCCCCCCGAAATGTGTGCCTAAATTTGGAAGGTCGATCAAGGTTAAAATAAATAACCAAATACATAAAAAAAAAAAATTTGACACAAATGTATAGAATGTCCCTTTTTCTAACTTAAGTAAATAAGATTTAGAGACAGTAAAATACAGTAATAAAAACACGAAAATACGCACCTGACAGCGACAACAAATGTCGGCAGTGGCAGCAATCATGTCAACAATTTTCCCCTTCCCTTCATCTCCCCATTGCGATCCCAGGACAACAGTTACGGGGTTTGTGGGAGCTAATCTAGGTTTCTTATGGGGTGCAAGACCATTTAAGGACGTTGCCATGTTTCTTTTTTGTAAATACACGCCACACAAGCGCTAAGTAACCCTAAACTGTTGTGTATTCCACTATTCACAATGCGCATGACAGAGGAAAAGGCGCGAACTTGTATTCCCACAAAGTAAGTCGTTCGTAACAATACTCGAAATGTTATTTCGTCAAGATGTTAATTTTTTTTTTTTCATAATTAGGTTGATCGATTCTCGTGTGATGTCGTAGGTTTTTGCAAAAATCTTTAGTAGATTAAACTTTGTGAATGATAGAAACATATCTTTCAGAAGAATTTATTTACTTCATCAAATAAAGAAACAGATATTTGATTAAAGGAGGTACTCTACATCGTCATAATGGCTGACTTCTTTTAAAATATGGATGAAAATTTAGACATCAGCAATATTTGGCTATTCATTTAAAAAAGTCTCGCCTAGCTGAGTAGCTCAGTAGGTTAGTACGTCGACTGCTGAACTGTGGATTTCGGGTTCGAGTCCACCAGGGGTTTTAAATTTTTTTCAGATTGCTTTCAACTAAAACTACATTTTTTTGACTAAATGAATTAAAATTTGAAAGTTTTCAATTTCAAAAATATTGTTGTACATATCCTCCACTTTTCATCCATATCAAATGTCTCAGGTGTAGCATACCTCCTTAAAACTATTGATAGTGAAAAAGTTTATATTCTTCATAGATAATCAATTATTTATGATGAAAAAAATGTTGTCAAGGGCAATAACTCCTATGCTTGTATTTTCTCTACTGTATGTCTATTATACAATGATTTTCCTAATATCCACAATTAATTTTTACATATTTATATATTAGCAGTTTTTCTGAACTGTTGACATTAAAAATTGTCATTTTAACTAGTTTTTATCTATTATTTTTTTTATTCGGTTGAACGAAAATGTGTGATTTTCTGATGTTGACCTACATGTATACTTCTGTTTTAGTATGCCTGACATATTAAAAAAGGTGGCAACATATACATTTTCATTGGTTATTATATCAAATTAAGCTATATAGAATGGAAATTAATAGTTTTTTCCATTTTCAACCATTAATATTGGTAAGTCACATGAGGGTGGAGCTCACCTTAAAATCTGAGGTGTGTTTGTGAAACACTGATGCCTCCGTATGGCAGCAAAATCATACATCCAAAAAAGGGACTTGTCATAAATAATACACAAGTGAAATATGAAAGCCCTATCATGAAAACACAAACCATTCAAAACATTTTTTTTCAAAAGTAGGTCAATCTTTCAGTTCAACATCATCGCTAGACAAGGGTTTACGATCTCCTCCGCTTCTCTAGAGAAGCAGAGCGGATTGTAAACCCTTGGCTAGCGAAGATGCCAGTTCAAGGTCATGAGGTAAAACATTTTGGTACTAGATCTATAATAAAGATCTTGTCAAAAGGGATGCACATGTAAAATATGAAAGCCCTGTCAGTATAACCATTCAAAAGGTGACCAAGGTTCTGGTTTTTCAAAAATTGTTCAACCTCCAAGGTGAAGGTCGCAAAGTCCAAAATGTTGGTACCAAAACAAGGGCCTTATCACAGGGACTACACATGTGAAATATGAAAGCCCCATCATCATCCATTCTAAAGTTATGGCCAAGGTAAAGTTTTTGCGAACATACATGGACAGCTAGACAGGCCAAAAACTATACCCCCCCCCCCCCCTTCTCTGATTATAGGGACATAAAAAAGAATAACGTAAACAAAATATGATAATATATATTTCTATAACACATCAATATATTATGCTTTGGTGCCAATAATTAAAGAATTGAGTATATATAATGTTGAGTGAAAATGCATATACCTGACAAACAGTAATCAATTTCGTAACTCCTACAATCAATACAAAATAGATAGTTGGGCAAACACAGACCCCTGGACACACCAGAGGTGGGATCAGGTGCCTAGGAGGAGTAAGCATCCCGTCAACCGGTCACACCTGCCGTGAGCCCTATTACTTGATCAGGTAAACAGAGTTATCCATTGTCAAAATCAGTGTGCCAAGAATGGTCCAACAATATATGAGCCTATTGTAATGTGGGTTGGATAGGGGGAGTTGGGGTTCCATCTCTTCCACTTCCAATCCCTGCTCTGGATCTTTTTCTTTCTCCTTTTTTCTTCCCCTTTTCTTTTGCCAATCACCCATCTCCCCTTTCCATTTTCTCTCCCTCTCATGCAGTTTCTAGCTCCCCCTTCCTCTTACCTTGTCTGTTCCTTCTCACTTTCTAGCTCCCCCTTCCTCTTACCTTGTCTGTTCCCTCTCAGTTTCTAGTTCCCCCTTCTTACCTTGTCTGTTCCCTCTCAGTTTCTAGTCCCCCTTCCTCTTACCTTGTCTGTTCCCTTCAGTTTCTAGCTCCCCCTTCCTCTTACCTTGTTTGTTCCCTCTCAGTTTCTAGTTCCCCCTTCTTACCTTGTCTGTTCCCTCTCAGTTTCTTGTCCCCCTTCCTCTTACCTTGTCTGTTCCCTCTCAGTTTTTAGCTCCCTCTTCCTCTTACCTTGTCTGTTCCCTCTCAGTTTCTAGTCCCCCTTCCTCTTACATTGTCTGTTCCCTCTCAGTTTCTAGCTCCCCCTTCCTCTTACCTTGTCTGTTCCTTCTCAGTTTCTAGTTCCCTCTTCCTCTTACCTTGTTTGCTCCTTCTCAGTTTCTAGCTCCCCCTTCCTCTTACCTTGTCTGTTCCCTCTCAGTTTCTAGTTCCCCCTTCCTCTTACCTTGTCTGTTCCTCTCAGTTTCTAGCTTCCCCTTCCTCTTACCTTGTCCGTTCCCTCTCGGTTTCTAGCTCCCACTTCCTCTTACCTTGTCTGTTTCTAGCTCCCCCTTCTTACCTTGTCTGTTCCCTCTCAGTTTCTAGTTTCCCCTTCCTCTTACCTTGTCTGTTCCCTCTCAGTTTCTAGCTTCCCCTTCCTCTTACCTTGTCCGTTCCTTCTGACTTTCTAGCTCCCCCTTCCTCTTACCTTGTCTGTTCCTTCTGACTTTCTAGCTCCCCCTTCCTCTTACCTTGTCTGTTCCTTCTGACTTTCTAGCTCCCCCTTCCTCTTACCTTGTCTGTTCCCTCTCAGTTTCTAGCTCCCCCTTCCTCTTACCTTGTCTGTCCCCTCTCAGTTTCTAGTCCCCCTTCCTCTTACCTTGTTTGTTCCCTCTCAGTTTCTAGCTCCCCCTTCCTCTTACCTTGTCTGTTCCCTCTCAGTTTTTAGCTCCCCCTTCCTCTTACCTTGTCTTTTCCCTCTCAGTTTCTAGCTTCCCCTTCCTCTTACCTTGTCTGTTCCCTCTCAGTTTCTAGCTCCCACTTCCTCTTACCTCGTCTGTTCCCTCTCAGTTTCTAGCTCCCCTTTCTTACCTTGTCTGTTCCCTAAGGAATTGAAGCACTAACAACAAGTCTCAAATAAAATAAAATATTTATTTTCACCATAATATATATTACTTTGGCACAAAATTAATGAATGTTGAAATTTAATGAGTACAGAAATGGTTTTTTTTAAAATACTGTGAAATCATTCATTTTTTGTGGCTTTCTTGGTAAGGATCGACATATCTACAAATTAAAAACCTCTGTGAACAAGCAGAATAATGTTCAATCTTCGACCACAAATCAAGACCCCACTAAAATAATGAAGTAATTCTGCCTCAACCCAGTAACCCCTATACAATAATTCTTGATATGCCCACTATAAAACAACCATTATTCCCTGAACCAAGCAACTGTCAAACAATTTTTACATTCATGTAAGGATATTGAATTCAAAATGCTTATAGTACATTTGGATGGGTTTTTTTTCACCAGAGTGAAATTTTTTGACAATGAAAGTCTTAGGAGTGGGTCACATTCTAATAAAGAAAACATCCCTAGTTCCTATAATGTCTCTCAATAGTTATAAACCAGTAAATCAAAAATAGAACAAAATGTTAGATATATTACGTTTAATGATAAATCTGATAAAAAAAACCCTGTATATGTCAATTATAAAATGTATGCTAGATTAAGTCTTTTATACATGTATTATTAATCTTTCACACCTTTATCTTATTTTTGTTTTTCAATGTCACAGGTAAATTTGTGTAGCCAAAGGAGAAGATGCGCAGTGTGTAAAAGTTTGTGGATAATTGAAAAAGAGGATTGTGTATGTATGTATTCACTAAAAAAATCATAAAAAATAATGCCAATAAAAAAATTATCACAGTGATCTGAGGATTGAGAACCCTTGAAATTAAATATAATGTAACTTTAAAAAAAACCCAGAATTGTTAAAAGAAATTACTGTTCGGACACCAGTTACAATCGTTCCCAATTCAAGAAAATGACCATTCCACATCCGATCCCTCTGTATTGAGTGAACTTGCGAACTGTGGAGAGTATGGTCGGTGGATTCCGAGAGGATTGTGGTGACTAGTCATGGTGTCACTGTTAATAACCACTGTGGAGAGAGCGTCAATAGACTGATAACTATCCGTGGAACAAACTAAAAGTCGCCTGGCCTCCTCTGACTGGTGGTCAGCCCTCTCATTCTTGTCTGTGGTCTCTGTAGAGCTGGAGGGAAGAAAAACATTCAGTCGTATATGTTATGTAACTCGGGGAACTGTTTTCAGTGCCACATTTTGAAAGAATTTAATCTGAATGTTATTTCAAATTCAATCTGAATGTTATCTCAAGATCTGATCTGGTACTCAAAGCCGTATTGAAGAAGTTTCACTGTAATTAAGGACTGGAGAGGACTCAGTAGAAAAAGAAACTGTCATTTAAGATTACTAGTATACCAAATATCTGAAAAAGGTACCGACATATAGATACATAATTTCAAGAGTAATTCAATGTAGAATCCTTACTTAACAAAGAATCGCAGACTTAAAATAAAGCAATTGTTTTGTTTTATGACTAGGGCTAGTGATCCAAGTATCCTCCAAAAAACCCAATTATACCTATTTATATTTGATGTGCAGCATATACAGGTATAAAGAACACTTTGCCATGTACCTATATCCAATTCTATATAAACATGAGTTTTCAGAAAGGATATCTATCTATCTATCTATCTATCTTCCTTCCTTTCTTTCTTTCTTTTAAAATTGCTGAAGAAATCAATCATTTTAAGCATTGAATGACTTTAACCGTGTAATGAAAATGAATGTAAGCATACATATCATTTTTCTGTACAAGGATGACTGTTCCATGCTTTTATTGCTTGAAATACTACATCCTGTCAAATTGCTTTTGATAATGTCTAGGAAAGTTTTATTACCTATCAATATGACACATTTAGAGTGCTTTCATTAACACTTATTTATGTTACCAAAATTGCCAGTTGGCAACATGATTTCCAAAATTAGTGATGAATATGACATTGGGTTAATGAAAGGCATCATCAGTATACAGTTTAGGCTGATGATGAATATGACACTGGGTTAATGAAAGGCATCATCAGTATAAAGTTTAGGCTGATGATGAATACGACACTGGGTTAATGAAAGGCATCATCAGTATACAGTTTAGGCTGATGATGAAAATGACACTGGGTTAATGAAAGGCGTCATCAGTATACAGTTTAGGCTGATGATGAAAATGACACTGGTTTAATGAAAGGTATCATCAGTATAAAGTTTAGGCTGATGATGAAAATGACACTGGGTTAATGAAAGACATTATCAGTATACAGTTTAGGCTGATGATGAAAATGACACTGGGTTAATGAAAGGCGTCATCAGTATACAGTTTAGGCTGATGATGAATATGACACTGGTTTAATGAAAGGTATCATCAGTATAAAGTTTAGGCTGATGATGAAAATGACACTGGGTTAATGAAAGGCATCATCAGTATACAGTTTAGGCTTATGATGAATATGAGACTGGGTTAATGAAAGGCATCATTCAGGCTGATGATGAAGATGACACTGAGTTTATGAAAGGCATCATCAGTATACAGTTTAGGCTGATGATGAATATGACACTGAGTTTATGAAAGGTATCATCAGTATACAGTTTAGGCTGATGATGAAAATGACACTGAGTTTATGAAAGGCATCATCAGTATACAGTTTAGGCTGATAATGAATGACACTGGGTTAATGAAAGGCATCATCAGTATACAGTTTAGGCTGATGATGAATATGACACTGGGTTTTTCAGTATACAGCTAGTTTACTACACAGATATTTTAGCTTACCTTCTGTTGTAGCTGCAGAACTGTAACTCTCTGAAAAAATATTTTGACATAACATTGTTATCTCAAAATATTTTTTCAGAGAGCTACAGTTCTGCAGCTACTTCTGTTGTAGCAGTAGATAGATATTTAAGTTGTAGCAGTAGATAGATATTTAAGTTGTAGCAGTAGAGAAATATTTAAGCTTACTTCTGTGTAGCAGTAGAGAAATATTTAAGCTTACCTTCTGTGTAGCAGTAGAGAAATATTTAAGCTTACCTTCTGTGTAGCAGTAGAAAAATATTTAAGCTTACCTTCTGTGTAGCAGTAGAGAAATATTTAAGCTTACCTTCTGTTGTAACAGTAGATAGATGGCAGCATGATACATATTGCTGTAATACTGAGCCAGGTGGATAAATGAACATTTGGATTCCAGTGAAATGGATGTTCATTAAATAGTGTCCAAAACAGTACGACCACAGGGGTCTGGAGGCTCTGAAATGTAGAATAGGCATACAAAGAAAGAACATAGTATCTACAGAGTTATGCCCCTTATATTGCAACAGGTATAAATCAAAGAACATAGTATCTAAAGAGGTATGCCCTTTATTTCACAACAGGTATATAATCAAAGAACATTGTATCTAAAGAACCAAAGAACATTGTATCAAAAGAGTTATCCCCCTTATATTGCAACAGGCATAAGATCAAAGAACATAGTATTTATGAGTTATCCCCCTTATATTGCAACAGGCATATAATAAAAGAACATAATGAAAGAACATAGTATCTAAAGAGTTATCCCCCTTATATTGAAACAGGCATAAGATCAAAGAACATAATCTCCAAAGAGTTATGTCTTTTACAATTCAATCTCTGTATGTGAGAATTTCACATCTATATTGGTGTACATATCCACAAAAGATTATAAACATGACATGCTGTCATACACTGTCTCCATAAACAAATAAGTTCATGCACGTGTAATCAAGAGACTGAACAAAATTGGTTTAGCTAGTTTATTAGAAGTCTTTACCATTATGATAATGAGATAATTGGCTAGTTTATTAGAAGTCTTTACCATTATGATAATGAGAAAATTGGCTCCTTCTGAGAAATGCAAGAACACAACAACAAAGAGGCGAGTAAGCAACATGGCTAGGATTGTTATCCCTGAATACAAAATTGTGAGGGAGGGGCAGTCTGCAGCACCCAGAAAACATTCAAAATCAAAGCTCAGTCTGAAATGTAAACAACAAGAGCATACTTTACACATGCTGTTCATACTAATCAAGGTTAAAGAAAAGTCTTCTAGAAATAAGTCATGTTCAGTAATGTGATTCTTTACAATAAATGAAGGAATTTTGAACTAAATTTCAATTAATTTGTTTCAATGGAAATTCAGCCAGAGTTTATCAGTAAGAAAATCTTCATTTTAGATAAAAATTCTCATTCTGGTCCATATTTACTGATGTTTTCAATGAAGTTAATGAGAATAAACAAGAAAATCCCTAACTTTTCCCAGAACATTTTGATAGTGGAAGCATCACCAAACCCGGGAATGAGATCAGTCCAGAAGAGTGCCAACAGCGATAAGAAACAAAACAAGTAGGACCAGAACATCATATGTATTGTCTCCATTGTAGGATGGTTGTTTGAGGTGAGGTCTTTGGCCGATTTTTCAAACACAACATTGACAATAGCTTGTGGAATCTAAAAAATACAACATTCATTAATACTAATGTGTCCAATCACTTTCAACGAGTTTTGTAATTACCTGATGTACATACACGGCATAATGAATCGGTCATCAAATTAAGTGAATGCATGCTTAATAGCACTTTTATAATGGCATTTCAACATTACAAAGTTTTATATTTTAACATTGACATCCATGAATCCATGAATACAATTCAATTGTTCATATATTTTCTTCTATATATCATTAAGGAGGAACAACACATTGTCATAATGGCTAAATTTCTTTTGAACCAATAAGAAAATATTACAAGATATGATTATAAAGCCTCCCAAGTGAAGGTCAAAGGTCAAGGTCACAGAAAGCATTTGACCTTAATACTTGTTTGTATCCTCTATCCCATGTCTCTATTAATCCTGGTTCTAAAGTTATACCAGTTTTTATGTTTATGGTCTGAGGTCAAGATCACTGGAGTCCCTTGAACTTGTAGACTCTGTCATTTTCTTCTCATTTAAGAAGACCCCTGAATTCTATCTATCATGTTTATCAAGTTATATCTGTTGAATTTTGGAAATCATTTATCCCTATACTTTCATCAAAGGGTTACGGAGAACAGCTGCAGACATATTTACATGCGAGAAAGAACGAGAAGCAGAAGAATAATAAGAACTGAGAAAAAACCTCAAGTCTCAAAACTTTATTTGAAAGACTTGCAGTTTCCTTTAAATCTAATTGCCTTGCTGGATAGCTCAGTAAGTTAATGTGTGATCATGGGTTCAAATCTAGCAGGGGTTTTAATTTTTTCCAGATTACTTTGTACTAAAGTAAAACTGAATTTTTGAACAACATAATAAGGTTAATTTTAAAGTTTTCAATTCCAAAATATTATCATATGGGTGTCTTATTCCTCTTAAGTAGATTTTATAATTAAATATTTAAAGCTACAAACATTCCCTCCCATAATCATAAACCACTTAATAAAATCTTATTCAATTACCATGTCACACATGAATACTTGCAATGCTAAGTTTAAAAGTAAATCCTCCAATCCTAAACTACAAGGCTAAGAAAACCAGAGCTTATTGCTGTTCAAGGTGGAAAACATTTTGTACACTCCTCTACATGGGACTGTCCAACACCCATTCTTTACAGGTAACCTCCATCCAAAGCTGATGATGTTGAGATTGGAAATTAATTACTTACATGAGATTTGCATTACTGGTTAAATACCAGGCTAAGTACATTGTATTCCACTTAATTTCACAATAAAATGAGACATATATTCACAATATACCCACAATAGTAGAGCTTCATGTATTACACGAGGGTACCATAGAATATTGTGGGGCATGAGGCTCAGTGTTCATTAGTATTTGGTCAGTATGCAATTGTCACTTGTTCAAATTCCAGAGTGGGCACTTTAAATCTTGCACCGGCATTGTCTCTGTTCCCCCAGCTGTAAATGGGTACTAGTTTTGGCTGGGAGAGTGATGGACTAGAGTAAGTGACTCTCATCTGCTTAGTTACTATGGAAACCAGGAAATTAAGCATCAGCCATATGTACTTCATGCCTCGTAGAGATTTAACTTAACTATAGGGTATATCATAAATATGCATCTGACAGGCCACCCCTGTTTTGTACAATACATGCCAGAAATCATTATTGATAAGTACATTTCAGATATTTTATTTTTATTTCTAATTTCAAATAAATTTACATGAAAACAAGAGTACTGTAAACGGTACAATATACGCCCGTCGGACAGTGAAATTCAACCCGGAGGCATATTGTGCTCTCTGAATTGATACAACACACATTCTGAATAGAAAAGCCTTAAAGTAGGGCATGGCATACCAATCCATCTGACATGTGAACTGATTATGTATTTCTCTGAGAGTGAGGTTGTGACAAAATGTCAGCGCAATATCTTATCTATCATGATAAAAAGTCCAGGAAACCATTTGATCTACTTTTAGCCCTAAAGTAGGTCATGGTGCACCAATTAAGTTGAAGTGTTTGAAATGTGAACTGATTATGAATTTCTCTGTGAGGGAGGTTGTGACTAAATTTCAGAGCAATACCTGTGACCATATCAAAAAAATCTGGAAAACTGTTTGACCTAATTCTACCCCTAAAGTACTGTAGGTCATAGTGTGTCAATCCAGCTGAAATGCTAAATAACTTGTCTTCCTCCGAGAGGAAGCCTTTGACTAAATATCAGGGCAATATCTGTATTTGTAATGAAAAAAAGCCCGGAAAACTGTTCGACCCACTTTTAGTCCCAATGTAGGCCACGGACGGACGAACCAATCCAGCTGAAATGCAAACTGAACTTTTATTCCTCTGAAAGGAAGCTTAGGTGTAAATTTCAGGGCAATATCTGTATCTGTAAGGAAAATAAGTCCGGAAAACTGTTTGACCTACTTATAGCCCTAAAGTAGGTCAAGGAAAGACCAATCCAGCTGAAATGCAAACTCACTCTTACAATTCTTGAGGGAGAAATTGTGGCCAAATTTCAAAGTTGTACATGCCTCTGTTACGGAAAAAAGTCTGGAAAACATTACCCCGGACGGACGGACAGCCAGCCAGACGCACGGACAGCTAGCACCATAACATAATACGTCCCGTCTAATGACGGGGTGTATAAAAATTATCCATATGAAATTCAGACTTTATTATTAGGCCACATAAAATTAATATTTAGATTCTCATCCTGATTTGCAAAAAAAATGGGGCGGGTGGGTGGATTTTATTTTTTATTCTTTAAATGCAAATCACACCGCACCAGTTCTTTACAACTACCACATCTTTCCGAATTCTGATTATTACAAACATGACTGGAATCAAACGTCACTTCACAACCACAACGCGCCAATATGTCAGGCAGCCATTGAAATGATCTGACTTTTTTGTATACCGAACCCGATTTTTTTTTTTTGCGATACTTTTTTTTGCACACTTTTTTTTTTAAACAAAATAAAAGACAGTGGGGCGGGACGTTTTGAGAGGGGCGGGCGGGGATGAGAATCTAAAAATTAATTCTATGTGGCCTTAATCATAATTATGTATTTCCAGTACTTACAAACCCAGCAAAGTAGCAGAGAGGCCATAGAATCCCTGCTATTCCAGAAGCTCCACCATCATCACTTTTTGATGAGTCATTCTCTAGTTTTGGAAAAATATCTGGTATCAGTGCAACAAGTTCTGCACAGAACACCATAATAGCTGAGATTGTTTTCCGAAGGGATGGTTTCTTGTGGAGAATGACAAATCTAGCAAACAAAGTAATCAATACAGTTTGATATGTACAATAAAACACCATTTGCAGAATGCATAGTCTTAAGCAAGTAATTTGTATAATTAAAAATACAAGGATGTTGCACGTGATCAAAAGCACAGAATTCCCGTGTGATTGATGTGCAACCATAAATATATTCCTCCCCAACTTTATTTTCAGGACAATATGATCTACATCTACATGTGTCAAAGCCTTTAGTACGTCTTCAATTCTAAGACTGTTCAGCATCTCTGAAAAGTTAAGCCCAACAAATCTGGGAGATTCTACACAATGCAAGGGAATCAACTGATCTACCAGATCAATCTGCCAAGTCCCCATTATACTCTTTTCTTTTACAGAACTGCTACATTAATTATATACCGAACCTTATCTGCACTTACTCTTTCTTCACCACAAGATTGTTTCTGCAAACTATATGTATCCTAAAGTTTTCAAATGGGCAACTATCTTTACACACCCATTTCTCAAGACTTTTTCTCTCTTTCTAACTCTTCAAAGCAAATTACATGCAAGTAAAGATTGTAATCAGTGATTGTTATCTGATGGGGGTACCAAATTGGTAAATAAATGTGTTTAAGGACTAGACTTCCCTTGAATCCTACAGGTGCTCTACTAACTGAGCTATTGTGATTTCACTCAAATTATTAAACACAAACCACCACAACTGCAAAAACACTGCTCAAAACTCATAACAGATGAGGATGATGTGGTCAAACAGACCTTGTCAAGAAAGTCACTGGTATAGCGAAATTAGTAGCAATGGCTTGTAGATATGGAGCAGTGCGTGACCCGTTGGCTGCATACACCAGAAATATAGTTGACACGGCATCTGCCAGTCCAACGTAAAACATGTTCCCTTTGCTACAGTTCACTTTGGTATGCCAGATTTTCAGAAATTTCCTTATGAGTAATATGGTTATCATTATCACAGATGATAGCAGTAAATTTATGATGCTAACAAAGAAGATGACGGCGTAATTGTCGATGGCATTTGATGATGAATTCCCGCTATTGTTAACTGTCATTTTGGAGCTGTCGCTCATTGAATCCAACCATAATGGCGTAAATATTGTCGATGTCGAAAGTCCAGACACAATTCCAAATGCTAGGAAAACAGATTTCAGCATGCTTTTTAGTGGGATTTTCCTTTTACAAGAGAAAAATAAATATACACGCTTAAGTTATTGCCATGTTGTGCTGTCTGCCATCTTCAAACCATGTGACCAGCTGATTTGTCATGTGATGTACTTTCACTTTAGCTTGGACTGAATTTTATATAACTTTTATTTTGAATTGTTGTTACGGCAATGATTATTCTACAAGGTTTTTGTAAATGTATTTTCTTTAGTATAGAAATTCGCTGCTTTTAGATAAATGGTAAGAGCTTCAACACGGTGGGCATAGTCACGTGACGTTAGCTGTCAAGGCTGGCGATAGCCAAGATTAATTCACCATGGCCTGCAGTGTGAATTCTAGATTCCTGTTTGGCAAATGCTTCTTAGGTTTGCACAGTGTAAAAGACTACACGAAAGTAACAGCATGCACTCGCTTGTTTCAACATCGACAACTGACAACAAGTTTCCCGGAATTTCAGAACGACCCAAAACTGCAAAACCATGACCAAATTTATAAGTTCAGCTTGGAAAATCCTGATAAGTTTTGGAGCATGCTTGCACGATCTCGGTTGCAATGGGCAAAGGACTTTGATATCACCAAAGACTGTGACATTAGTAAGGGGCATATACAATGGTTTTTGG
This sequence comes from Ostrea edulis, assembly GCF_947568905.1. Classification (NCBI taxonomy): domain Eukaryota; kingdom Metazoa; phylum Mollusca; class Bivalvia; order Ostreida; family Ostreidae; genus Ostrea; species Ostrea edulis. Next base: position 12,506,576 of record NC_079168.1, read on the forward strand.
GAGGTCAGATGAATGCATCAGGTAATTATTTAAATTTTATACAAGTATAGTTGTAATGTTCAGGAATGGAGAAAATGCAACGGACCAGACCGGAATTCGAACTCGGGCGCTCTGAATCTTTATTTAGGTGCTCTACCTCTGGCGTTCGAACCTGGCTGTCCACTACATTCTTCCTTCCTTAAATGTCTTCAAACTGGAAGACACGACCCAGATTGTTTACCCCTGATCGGGCTAATTCACAGGTCTGCAAATCCAGGGTTGGTAAACGGCACCAGATGTAACAGGAAGGGAGAAAATGCAATGAAGAAGACCAGGATTCAAACCTGTGCCCCCTGAATCTCTAGTCAGGTGCTCTACCAACCAAGCTATATAGCCACTGGCGATCAAACCCGGCTGACCACTATACATGCTAAAATCAATGACAATTATTAAAATCTCAGATTTACAGGTCACAGATTTATTCGACACAAACTCACTCAGATCCAAACAACATAGGATACATAAACAAAATGAGAAAGGACAATGTGTACTTATTAACTTTTTATGTGAAAAAGAGAATGCACACTTAATTTAAGTTAATTATTCATGTTAATTATTGTTATGTTGACCTATAATGAAATAATGGGTCTCTCGTGGTCAACAGGAAACAAGTTTGATTGATGTGTAGCAGGAAGGGAGAAAATGTAACAGTCCAGACTGGGATTCAAACCCAGCCCCCCCCCCCCCCCCTTTTGAATCTCTAGTTAAATGCCCTACCAACTGAGCTATCTGGCCACCGGCAATTGAACCTGTCTGACCACCACATTCCTCCCTCCTTAAATGTCTGCACATCAACCTTAAAGACCCCCAAAAAAAACACCATATGGTTTCTCCACGGATCACTGAATGTGAGCAGAGCTTATCCATGGTCAATGTTATTTACCTGGAATTTACCTGGCCAAGAGATTGGCTGTAGTGTATGTTTTTATGATATACACAGGAAACTTCTCAGGTTATCAAAAATTATGCTTAGTGCCTTGATTTGTGCAATTTTTTTTTTTTTAGAATTTCTACCTACATGCATACCGCATTTCTATTTCCCATTAAACCTTCAAACTTGGTCATATTTATGTATTGCAGATAACAGGTTTAGCCCATTTCTAAACCCGTGCTTTTTAAAACTTAATTTCTAATTAAACTGTTATATATCGTATATGAATAATTTCCTAAATATAATATTACCCGGCGTTTACGGGCACTTCCTGGTGTCCAGGGAGTTCGCGGTGTCGTGGGTGTAGTAGGTAAAATATCCATGTTTCGAGAGAATGAATAAATCCAAGTAGATCTGTGTACATGTACAACCAAATGAAGAATGATCAAGATACCCCTCAATATGGGCCGTCTGTAGGGTTTCTGTGGCTGTAGTGTTTGTGTAATGGTGGTATCTCAAACAGAAGCTGACACAAAGTCTACACCCCCACCCCCCTCCTCTCTTTAGGGTTTTTGTGGACTTAATGTTTGTGTAATGATGGTATCCCAAACAGTAGCTGACACATAGCTACCCCCCCCCCCCCCCCCTTCTCTCTCCCTTACTCTCAATCATTGACTAAATGAGTAATTATTGTCATACCTATGCAACACTATTGCCATGCCATATTAGATCTAAAGACTGCAGGTCATCATTAGCTGTGATTGTTATCAAAACATCTTTCTCAGGTAGCTGTAGAACACAGTCTCTGCAAACATCAATCAACCTAAGCTCTATTGTTAAAAGTTTGATTGACCAGAGGCTTATCATTGATCACCCCACAGGTAAAATTTGGGGGCGTTAACTTAAAGTTGGGTCTTTAAGAACCTTTATCCCCTGACAGGCATTTTCACCTGTCAGTTCCAGAGTTTGTTTGGTCATCAGCACCAAATGTAATAGGAAGGGAGAAAATGCAATGGACCAGACCAGGATTCAAACCTGGCCCCCGGAATCTCTACCAACTGAGCTATCTGGCCACTGGCAGTCGAACCCACCACAGATGTCTTGATCAAACTCGCATAGGAATGAATTAGGGCTTGAACAATTTCTCATATAGTGATAAAATTGTGATATTTTGGGGGAGCTGGATGCGGTAGTACCATATGATTAAAAGCATTTAATTTAATGATTTTAAACTTAGGAGGTACTCTACTTTTAAAACATGGATGAAAATATTAATATCAGCAATATTTGCCTATTCATTTAAAATTTCATTGCCTAGCTGAGTAGCTCTGTAGGTTAGCACGTCGACTACTGAACTGTAGATCACGGGTTTGAGTCCAACAGGGATTTTAAATTTTTTGCGGATTGCTTTGTACTAAAACTGCATTTTTTGACTAAATTTTGAAAGTTTTCAATTTCAAAATATTGTTGTGCATATCCTCCACTTTTCATCCATATAAAATTTCTCTGGTGCAGCATACCTCCTTAAGGATCAGCAAAATTGATAAATTCAATTTGAATATAAGTGCAATATTTGTCATCATCTATATGATATAAAGGGATGCTGCATGACATAATGTCTCATGATAGATTTTCAGTAAATGTAATGTATTTTTAATGCATGAAGTTACCAGGTTACATTATTCTAACTTGTTATTAGGAATGAAGTGTACCATGATTTATAAAAGCCACCGTGCAAGCTTGTAATGATATCAGGCTTAGTTTAAAAATGGTCACACTCATTTTAAGTCACAAGATTTTTCACTAGTAATTGGGCAGATGTACTCTCAAGTTTGTGTGAACTTTGTCCTGAGTCATGTTATGATTAATAACACACAACAGTACAATTCATATTAGAGTATGTATATGACATTCACGAGATTTCCCATATTTCAGTTGTCATTGTGATATGTATATTAATTGTATTGAATGCTTTGGGTTTTTTATTTTGTTTTGTTGAGGGGAGCATGCATATTCCTAGCCCTAGGGCTGTTTACAATCCTCCTTAAATGAATGAAACATTGAATTAAATGTATATAACTGTGTGATACATACATGTATTTAATCCATTTGTAGATCTATATGTGTTTTTTGTCAGAGATATGTGTTCCCTGTTGATATATACAATCATGTATAATTGACTGCTACAGATAAAGTTCACTTTAACAATTGATTAAATATAAAGAATTTACGACTCAGTCTGATACAACACTTCATTGCTTGTACCGTATATACTGTTTCCCCAACATGCTGCATCCACATGCAGTTTGCAGTCTATGTAACCTGTAGTTAATGTTGTAGACTTTCTTTCTTTTTTGAATTTCCTTCTTTATAAACTGTCTTACTGTTGTGCCCTCTGGGCCCAAAATTGGAATAAACTTATCTTATCTTATCTATACTCGCCTTTAGGTCGGTTCGCCTATAAGTCTTTTGTATATTTTGTTATATATATAGTTATATGAATAATATACACTTAAGATTCAAATAAAATCATTAAAATATACTTTATGCATAAAATCCTAGAATACATGAAGAATATAATATGTCCAGTCAATGTTAATCATGATAATTGTCAAAGTACAAAGTTGTTCAAAAATACTACGGTATACATTACGCTGTCCAGAAAAATGCTAATCTTCTTAGGACTCGCCTATAAGTCTGATATAGAGTTTTGGACCAATTTTTAGCTCCCTAAAATCCGACTTATAGGCGAGTATATACGGTAAGAAACAAAATGAAAGGAGTAGCAAATTTCACATGCCAGTATGCTAGCAGTTTAGATTTGAACATTTCTGTGTGTCAGAGTGTCAGAAAGATAGCCGAGTTGTCAGAGGATGAACATATGCTCTAAATCTGAACATGCTTTATATCTAAACATGCTCTAAATCTTAACATGCTCTAAATCTGAACCTGCTCTAAATCTTCCCACTTGGTTCTACTTCCTCATGCTTATCTGGTTGGACTTTGTACTCGGGTATGCAAAACTTAGATTAAGAGTATAACCAATTAATACATTTTAAGAAACAACTGGTAAAGGATTTTGAAAATGAAATGAATTGCATCAGTTAATTAAATAGAACCCTACTGGTGAAGCCGAAGGAGACTTAAGGTTTGCACTCTGTCCATCTGTTAGTCAGGCGAATCAGTTTTCCGGACTTTTTTGTCATTTTTGCAGATATTCATTTGATATATGGTACATTGCTTTACCATGACAAGTTACAGATCAATTAAGTTCTATATTTGTTCCGGTCCATTGCTTTTTTCCCTGCTGAGTTACCCCCTATGACCCTTGGACTTGGAAAATTAATGCAAATATTCAGTTTTCCACTCTTTTCTTCATCATGCTTGCAGACATTCATTTGATATTTGGTACATTACTTTACCATGGCAAGTTGCTGATCCAGTTCAAATTTTGTTTAGGTCCATTGATTTTTTTGCTCAGTTATGGCCCTTTGATTTAGAAAATAAATGCAAATACTCCGTTTTTTACTACTTGTGACACAATGGAATTTGACTGTCATATATGCATGGCTTTTATGGGGCCTGGTTATTCTTGTACATAAACTATTGACGTATGATTCTTCATGCAGAATATTACGCATATGACTAGATTTTGGACTGTTTTTATATGCTTGCAGAATATTTGTTAAACCTATAAATTTACATTTTCAGTAAATTGTGTTGATCGACATCTTGATGCACTGGGAGATTCCACTGCTTTGATTTGGGAAAAGGATGAACCAGGCACGGAAGAGCATGTTTCTTACAGGTATGTGTACAGAATGAAAATCCCGTAATTTATCAAGGAAGAAGAATAGTTGAAATCAGCTGTCTAATTAAAATCAGACTTGTATATTCTGCTTCTTTACGATTCACCTCAATACAAGTGAATCAAAGAGGAGCAGAATATACAAGTCTAATTCTAATTAGATCATTGAAATGGGTAATTATATATATACATAAAGATATGAATACATGTAATTTTTTTAGAAGTGAAAATTTGGATTATATAAATTTTATATTAAACGTGTACACAAAGAATGTCACATGAATGATTATATTGTTAGTAGAAATCAAACCAGGCCCTCTGCACTGAGGTATCCAGGCAGATATCCATGGTTCACCAATTCAATTACATTTAGAACAAGTTTGCTATTAAGACTGTCAGACAAACAGGTTACATGGATAGCTAAGTTATTTAAAGTTCAGGGTTTCAGGCTAGAGTCCCTGTGTGATACGTACATCACATTCAGATTACACCGAGTACCATAGACCTGTCTTTTATATAGAGAGTAAAAACGGGAGAATCGTGGGTTGGTATCTTTAGCATGGGAAGATATTGATGGGGGTATTTCAAACCTGGTCAGAGTTGTGGAAAACATTTTTAGATAGCCAGTCATTCGGACTGACAAGAAGGCAACATAAGCCAGTCCGAAGTAATTTAAGCCAGTCCGAAATCTAAAGTCACAAAATAAAAATAAAAAAACACCAAAAAGTACACAACATTTATTTCCTTTATTAAACATCGTTATACTTCATAATTACATTTACTCAGTCTCCATTTCTATGCTTGTGAAATCTCCACAGCTCCTCGGTTAAGAACAGAATTTTCATGATCTGTTATAGAAGAGTACCTGTAGTTTAATGAGGCGACGATAAAATTTTGTAAGCGGTTATTTGTTACGCAGCCGGCAGTCTGTCAATGCAAATACTGCATGTCATTTTAACACCATCGAATTTCAACCATTCCCGCCCCTCTGTCCAATTGTGTTTGAATTCTCTTTGTCGAGATCTTTCGTATTTAACCGTGTCTTCATCTGTTACTGTTAGTTTACGTATTTTACCTGGTTTCGCTCCAACTGTAAATTTGCTTGTTTCGCTTTACATCAGCCTCAATCTCGTTTAAGGAAAACAGTATTACGCAATCGCATTTTAGTTTTACAAGATAATTGCGCTGAAAAATGCACCGATTCTTACAGGAAACAAAACCAAAACCAAAAACAAAAAACCCAGGCCGGTCATGTGGACCGACATCAATGGCGTTTATACCGGTCGCAAGCATTTTTAATCAGTTTTGCCGGCATGACCGGCAGTTTTCCACAACTCTGCCTGGTCCATAGTGTTTACAATCTGAAAACTACACGTCCAAAAGCCGGGATACATCACGAAGAGTAACATTTGTCTACTTGTCATAGTTAATATAAATGCATATATGTTTTTATCAATTTATTTATTATGTCACAGGCAGCTGTCACAAATGGTTAATAGAACTGCCAACATGCTGAAGAACCATGGGGTGAAGAAAGGAGACAGAGTCGCCATCTATCTGCCAACTTCCCCAGTAGCCATTGCTTGTATGTTGGCATGTGCCAGGATTGGAGCCGTTCACAGTGTTGTGTTTGCGGGATTTAGTGCTGAGGCGTTGGCAGGCAGAATCATTGACGGTTAGTTTAACGTAATCCTGTACAGGAAGCCACCAACAGCTGGGAAATATAATATAGCTCATTGCACTGTATGTATAGTCTAGTGCTTCTGTACTTATCACTCATTCATCATTGTTTTTATGATGACCACCCCAAGGTCGAAACCAATCAACCAAATAAAATTCACACTGCATTCTCATGATGTGTTGGAGATTCAAGTTTATACTTTTGGATGCAGACCCTGTTGAATATCGCATGGTATCCACTCATGAGAATCTTCCGTAATTTTAACCTCAAGGTGTCTCCAGTTTCTGACTTTGATTGTTTTTATATTTTAGCGGATGCGGAAACAGTCATTACGGCTGATGAGGGTGTTAGGGGAGGTAGAACAATCCCACTGAAGAAAACAGTGGATGAGGCAGTATCAAAGTGCTCCTGTGTCAAGCGAGTCTTTGTGTATCGGCGGACGGGAACCGGATCTCTGGGAAAGAACGACTTCTCTTTGGATGATGTAAGTACAGTTAAACTTGTCTTAACCAAAACCTGTGTACTCCATTTCACTGTGAAATTAGTCCCTGTTCTCTATGATCTTATTTTCCCTGTTCTCTATGATCTTATTTTTCCTTGTTCTTTACAATGTTTAATCTTACGCCCTGTTTAATCCAACACAAAATTTATCTTACAGAGCATGTCAGATTAGACAGGTTTCACTGTATCGTAAAGATTGCTCATCATCAGATTATGTACTGTAGGTTCCTTATTTCATGCGAGCACTTAATATGATGAACTGACACGCATGTTCGTCAAATCACGTGAACATGAATTCACATTTTGTCTGTTAATCAAGAGTACTTATATGTATTTCAGCACCAGAAAATTATAAGCGAGTTATCTTATTTCTCGAGTGATTCCTTTCACGAAATTACGTGATAATAGATTCCTTGTGTATATTTAGAAATCTACAGAATGTAAAATCATGAGAATCATCTTGATGCTGAATCTACAGGCTGAATATATAGATTCTTAAGATGGTAATCTTCTTGTGAAAATTTACAAGTATGTGTAAATGCAGTGTAACTTGTCTTTTCTGAATGTTTTATAGCCCACAGTGTTTTGTAATCCAGAATTACATTTTGACACTCGATTTATACAACTCATTGAACTGTTATCAGAGATTAGATTCTGTTATTTTGAATGTTCCGTAAATTGTCCATGGCAAATATATTTTTCAGACCCACATGCATCCTTTCACACATACAAGAGATTCTCAATGTCTTGAACTTTGTTCTGTTAAAGTCCTTGATCTTTCAAAATAATCTCCCAGTCCTTATTTTCCCTCCATTATAAAGCAGCAATTTACTCTTGTTTTCTGGAATTCTTTAGCTCTTGGCTAATATATGAGTCTGTTATATATGATCCTCAGGAGTTTACTTTTGATTTCTGTAAGTGCTAGTTGTTTGCACAAGCTGTTGATTGCTCTTGATGGACATTACCTGAGAGAAGGCCATTGTTATAAAAAATCACTTTGATGGACTGGTAGTTAGGTAGGACACTTCGATTTGGTCAATCTGGAAATCAATTGTTCTGTTATTAAATCATTTACTGCAATTATCAAGTCATATAATCAAATTTTGAAAGTTTGATGATATATTATGAGATTCAAGACATGTTAATCAAAGAAACATAAAAGAAGTATAATTATGATAGAAATAAACAGAAATGAAAATATTTAGTTTCTTTATTCATATTTCAATGAAACAAATTTTTTACTTTTTTAAACATATTTCATGGGAAAATTTGATTAGAAATTTTACCTCCGTCAAACCCTTTAAACACAATTATATTTGGTTAGTGTATAAATTAAAACTGCATGGTTGATTGAAGTTTCGATTTCAAGACTTGAGAAAATGCAAACTTTTTTTGAGAATCACCTGTATATACAAAGAAATTCAGAATGTTTGAGGGAATGCAAGACAAAAAGCATTGTAATTTTTCAAATTGACCTTTTGAAAACTGCATGATTATGTTTTCTGTGATCTGAAAAAAGGATTGTACTTCTGTTGTCTGGAATAGGGATGTATCAGTAAAAAATGCCAGCTTTATAGATATGTGAATTGCTTCTCTTACAAGGAAATGGCCAAGGCTTCTGATGTCTGTGAACCAGAGCTAGTGGAAAGCGAGGATTACTTGTTCATGCTGTACACCTCGGGGTCTACAGGAAAACCTAAAGGCATCGCCCACTCCACTGCCGGATATCTGCTGTATGCTTTGATGACTCAGAAAGTAAATATCATGTTATTGTGATGCTATTCATCCCAGAATTCAGTTTGTTTTGATGCATGTGTATATATGTGGTATTCAATGTTTTGAAGGATGATTTTGGTACCTAACTTAACTGTCGACCTTGTGGACATCCGTCTAAACAAGATTTGTACATCTTTATTAACATTGTAATTTGTTTTAGAACCAGAAATGTTAAAGAATTCTCCATACATAGAGGTTTTATGCCCCCGTAATCAGAGATTCAGGGGCATGTAGTTTTAAGTTTTTGGTCTGTCTGTTTGTCCACAAAAACTTTAACCTGGCCATGACTTTTGAATGGATGGTGATAGGGCTGTCATATTTCATATGTGCATTCCTCATGCCATGGCCTTTCTTTTCATACCAAAATATTTGACCTTGGAGTTTGGACATAAGGGGGCATCAGTGCTTCACAAACACAGCTTGTTTTAACTTTTAGCCAATGATTTTGTGTGTGATTTGACAGCACGTATTTGACTACAGAGTTGGGGAGAGATTTGGGTGTGTGGCAGACATTGGTTGGATCACTGGACATACTTATGTGGTGTATGGACCACTCGTCAACGGGGCAACCACAGTATTATTTGAAAGCACTCCCATTTACCCAGATGCAGGTATATAAACACTTATCTTAAAAGAGTTTTTAAGTACTGGTATACATGAATGATATCTTATACATGGGAATTTTTGTTCATCAGTATTTCATTGTAATTTATGCATGTGTATATATTGTAATCACTAAAATTCACTACTTGACCTATGACACGGAAAATTAAATTCTCAATTTTCAGGACAACCTGTCCCTTCCTCAAGATAAATGAAAAGTTCTCACTTTCTGTATCATTATTGGGTGGTGGGTGGGTGGGGGGTGTTATAATGCAGAAACATCCTAATTTAGAATTGAAGACTAAGGGTTGTTACTCTCTAGAAGATGAAGGATGAGTTGTTGACTGTTAAACACAGTGAGGTATGATTGCAAATAGAGACAGGCAGCTGTTTGGCATCTAAACACTATGTGTGACTTATAACAGGTAGATTCTAGTCAATTATACCAGTATGACTGATTACAGGTAGATTTTAGTCAATTATACCAATATGACTGATTACAGGTAGATTCTAGTCAATTATACCAATATGACTGATTACAGGTAGATTCTAGTCAATTATACAAGTATGACTGATTACAGGTAGACTCTAGTCAATTATACTAATATGACTGATTACAGGTAGATTCTAGTCAATTATACCAATGTGACTGATTACAGGTAGATACTGGAAAATTATGCTAGTCTGACTGATTAAAGGTAGATACTGGAAGATTACACCTGTGGTTGACATGTATTACAGCATTTACAGGTAGATAGTGGAAAATTTTACAGTGTGACTGATTACAGTAGATACACTTGTAACTGTTTATAGGTACGGAAACATTACACCTGTGAGACTGATTAGATACAGGTAAATTGCACCTGTTTGACTGATAACAGGTAGATACTGGAAGATTACATTTGTGTGATTGATTACAGGTAAATACTAGTAGATTATTCTTGTGATTGATTTATAGGTATAGACACTGGGAAATTACACCTGTTTGACTAATTACAGGTAGATACTGGGAGATGACAGAGAGACTGAAGCTACAGCACATGTACCTGGCTCCCACATCTCTCCGTATGCTGCTTAAGGAGGGGGACAGCTTTGTCACTAAGTATGACAGGTCTACACTGAGAAAGCTAGGATGTGGTAAGGGCAGTTAAATCCTGCTGTTCTATTACATGTGTATTTGTATCGGAATCAGTGCTAGTTGTCTCCCTTTATGGTTACACTGTTTCTGAAACAAAGACAGCAGGTTTGTTGTGCATTTTCAATGCTGAAATGAAATAGAAAATCATAATTTGGGGGGGGGGGGGGGGGTGAAATTTATTCTGTGGTTCTTGGTAGTTCCAAAATGTTTGTGTGTAATGTGATGTTGTGAATTCGTCATTCTGCAAAGATATAAATCTTTACACTGGATAGTTGTGCGTGCTCTGAGCGCTGTATCAGTGGTTCATTTTTATAGTGGGTGAGCCATTGAACCATGAAGCGTTTGAGTGGTACAGGGATTTAGTGGGTGGTGGAAAGTGTGATGTGGTGGACACATGGTGGCAGACGGAGACAGGAGGAATCTGTATCACGCCCCGCCCCTCGGAGGAGGGCGCCCCTATCTATGCTGCCATGCCTATGAGGCCTTTCTATGGAATCGCCCCCGCCTTGGTTGACCAGAGTGTATGATCTATTTCATTATTTGCATTTGAAAGCTATTTTCTTACAATAAGTAAAATGATACATGTGTGCTTTTAATTATCCAAAAGGCTTTACTTCAGTATTTTATAATGTAAAAACTTAATTTCTGCAAATTAATTATACCCGAGTATGTGTGTTGCTTCTATCTGCATAGCGAAATCTTGTATTTTATTTCTCTGTTTGCTACATCAAATATTTCAGACCATAAACTTAGGAAATATTCTAACTGTATATGAATGTACTCAGGGCAAGGAGGTAACAGAAAATCCTGGAAAGGGAGCTCTGTGCATCAAGTCTGTTTGGCCAGGAATGGCTCGCACAATTTACGGAGACCATGAACGATTTCTCAACACTTACTACAATCCTTACCCAGGTGGGTTCAGAATTTAACCATGTCTTGAATCCCTGCAGGGTAGTACTTCATTCTGTCAGAGAACTTGGTCTTTTTAACCATATCTTGAATCCCTACAGGGTACTACTTTAGTGGGGATGGAGCTAGAAGAACAGAGGACGGGCACTACCAGATCACAGGACGAATGGATGATGTTCTTAATGTTAGCGGGCACAGACTGGGCACTGCGGAAATCGAAGATGTACTGGTGCGTAATTTGTGGGTTATTGTACTTTAATATCGCAGAATTTTCCAAGTCTACAGTGCTCCATAGATCTTCTAAAGATACAATGCTGATAGAAATTTCCTTCTTTTCTTAACTCTTACTTCAAGACTTCTCAAAGAAATGATGATTATTTTGTTTTATTTCCATTTCTCAATAAAGGATGATCAAGAGGATATTGCAGAATCTGCTGTCGTGGGATACCCACATGATGTGAAAGGAGAAGGTAAACAGTACAAGGGAGATAATAGCAATTTTTAAAGTAACAAGCACATATTTCATGAACCACAAATGTAGCTAGCCTAATGTCACAATATAACTATAGTCCTCAGACTTTCAAATTTGGGCCATGGGATAAAGTTATGTACATTGATTAAACCAACTGATGTACAGTACATGTAAGGAGGTTGAAAATTAAGTTCAAGTAAATGATCGGCATGACACTAGGTTACCAAAGCTATACAGATTGTCAGCAGATTTCAGGTTACATTTAGACGATATGCCATCCATTGTATGGGTCCTAATATATATACCAATAGTCACAGGCTTTTTTTTATGCATATAGTAAATATGTCTCCCCTCTTTCAGGGGGAGACATATTGTTTTTGTACTTTCTGTCTGTCCGTCTGTCTGTCACAAAATCTTGTGAATGCTTATCCTCCTATATGGCTATCAGATAGACTTGAGAAACTTTGTACAATGCTTCATTGCCATTTGTAGAGTGCATATTGTAGTGACAGGAGGATCCAATTGTTATCCTTAAAGTTATAGTGGATCTGAAGGGTGTAAAATAGTTTGTGAACACTTCTCTTATGTGGCTTATCGGAGTTTATAATGTCTATGTTCCAGCTCATGCTCTCTCCTCCATACCATGCAGTACATTAAAGGGAGGAGGTTACAGTGGAGCACTTCCAATTTGGGGAGCTAGGGAGACATTTGTTTTTCATAAAAACTATCTCTAGTTGTTTTCCGACCTAATTTCAAGAATCTTTGCTGAATAGTCATCAAACTTCCTAGGCAAACTGATTATCACTTGTAGATGAAATATACAAATATTAATTATTACCCATGCTTCACTCACAAATTCTGTACCACTCCCGGTCTCCACTCGTGAGAGAAATTCCATATTCAAATACAGAAGATCTCTCTTTACAGGAATTTATGCATTTGTGGTTCTTAAGGGTGAATCTCACGCGGGTTTAGACAAGTTAGCAGAGGAAATGCGGGCCATGGTGAAGACAAGAATCTCCTCATTTGCCCAGCCTGATAAAGTTCTGGTATTGTTATAAGTATACAGTAAAACTTATTTTGAACAAATTTGATTATAGTGAAGATCTAGTTATTGAGTCTAAAGGAGTCACTTATTTTCCAAGAAAAGAATGTAAACATGTGCATATATATGTTTTATAAATGACAAATTAAATGGCTTTAAAGAGCTAGGGTATAGTTTTCAATGTTTCTCATGCTGTTAATCTAAAATATACAGTCTAGGTGATTAGGAACTTTGTATGAAAAAGATATATATATATATATATGCAGGCACAATATTTTTGAGATGAGGATGTTTATCCCTACAATCATATTGAGGCATTTTACTCAGTTGTAGTCAACTTCACTTCCAGTTTACCCCTGGGCTCCCTAAAACAAGATCTGGTAAAATCATGAGAAGAATTCTGAGAAAGATCGCAGCAGACAAACCTGACGAGCTTGGAGACACATCAACTCTATTTGACCCATCTATCGTAGAGGCCATAGTGGAGAAACACGAGTCGGTGTATGGAATCCAAAAGAAGGAATAAACCCTCAAATATTATTAACATGTATTGTGTTTAGCAAGAGGCCTTTTCTTTTTGTTTACCTCAGTTCACAATATCATTTCCCCATATTCTGTTGTGGAGCAATACAGTTGGTAAATACAGGTGTGTATGTGAGAACAATCAATATTAAGGCACTGTTTAGAATTTTCTCATCATTTCTTTTAAAAACAGAGAAATCTACATGTAACAAACACATCTGTTCTGTTTTCAAGTTGATTTATGCACTTAATGCGACATTTATAAAAGGCTGTATGATTCAAGTCAATGAGTACATCTGATTTAATCATCTAAGCTGGTTGTGCAAATTTTTACCTCAGGATGATTGGGTGTGTCCTAAACAAGGTTGTTTATTTAAAGTAAAGATATTTTGCTTCTCTTATTAAAGGTAATTTTAAAATTAGCTTGCTGAATTAAATCAGCACCCAAAATGCTTTGTAAAATAAGTATGCAGTTATAATTTCTAACATTCATGTGTACAAATGTAATATAATTCAGGGAAAGATTAAAAGATAAAGATTTTTTTAGAAATTAATTTTGAAACAGAAAAATACTATGAACAGATGTTCTGATGTACATGTGTGTTCTCATTTTTCTGTTTTAAAGGTAACTATGATTAAGGAATAAAACTATGCAAGCCTGTAAACAAGGGCATCCAAACTTGTTATTGTATTTTTATATTTTTTCTATTGTATTTTTATATGTTTCACAATAAACAGCTGTTTCTCTCCAATCAGCAGTGCTCTTTTTTTGCACTTTTCCTTTTGTTCTATATCTATATCTTGATTGATTGGTGCATAATAAACTTCTAAATTTGTAGAAACTTCCATTGACATTGTATTTTATAGGCATACTAGTCAGAGACTTCTTGATTCCTACAGTCATTTTTATACACAATTTTTACTGTCGTACAAGCACTGTGGAGTAAAAAAAGAAATGGGGGAGCGGTTGAAATTATAAATGTAGCAATTTTGGAACATGTTTATCAGGATGAAGAAGGATTAATTTGGTGTTACATTTATTATGTCTAGTCAGTGATGCCATTGAAACCTGTAGCCATGTTTATCATTTGCCAGTTACAAGCAGATTGACATATAGTTTCAAGAAATAAATGAAGCTGATGAAGAAATACATGTAAGATTGCATGTATACAGTTCATGTATAATGCATGGTTTTTATTCAATACTTGTTTGTCTTTGTTCCTGAATTTCAGAGGTGCTAATTAACTTGTTAAAAGTTCTTGGAACATGACAAATGAAATGGGTTAGGTATTAAAAGTTTTTATCGCCACCATCAACATTATGCAATCTAATTAAAATCAGATCTTCTCTAACCATTACACTGGAGTCTCCAAATCAGATCTTCTCTAACCGTTACACTGTAGTCTCCAAATCGGATCTTCTCTAACCGTTACACTCGAGTCTCCAAATCGGATCTTCTCTAACCGTTACACTGGAGTCTCCAAATCGGATCTTCTCTAACCGTTACACTCGAGTCTCCAAATCGAATCTTCTCTAACCGTTACACTCGAGTCTCCAAATCGGATCTTCTCTAACCGTTACACTCGAGTCTCCAAATCGGATCTTCTCTAACCGTTACACTCGAGTCTCCAAATCGGATCTTCTCTAACTGTTACACTCGAGTCTCCAAATCAGATCCACTGGAGTTTCCAGTGTAATGGTTAGAGAAGATCTGGTTTTAATTAGATTGCAGGTCACGCGACTTTGGCGGGAATCTGGTGTCAGAGGAGTGATACAATAATCTGTGCATGTTACTTTTAAAGTGAATTTCTCTTCCCTTATGCAGGTTGTTTGTCTATATTTTTGTATTTGAGTCCAAGTGCTTTGAAATATTGATAGCCAAAATGCTCCATCGTTTTAGTAGTGGCACACAATGAGTTAATTCACAGGATGACCTGTATAATTTGCAGTTGTGCTGATGTGAAATCGAGTAGCTAAGACTTGTTCACTATGAAACTATTGTCGTATGATTAGATGGGATGGATGATATCTTATGCTCGTCGAAGTTCTCATCATAATTGGCCATTTAACTTGGAATGAGAAGTATTATCATCATTAGAAAAATGGAATATTTATTTGGATTCTTTTTTAATGTTGGCAGTGGCTCTTTTTGTTGATGAAATCTAATTTGATATATGTTATATATTTGTATCATGTGTTCTATCAATACTGTTACAGTATATGATATTTTCAACAGGGAAATTCACTTTGATACCATGGTATTTCATGCATGTGTATAAATGTTTAGAAATTTACCCGTTCTCTATTCAGTATAATTATAGAGGTCAGTAATAAGAAGCTTTCCTTGGTACCTGTATATTGTTTTATGTGTTTTGGTATGTATTTATACTTGTTACAGATATATCTTTGTTCTACCAACAGAAGCTGTGTGGAGGAATGGTCGTCTGATAGATACTTGTATTTAGTGTAGATTGTATTGGGAAATAAATATGAGAAATATACATGCTTGTTGATTCTCCATTTTTAGCTCATCCAATCAAAATTTATCCAGTGTTTGTCTATTGTCTTTGTTATGGATATTGTTAACTTCTTAGAAACCATGGGATCAATTTAAATTTGTGCATGTACTGGTCAGTTAAATAGACTTTTGTACTGGTCAGTTAAATAGACTTTTGTACTGATCAGTTAAATAGACTTTTGTACTGGTCAGTTAAATAGACTTTTGTACTGGCTACTGCTAGGGGTGAATGTATAATGGGCTGGTATCTTGTCAAGATGGAGTGAATGAATTTAACTCATTACAACGGAAATATGACCTTGTTTTTGTGACTGATGAAGAATTAAACTTGAATGAAATATCAACAAAAGACCCATGGGTCACATTGCTCACCTGAGTCCCTTGGCTGTTCAGTTAAAAAAACCAATAACAAATCAATCTTTATTCCCACAAAATTCTTTAACCCAATATTGTAGAGTCACGACGTAACCAAAGTTGAATTCACACAACATGGGGATGCCTCAATACCAATATATGACTAACATTACATTAATATTCTGGAGGTTAAGGTCACAGAATTTGATTTGAAATGAAAGGTCTTGCCATAAGAATTAAATTCTATATACACAAGAAATGTTTGTAAAACATGTATGCCCCCTGTGGTGCAAAATTGAAAAGGTTATGTGCATCATTTACTTGATTGTAGTGCCAAAACAATTCAAGATACTGAGTGAACAATTTTGCTATGTCCAGAAAGAATTGACCATTGGCCTTTGACCACAGGACCTAAAAATCAATAGGGGTCATCTACTCCTAAGGATGTACAAGTTTGGTGTCAAGCAAATGATCCTTAAAATATAAGGAATGCATAAATATGAAAGCCCCATCACTTGCCATTCTAAAGTTATGGGCAAAATTAAATATATACGTACAGGACAAAACCAATATGCATTCTAAATATAGTCAAGGGGGCATACAAAACCTTGAATCCACAAAACTTGGGAACATTTGCATATGATTTAGTGTGGCCCTGCTCTTCTTGAAAGAACTTGTTTTAAATAAATTTCCTGTATATTCCCATATAAAACCTTCAGTTTTTGTTGTGGCCCAACCTATCCCTAAATTGAACAAACTTGAATTTGAACACCTGTAGCTATTGGCAAATGAATATGACTATCATGACCCTGCTGTTATTCAGATGAAGATTATTAAAGATGTTTCCCTAAAAAACTCATGTAAAACTTTGATCCCTTATTGTGGCCCTCAGGGGTAATGATTTGATTAAGCTAGAATCCGCACTACCTGGAAATGCTTGTATATTAATATGACTACCGAGTAATCATAGCCCTGCTAGCTGTTTTTGAGAAGATTTTTTCCAAATAATATATTCCCATGTAAAACTTTTATCCCCTTTTATGGCTCCACCCTACTTCTAGGGGCCACAATTTGAACAAACTTGAATGCACTACCTGGGGATGCTTGCATACTAATATGACTAATTATGGCCCTTTTGTTATCGAGCATAATATTTAAAAAAACATTTTCCCTATATATCCACATGTAAACATTTGATCCCCTTGTGGCTGCACCCTATGATTCAAACAAACTTTAATATACTTATGTCAGGAAGCTTTCATGAACTTTTCTAACCAAGATTTTATCTTTTCTAACAGTGGTTCTTGTGAAAATGTTTAAAAGACCCCATCCCAGTTTTGCCTTTTCTTAATTATCTCCCCTTTGGAGAGAGCATGACCCTTCTACACAAACTTGAATCCCCTTTATCCAAGAATTATTTGTGCTAAGTTTGACTGAAATTTGCCCAGTGGTTCTTCAGAGGAAGGTTTTTAAAAGATGCCACCAAATTTTCACTTTTATCTTAATTATCTTCCCGTAAAAAGGGGTGTGCCTCTTCATATGAAGAAACTTGAATACTCTTTATGCAAGCATGCTTTGTGGCAAGTTTGGTTGAAATTAGCCTAGTGGCTCTTAAGGAGAAGTAAGAAATGTGATGGATGCTGGACTAATTCCTTGTGCTAAATCAACACATCATTTTGTGAACAATTTCCATTAAAATTCAAACGATTGCCTCATATATCTTAAAATCAATACCCAAACTAGTGGGTATTGTTTTTCACAAAAAACCCCAGATGTCTCCCCATCAAAGTTTGATTGTCTAATAACCGGGGCAACAATAATGAGTGCAAGCGTAAGAAGCAATAACAACGGCTTGCATCAATATTACACCCAAGAATGGTGTATTGATGTTAAAGGGTTAACAAGTTACTTGAGAAATGAACACATTTTTTAATCATTTCTTGGTCATAAAAGAGCCCGATGAAAGTTTTTTCCTGCAATGCATTTAACCATGATCTCATCTCATCTTAATGTCTGCTTTCCAAGGAATGGGTCAAGGTAAAAAAAATTTGGTACAGTACATCTCGTCTTAAATTTGCCTTCCATGTTGTAAGTTTGAAAACCTAAAGGGTTCTCAGGTTATGGTCTGGACTATACTTTGATGTAAAAGAGTGACCTTGACAATGTAAGTAGGTCAAGGTCAAAAATGTTGGTGATGTGCACCCCTCTTCCATATAACCTCTCCATATTCCAAGTTTAAAGTTTTAATGTCAAACGGTTGTCAAGTCAGCTTTTGGTCTGGACTATATATTGACATATAAAATTGACCTTGACTTTATAAATGGGTCAAGGTCAAAAATTTTGGTGGAATTCCCCCTTTCCTCACTCCCCCTTCTCATATTCTAAATTTGAAGTCTTAATGTCAAAGCGTTCTAAAGTTATGGTAAATTCATGTTTTTCTTAATTTGACCTTGAATGAAGAAAGGGGTCAAGGTCAAACATTTTGGTGCACTCTTCCATATCATCTCTCCATATTCCAAGTTTGAAGTTTTAATGTCAAACGGTTGTCAAGTCAGCTTTTGGTCTGGACTATATTTTGACATAAAAAATTGACCTTGACTTTATAAATGAGTCAAGGTCAAAATTTTTGGTGGAATTCCCACTTTCCTCATTCCCCCTTCTCATATTCTAAGTTTGAAGTCTTAATGTCAAAGGGTTCTAAAGTTATGGTCTATTCATGTTTTTCTTAATTTGACCTTGAATGAAGAAAGGGGTCAAGGTAAAAAATTTTGGTGCAGTGCACCCTGTATCTATGTCCTCTTGCCACGTTCCAAGTTTGAAATCGTAATGTCAAAGGGTTCTCAGCTATTGGCCTGGACTATATGTTGACTTAAAAGATTGACCTTGACTTTATGAGTGGGCCAAGGTCAAAAGTTTTGGGGGGCGGGCACTCCTTCTCCATACCATCACCTTATGTTCCAAGTTTGAAGTCTTAAAGTCAAAGGGTTCTCTAGTTAGGGTCTGGACAAAATTTGGTTGAAGAAGAATAAGAAAAATGACAAAAACAATATGTCTCCCCTTTGGAGGGGAAACATCATTAGAATTGTCTAGGTGTTGCAGCAAGTCTAGGCTGCTTTGGCATAATTTGAACAAGTGTATTTTAAAAGGTAAAAAATATAAATCAGAAGAAATATACATTGATATGGAAATGTATTACTCAAAACTTAAAATTCCCGAGTGCATTGTATGGGACTCTATATCTATTGAAAACAGGTCATTATCCACATTATATACATGTCAAATATTTTCAACATAAATATTCTTTATCGCAGTTCCATTTCTCTTGTTCATGGAGGTTATATAAATCAAAACACCTCAAAAATTAACAATCTTACATCATTGCTATTCAATTTCTCTATGCAGATTATACTTCTGTAAGTCTCCCATTTTCTATGCATCATATGCACACTAAAACTAGATCTGTCCTAGTGGGATTAATCCCCCTCCCCCCAATAAATGAACAGTACTTCATCCTCAGAAGATTTAGGAAGTACAAACCTCTGCATTGGAAATCTTGATTGGGTTTCAATCAAATTTGTTCCTCGGTTTTAAAGATATACTTTCAGTGTGGACAAATTATGGCTACAGACAGACAATGGACAAGGTGATTCCAGTATAACCCCCCCTCCCTAAACTTCCATTTGCGGGGGGTATAAATATAAATGTTCAATACAGATCATAGACACACCAAAAAGATAACTGTTTACATATTTTTTACTGCATTACCATTACATCATTTTATCACATTATGTCAAAGTTGATGCCACCAACTCGTGCTACCATAACATACAACTTCTTTCAGTATTTAACCATCAAAAGCATCTTCCCGTTGGCTGGAGTGTGCATTTGATCATCTTGCTGTTTTGCTTAGACATGCATGATAAAGTTGATGGCAGTCATGCATTTGACAAAAAAAGGTATAAAACAGTCATGTTACTCCATATCTTTGTAGAGAAACAGACATTATGAACACGTCCCTTCAACAGACATTCAACCTGAATAATTCTATAATTGTCCTCCTTAATTATAACCAATCATCAACTTTTGCCGGCCATAGCTTTGTATGGCGAGTCGTCGGTGTACTGTAAATGGTGCTCCTGGAATCGGGTCGATATTCTCTGTGTCGACTTTAAATATTTCTCTAAGCAGTTCAGGGCACAGCTATTCTGAAACCAGAAGTTATTGATCAATTGATCTGTCATTCACAATTCAAAGGAATGTTTCCCAAGAGGAAAATTTCTGAATCACATCCTTTGAAATAATAAAACCATAGACCAAACATGCTAATCTGATCCACAACAAAATACTGCATAAACTAACTTTAATCAAGGTTAAAAATAGATTCAGTGAACACCTTGAAATTTTATTCCCTCCAAAAGAACAATAAAAAATTTAATTACCCTAGGCCTACACAAGTTTTGAGATGTGTGGACTAAAAATGGAAAAAGACAAAAATATAAAGACTATTGCTGATGTACAGACGAGAGAAATTAATAATTCCTTATAAGTCCCATCCCTTGGTCAATACGGATTTCAAAAATCACACATTTTATTTTACCACTGTCTACCTTTACATAGGAAAACAATCCTTCATTAGAATAAGACTTCGATTAAGAAATCTTGATGCAAAGTTTGGTTTAAAATGGCTCTTTGTTTATGTAGATTAGATCTGATATTTAAAGAAGTTACAGAAACTTAATAACTATACAGAGGCAGCAGAAAATTTGTTCCTCTAACCTCAAAATGCTGAACCCCCCCCCCCCCCCCCCCCCTCCAATAAATGAACAGTACTTCATCCTCAGTAGATTTAGGAAGTACAAACCTCTGCATTGGATATCTTCCTTGAGGTGAAATCATGAATGCAGTCCTTGAAACACATCTGAGTAATTTTGTTATATGCTCCTATGAACTCTTTAAACTGAAAATAGTAAGTGGGTGGTATTAGATTTTGTAAAATACATGTGCTATGTATTATTTGCAGTAATGAAAAATTAGAATTCCAATTGATTGAGCTACTGATGGTCAATTACATAATTTCCATTATATAATACCAGCACATTACAAACTACATGACAGCGATGGCTGTATAGAATTAAATTTTTAATGTTAAATTTATAATTCTATACAATATGTGCACAAACAGTGATAAATATCACTTATTTATGTACAATTTATCACCAACATGAATAACCAAACATCAATCACCGATTCTTTACTTCTGATTCTGATGATTATTATTCGCATATCATAAAATCTCATTGCAAAATGTACATGTACAGTCATCTTCACGAGCCAAGTGTTTGACTCTGATTAGAGAGTGGGCGAATTGGACACTTTAATAGTTTTCGAAAATGATGTACAGTGTATTTGAAACTGAACTTTTATCTTTCTTTTCAAAATTTTGTTCAAACACAAACTGCAAAGCAAACTATCCCATCCCCCCAAAAGTTACACCCTGTGTCCTTTTTATCAGCTACTCAACACAATTCTCCATTCATAAATGCATAAAGAAAAAGTATGTTGAAATACTATATTCATGAAATTCATTATTCATTATTCTACATTTTAAAATTCTTTCATTAAAATATAGTACATTCCATAACACTAGTATTCATCATGTTCATCACTAGTAAATATGTCAGAAACAAAAGTCTTGCTTTTAGCTAATCATACTGACTTATGAGTTGCCACAATACTACAACGAGGTATTGTCAGAACCTGAATAAAACCCAAACTACTGCTCCATGTTGGTTCAAAGACATCTATCCTAAACAAGTACATACAAGAGAGGATGTACACAATACGGCGTATTGGAACCATTACTTCGTCTCCGATTCTGTCGTGGTTTTAATATTTAGTATGCCTAACGAGATCGCGTTTTCTACATTAACTTGGGCGACTTTCAGTAGACAAGCAGTTAGTTAAATTATTATCAGATATAGTGAGTTCAGGCACAGTTAAGTGTTGATTTTGAAAGTTGAGGGGTGGGGAGTAAACCGAGAGAAAAAAAGGTGCCATTATATCTGTAGAAAAATTTTAAGCAAGAAAAGCAATATTCTGCCCAAACCCCAAAATCGTAAACTCAGGGGGGGGGGGGGGGGGGTCTTCAGAACATGTACGAATTCAAAACTAAACTTGCATTTCTACTACCTCTCATCGCAATTATAATAAGTGACCAGCTAATAAATCGATCTTTGCATGTACTAAATAACAAACATTATATATGATAATAACGCGATAAGTACGTCACATCTCAAGAAATTGTGATTATCTATATAATTTCATAGCAGTTGGTTGTTTTAATGACTCGTGAAAATAAATCTCATTAATTAAATATCCACATATGCATACGTACATGTACATAAAGACAATAAACTTTTTATATCTTCGCTTTTAAACATCAGATATTTAATCCAATAACTCATGTTTTTGGTACTAGGGCATTTACTTACAACATTGTGCAAAATAACTTACAAACCAGGTAGATATCTTTAAATCAGAAATGTGTGGTCTTTTGCCCTCACTATTTTGTATATAAGAGTTGCCCAAGTGATGCTTAATTTTCGTAACTTCTTTTTCTGAAGAGTTCCAAAATTTTCTAATTCCGATATCCCATATAAGCCTCTTGCATGAGGTATATTAATAGAATCCTTCATTAGTTCCACAGAGGGGACAAGATTTGCAGTCAAAGGATGAGGCTTTGCCTAGTCCTACATACTAAGCGAATATTGTTCCTGGGGTGGAATTTTGTCCCCTATCCCACACAAGTAAATAACGAAAAATTATTTTTCTTACATCTTATCTACAGTTTTGTGCATTAATTTAGGAGATTTGAGAAGATATATAAAAAATCATCAAAATTCTCATTTGAACTGATTTGAACATCATAAGTTTGGGACACTAAAAGCATTAATCTTTAAATCCCTATTGTGGACTCGCTCTGGCTCAAAAGCTAAAAAAAAAGAATTAATTCTTTCGTTTATACAACTACTACTTCATTTTATACTAATATCTTTCAGTGTAAAAATGTGTTGATTGCAGAAATTGTTTTAAAGATAGACCTTGCATCTGTATTATAAATTTCAGAGGTGTTATTGATTGCGTCATCATAAATCACCAATGATGACAGCCAATATTGAAAGATGCCAAAAGTCCTTTGGACAAACATTTATCCTTTTTTCTTTTCATTTTTGCCATTAGATGCTGAACTTTGATTTTGTAAAATTAAGAATTAATATGGAATCTACAGCAATTGTTATTTCACCTGTTTGACTGCTGCATCTGGATCAATTTCCTGCATATTTGGTGTCGCCATGCTGTGTCTGCTGGTCTGAAAATTGAATTTGATAGAGTTAAACATTATCAGTTACATGTAGTTTCTGTTAAATCAATGAACTGTGTACAACAGATTAATTAAGATAGCAGAACTCAGATTCAGAATTCTCTCTGATATCTATATTTTATTAAGTGTTGTGCAGAGAGCACCTGGATTCTGCTTTTGATCTAAACTTTTAGGATATAATCTGAAAAGAAGGCATGTCCCTACTCCATACCATAAGACTCATTGAGACTGTCCCATTTTAATATTAACAGTGCAAATAACACTCTACTGAATACATATGTAGTTCTGAATTGGTAGAACTGAATCTACACCAACATATACAACAATTTAAAGGAAAAATATCTGGAGTAAAGCAAAGATATGTCAGTAAGTTACCACTCAATCTGCATATACTGAAGTTGTAGCCACGCTATATGCAATGGTAACATACATGTGTTATTGTGTACGTATGCATTCCGACAATTTCACTTTCAAGAAACTTTATAAATTTCTAATATTCTAATCTAGTCATGAATTAAAACTATATGAGACAAATATCACATGCTTTGTAAGTATATATGTTGCACTATAGAAGACAAAGAGGAGATATGATCCAGACATACCAGATACTAACAGGGAAGGACCGAGTAGACCAAAAACTACTGCCTCTAGCCAATAGAACACGAGGACATAGCAAAAAGTTGGCAAAGAGACACTGTCTCTTAAATATTAGAAAGCACTCGTTTGGCTTGAGGGAAGTGAATGAGTGGAACAGATTGCCAGATTGGGTAGTGTGTGCCAAAGACACCAACGATTTTAAAAGTAAACTAGACAAGTTCTGGGATGGCATGCAATACGCCACAAGACCCACGCATGCAACATTTAAAGTAGAACAGAGCGGGAGTTACAGGCTATGTAACCTTCATCCTGTAGAAGTGGTATCAAGGTAAGTGTCATGTAAAGACTGAGAACATTTAGAAATAACATGAAATTACATAATGCGCAACCTTCAAATTTTTCCCGAACAAATTCGAAATAGTTATCCCTGCACAATTTGTTAAAGTGAGTCATACTTTTCAAATCACCTTCTCTATTACATAATGAAATCAGAGTCAATAATTTTGAGACCAAGGGAATGTGTATGGCATGGTAGGGGTTTGTTTACCTCTCCACGTGGGTGCTCTTGACAAGTTTCAACAAATACAATTTCTGCCGTAAGTGGGTTCCGAAAGCCAAGTTTCATTTACAAGACTTTTGATTGG
The DNA here is from genome assembly GCF_947568905.1 of Ostrea edulis. NCBI lineage: Eukaryota > Metazoa > Mollusca > Bivalvia > Ostreida > Ostreidae > Ostrea > Ostrea edulis. Next base: position 12,531,435 of record NC_079168.1, read on the forward strand.
ATAGTTGATATTTACATTTGATTAATTAGTTTGAATGTAACTATCATATCACAAATACATGTTTCAAGATAATCTCAATCAATATTATCTATAATATGATTTAGGTTTTATAAGTACAGAGGTTTCTGCAATCAAAACTTAATTTTACGACAACCATTATTTGCGAAATAGACCAATAACAACGTTTCTTGCATTCGATAATCTTCGAAATATTTTGTTGACAAAAAAAAATCATAAAATGTAGCGGGAGCTTAACAATAATTGCAGTACTAGACAAAATTTACAAACGTAGTTAATCATTTAAAGATCCTGAGACAGAACAATGTAATTGATAGTGCCTAGAAACAGAAAAATAGAAGCACAAAATTAGAGATCGTGCGTCTATCGCAACATAACATGCGTTCGAATTTTCTCAGTTTGATGTAGAGACTGTCGGCAATGGAGGGTATGCTTGAATTACTGTCAACAACAGATGCAGCTGTGAAAGCTTTGGATAGATCTAATAGGTGGGTTCTTTTATTAAGTTAACATCAGCTCATAGATTGAATTCAACAACATGCAAAACTGATACTGTTTTTTAGCATCTTTGTAATTTTTGTTTTGTTTTGGCCAGTTCAATGAGGTAAAGTTTTTACATGGTTTAAAATCTTCTAGGCGTCTACATACAGTCAATACAGTGATATTGCATCACCTGTTTAAGTGATAAATCTATGAGATTCAGTTCATGAATGAATAGATGTAGATAAATGAAGGCTACACCGATACAGGGATTGAATATTCATGTGTTGAAAAAGCTATGCTTAGCATGATATGTCTTATGGTGTGACAATGTTTAAGGGCGAAGCAAAAAGTATTGTTATTAGGATTTATATCCATAATTGGTAAAAGAAAAAAATTATGAAGATATCCGGACGTGTCATCATGACAGCTGTCAAAGCATTTTAACATCTTGTTACATGACTTTAGACATTTGATCCACCCATTCATTGAATGCAGGAAATATTATGCAATTGATGTAGTAAAAAAGTGCCAGGTAGCTCAGTTGGTAGAACACCTGACTGGAGATTCAAGGGCCTGGGTTTGAATCCAGGTCTGGTCCATTTATTTCTCTTACTTTAAATCCTCAGTTATCTTGATTCTTATGAGCTAATTTGTTTATGCTTATGTTTCTAAGACTACGTCAATCTATTTGTATTGCAGATCACATTCATCAACAAGCAGCAGATCATCATCTGGATCCAAGAAGAAAAGTCTGTCGGAATTACCAGACAGTGGAATAGGTCAGACAGAAGACAAATCTCAGAAAACCCAACCAACTCACTCTGCAGAGGTAGAGGAATTAGAGATATCGCAGCATAGCTCTGATGTGAGCACTACAGCTAGTGATGTATTAATCCGAAGCACAACAGCAGCTCCAGGGGAGAAAAGTGTCCTAGATGACAAGAGTTTCCAAAGTGTTGATACAAGTAACATCTCCAAGTGTTCAAAGTACTCTTTTGGTAAAGAGAATTTTAACAGTTCTGGTCCTGTTAAAGTTAAGGTCTCGTCTAAATTGCTGAGAGAAATTAAATCTCCTCTTGAAAGTCCTAGAGAAGAATTAGATGTGAATAAAGAATCCCCCAAAATTCAGAATGGAGAGCCAGAAGACAATGCAAATAAAATGAGAGGAAAACACTTGCACAGAGAGACTCGCAAAATGTCAACAGAGTCAAAGGCAAGCTCCAGAGGGGGAGAACACTTTCGAACTCAGAGAGCCTCAGATATTGCAAAACAATCTAGTCGACCCAATTCGGCCTCCTCATATTCTTCTACCGGAAGCAAGCCTGGGTCTGTAAGTAAAGAACCTTCTTCAAAGTCTTATAAAGATTCAAAAACGATTTATCAACCCACTTCAGCAAAACATATAAGTAACAATCCCAAGGACATCATTACTCTGCAAAGCACACCCCCGAGTAAGCAGTCCAGTAAGGCAAAGAAAGACAATCCAGTCACATCCGATAAACAAAGACAGATGAAAGGGTTCCCTCAACCAGTCTTTGTGGAGCGGCATACGCCTGAAAAAGTGTACAGAGACAAGAAAATTCTTAGTGATGATGATAAAGGCAGCTATATAGAGGAATTCTGTAAAGAGGAAATGGAAAGTCAAGATCTGGTGCCAGAAAAATTGGGTAACATGATTAGAAAATTATTGAAAATTGATTTAAAATCACTTTGTAGCTTTGTTTAACATATCTAATTGTTTTATCTAGATGAAAGCATAGTATGATTCTCATTTTTGAAAGCTGGTAAAAATATATTAAAAGTTACTTTTCAAAGTAACTTGCCTGTATTCAGCCTCTTTATTTAATTAACTTTTGTTTCTCTGGAAACAAAAATTTTGTCAATACACCAATGGTATCTGTAGAAATCAGTGTGAACAGTGCTACCAGTAGTCAACCAGAGATCGTCACCATACCAGAGAGAATTGTTACCATATCAACCAGGAGTTCATTGTCCTCGGACCATTCGCTTAGTGACTCGGGGCAGATACTCACTGTTCAGGAGAAACTAGTCACAATTTCAGCAGCCCAGCATATGGAGGACGATTCTACCACGAGTCAAGCTGAGGAAGAAGAGGAGAAAATCCCTCCAAGACTGCCAGATAAATTTCATCAGTACGCCAAGGTAAGTCCTCAGGTGAGGAATGTGTATTTTTACTCATTTACAGGTAAAACTGCTGTGATTAAATATATTGTCTGGATTTTTTACTCAAGTGAGAAGTTTTGATGGAAGCCTACATTGTTTTTTTTAAAAATGCCAAAAAAGTAATTGCATGTTTTGTTAGCTTTTCAATTTGAACATGTAAATAGGTATTTTTAACTGTATGTGAATTGTAAAAGATATGAGTTGCTACTCTACTATTAAGGAAAAAGAAGTTGGTTTTAATATAAACGATACTTACTTTAATGTCTAACGTACCAACTGAATTCATATCAACTTGACAGCATCATAGTGGTGGATTAAAGCAAGGATCAGAGAGCAGTGGAGTGTCTGCAGTGGATCATACGTCTGATTCAGATGGCATCCATGTGGAAAAATTCCACTTGTCTGAGAAACAACGATTAATGAAAGAGAACTTCGCAAAAAGGTTCAGCAAGCTTAAAAAGATAATATATGTATATACATGTATAATTTGAAAATTTAAATAAATTTCCAAAGATTATGTTATTAAAAGTCTGCAAACAAAAGCTTAAGAAATCGATGAAGGTCCTCTCTGATGTTTACTGTGTCTTCACTAAGAAATATGTTGTTTTTTTAAGGTTACACAGTGGTCCCAAGAAGAGGGTTGTTCAGCCCAGACTGATTGGTCCAGCAGCCAAGTCCGTCAAGAAGGAAAAAGACGAGCCTAGCAGCCAGTCTACAGACGCCATTACCGCAGCAGTGGCTGCTAGCGCTGCCATAGCCGCCACACAACCGTTCCTAAAGGTACGAAAACACACTGTGTCATTCATACCGTAGTCGCCACACAACCGTTCCTTAACATACAAAAACACACTGTATCATTCATACCGTAGTCGCCACACAACCGGTCCTTAACATACAAAAACATACTGTATCATTCATACCGTAGTCGCCACACAACCGTTCCTTAACATGTGAAAATACACTGTATCATTCATAACGTAGTCGCCACACAACCGTTCCTTAACATACAAAAACACACTGTATCATTCATACCGTGTTCACCACACAACCGTTCTTTAACATGTGAAAACACACTGTATCATTCATACCGTAGTCACCACACAACCGTTCCTTAACATGTGAAAACACACTGTATCATTCATACCATAGTCGCCACACAACCGTTCCTTAACATGTGAAAACACACTGTATCATTCATACCATAGTCGCCACACAACCGTTCCTTAACATGTGAAAACACACTGTATCATTCATACCGTAGTCGCCACACAACCGTTCCTTAACATGTGAAAACACACTGTATCATTCATACCATAGTCGCCACACAACCGTTCCTTAACATGTGAAAACACACTGTATCATTCATACCATAGTCGCCATACAAGCATTCCTTAACATACGAAAACACACTGTATCATTCATACCATAGTCGCCACACAACCGTTCCTTAACATGTGAAAACACACTGTGTCATTCGCTCACTCCTTTGCAGAATTCAATAGTTCTGTATTCATATTCCCCCCCCCCCCCCCCCCCCACTACATGCTCTTGCAGAGTTATCACTCTTTACAAGTAAAATTATCAATCTAAAAGAGCATGTTTACAATAAGCACATGTGATGGAAATGGATGAACTCAAAAGAAAAGGAAATCATTGAACATTTTAAGATTGAATATTTAAGAGATATTCAGATTAAAAGATTATAGGTAGTATGATGTCTTATGATGGTGTGGTAAACGCCTTGCGACATCTCAACAGTTTCAGATTTAATAGCCATCTAACTTTATAAGGATTGGTTGGTTAGGTGAATTACAACATGTTTCATTGAGTTTGGAGTACTAAATGTATTATTCCCAGCGGTTTCTGTGTTTTGTTTTTTTCCCCTTTAACATCATGTTCAGTGTGTGTGTATGTTTTTAATGATTCCCTTGACTGCCAACTTGGTGTGGTACATTGTCGATAATCATTTGATTTAAAACCATAGAAATTTTGACCAAATATTGCCAATTTCTGTATTTTGGGCAAAATCCGATGACTTGGGTGACAGGCAGCTGAAACTTTACTGTATATATAATCAGCTACAAGGTAATATGATAGGCATGCTTTGATTGGACGTCCTGGAAAGCCAAGGCACTTTAATCTTAGTAGTAACATTTGTAAAATGGGACTAAATTTGTCAAGGGGGAGATGAGAGTAAGCGAATTGGATACCTACTAGGTGTGCACAGATGCCATACAACTGTTCCATTTATACCATAGCAGCCACAACCGTGCCTTAAGGTATTAAAACACAGTGGATAGTTTATATCATAGCCATGACACAACCGTTCCTTAAGGTATTAAAACACAGTGGATAATTTATATCATAGCCACGACACAACCGTTCCTTAACGTATTAAACTACAGTGGATAGTTTATATCATAGCCATGACACAACCGTTCCTTAAGGTATTAAAACACAGAGGATGATTTATATCATAGCCACGATATGACCATTCCTTAAGTTATTAAAACACAGTGGATGATTTATATCATAGCAGCCACAACCGTTCCTTAAGGTATTAAAACACAGTGGATAATTTATATAATAGCCATGACACGACCATTCCTTAGGGTATTATAGCATGAGGCAAAATGAAATCTTGTAAGTAAATGAGCCAGTATCCAAAGGCCTTGAAATACTAGTATTATTGTCATCTAAAAGTTGATTGTTACTTACTGCATGAATTAAGATAAAATATTTGCATTCTATATCTTAAATTCAAAGTACCCCTTCTTAATTTTTACAAATTTTACCCGTATTTCATCATTAGGCACAACAAGAGTTGGAGAACAAGATGGCCAACATTCTGAACCAGATTGCCAGTTTTCAGTCCGGTGTGGCTCCTCCATTGAAGGGAGAAACAGAGTCCGAGAGGGTGACACAGCTAGAGAAACAACTGGCCACCGTCACAGAGCAAAGAATACAGCACTTGGAGAATTTACAGGAGCATCAGGTCGCCATGCAGGTGTGGCTCATCCTCAGTCATAGATTGTAGGAGTGTAGAGGCTTGCTTTGTTAAATCAGATTATTTATCAGCAGGAAAGTTTTGTAAAAAGCAATATTTCTTAAATTTGTATATGTGTGACAGATTAAACTCTTAGCGCCAATCATTTATGCAAACCACTGAGTGTTTATATATATTTTTACAGGATTTCGAATATTGGGACATGCACTGTAAAACATGGTTACAGAGGACACACTTATAATGAATTCATGTTTTCAGCGAAGTGATATTCAATCCTTGTAATTTTAAGATATATTCTGAACTAATTGGATATAACAAATTACATCTATAGTGAATCAAAATTGTTTGTCCCCAGCGCTGTTGTGAACTGTAATCATGTTTTAACTGTACATGAATATTGCCGGTGAAGTCAGCTAATGGCAGGATTTATTGTCTTTATCTCAACAGGCAAAACTGTTATCCTTATCAAGAACACCACAGAACAGAGTGGAGGTTCCTCAGTCAAAAGCGTCCACAATAAGATCCCCCTCCAGGAGCCCCCCTGTACAGAGGAGGAAGGAATTCCCTCCCAGACCCATCGTAAAGATGACCGTCCCACGACCCGGTCAGAGGGAGTACAGTCAGGAACAGTTTCAGGACCAGAAGTCACCAGAGACACCCAAACCCCGGACTAATCCACCCAAACCGCTGTCCTTTGAATTCCGAACCAAGAAACATCTGTCAAGTAATGCCATTTTTTTTTTTCATTTATGGCATTATCATGATTATGCATTATTATAAATATTGGAGACTTCAGAGGTTATCAGGGTACTGTATCAAAGATGCAGGAACCCAATATTACTCGCACATTATGACTGGGACCGTAATGAAATCTTACATGACTTTGATTTTTAAAAAAGTTTGGCAAATTTCTAATTCATACAGTGATATCTCAGTATGACTTTAGTGGAATTTCATCAATGAGGGTAATTACTCTATCAAATTTGACATCCTACAAGTTTACGATATACAACTGTCATAGGACTTTGATAATTGAAAAAGATCAATTTGTATACTAAGGTATATTATATGGTATAATTCAATAAAGCTGTTAAAATAAAGGAACCTAGAAGGCAACTGATGCCTGTATAATATTGCATCAGCATCAGACCAATTGTTCAAGATGTTGAAATGACACTGTAAAGTAGTTGAAAATGAAAGTTTTGAGATGTCATTTTTAGACATCGGATTGTCATTTTTAATACAATACTAATACCTCGTTGTCAAATATGATTTAAAGCTGTATGACCCGATGTTCATGGATTATTTTTGTAGATAATTACTTTAAAGTAGATTAATTACTTTATAAAGTTATTAACTTTCCCTTAATTACATGCTTGAAAACATCTGCATGTAAAAGAAAACAGTGAGAATATTATTTAGAAAGTAAATATAGTGTGGTACATCTATGAATCATCCGGAAAACCTCGGACCTTTCCTCCAAAACACGATGTTTTCAGCAAAAGGCCCGAGGTGTTCCAGATAACGCATAAATTATACAGTGTTAAACGTCTATAAATAGACCCACGCGCGTCAGGGGAATCCCAACATGATGTATTAACTCATACGCAACTGTCTAGTTCTAAGGCTGAACTAATTACTAAGAGGTATTTGATATTTTTATTTCTGTTAAACTTATGGCACGGTACTGTTGTAACAAAATACACAGCTTTACACGGATAAGACCACTGATGATCTGAAAGTTTGAACTGGTCACGTGACTGCCACTTGAAATGCCAGAGTGACGCGGTTATTTGTAAACATTGATTTAAAATCAAATAATTTTGGTTAAGACAGGTGGAATAACGTATGATATGTCATACAGCCTCATAACTACATACGTGCAATGATTTAATAGCGTTTTTACGAGATGGAAAAAAAGACGTTGTAATTCGGACCATACAGCTTTAAGGAGGAATGCTATGCCAGAGAAATTTTATGTGGATGATTGATTGATTGTATCTTGTTTTACGTCTCGCTTGAGAATCTTTTACTCATATGGAAACGTCACTAATGCCGGTGAAGGGCTGCAAATTTAGACCTATGCTCGGTGCTTATGGCCACTGAGTAGGGAGGGATCTTTATCGTGCCACACTTGCTGTGACACGGGGTCTCGGTTTTTGCGGTCTCATCTGGAGGACCGCCCCATTTAGTCGCCTCTTACGACAAGCAAGGGGGACCGAGTATCTATTCTAACCTGGATCCCCATGGGAAGTGGAGGATATGTACAACAATATTTTGAAATTGAAAACTTTCAAATTCACTTTATTTAGTAAAAAAAAATGCAGTTTTAGTAGAAAGTAATCTGAAAAACAATTTAAAACCCCTGCTAGACCTTAACTTGTGACCAACAGTACTGCAGTTGACATACTAACTTACTGAGCTACTTGGCTTGGCAATTAAATCTAAAAGGAATAGACAAATTTTGCTGATATTTAAATTTTCATTCATGTTTTAAAAGGAATTCAGCCATTATAACGATGTAGTGTACCTCCTTAAACAATTTTTAAGATATACTAAGCATTCTATTTAATATCAGAGTTAAAATCTTGGTGAAATTAACAAATTTATATGTTTAATGTTAGGGATCTTGTAAAGAAGATGTTGTTTTGATGTCTTCTTGAAGACTGAATTTTATAGTAAAATAATGATACCCAACCAGATGTCACTAACATTGCAACCAATTTGCTATTCATATAAACATTACATGTTTGCTGGGAATTCCCTGCAATTTGAGGATCATGATAACAGCCCCAAAACAAAGTAGTGGAATTTACACGGGTTTTCCCTGTGTTTGTTTGTCTGTCTGTCTGTCCACTAACACAGTTTCATTTACACAGGTCCTCCCACAGAATGCTGTAAACTTCAATGAAATATCTGTAGTTTACTCTCACAATTTTCATATCGTTTTGAAGATTATCAATTTCATTATTTTGGGAGCTGTTGAACATTAGCATGAGTCGATCATGAAATCACACAAAATTTCATACTGATGTCACAGCCAATTTGAATAACTATACTATTGACTTGTCCATTTTCATAGAAAACATACATTTCCATACTATCTAAGCGCAGGATATATAACAAGATGTTTCAAGATGTTTGTAGGAAAAAATAATTATTCCGAATGGTACGACAGCACCATCCTCACAGGCTTTGATGACAATGAGTAGTACGAGAACTTTCGTATGAGAAAGGGAACTTTCTTTAAAGGAGCATGGACACGATTTGAGTTGAAATTTTTCAAATTTTATTTTTCCATTTATATTGTTTGCAATGCTTAACTAAAGTATTTCTAATGGTCAACCAAAATTTTAATATCAGTTGTTGAGTTATAAGTGAGATACAGCACTCGCAATTCTTTGTTATGTAAACAAGGCTGTTGCCATGTTTTTGTTCACATTAGACGCTTTGATAGAAAATAGCGTGTTTAAACCAAAATGAGATGTGCCAAACACTAGAAACTATTTAATTGTGTTCAGAATTCACTTATAAATTGAAAATATCTGCTTTAAACGAAACTTTTACTAGTTTAATTAACCAATGTAAACAAAAACAAGGACTTGTGACCATGAACCTTGACTACTGACAGTCAAATTTTTGTTGATCATTAGTAATACCTTAGTTAAGCATTCTAAATGTTAAAGATAAAAAAAAAAAAATCAGCTCAAATCGTGTCCATGTCCCTTTAAGCTTTAAAGCTAGAAAGTGCTTTGGCACCTGCCCCGAGGACTGTAGAGATTCCGTTGAATAGCTATTGCCATTTACTGGTTAGCATCCACTGCTGAATATCAAACAGTTGGAAATTTATTTGATGTTGCTAGACTTACTGTTCATGATTGTGTACATCAAATGCATACGTAAGTAAATTTACTGTGAGTTCACACGACAAAAAATACACACAGGAGCAGAAAATTTGCTACAACATATGAGCAAAAGTTAATTTGCACCTACCCCTGACTAGGTGCAAATTTACATAGGTATGCAGGATTTGCATATACGTAGTTCATACGACAAGAATTGCTCACCTAAATTTACACATATGCAAAAAATACTTATGTATGCAAATCGTGTCATATGAATGGGGTATTAGATAACCAGTGGATCCCTTGGTTACTATTTTCTTATATAATCTTAGGTAATGTGGATTTCAACTATTTGCCATTGGTTATTTTTTTATAAAATTGTTCAGTTATATTTATCGATCATGAATCATATCTTATCAATTAGAATCATGATCCCTCTCCACAAACTTTATAATATTATTGAGATTTATATATGTGACTTTTTTTTTTGTGGAGAATTTGATTCTGTCTATAGCTGACATGTTTGAATTTTTTTCAGCTCGAGGAATTCTGGAGGAGATTCTGGCGTCGGATACGTCCCCCCGTCGAGACATCCCCGAGCCCACCAAGTACGAAGACAAAGACAAGTGAGTGTGGTTTTTCTGATAGATATTGTATCATGTATATTTACTCTGCAATATTTAGAATGTAGTGTAATCGGAGTTGATGCAGCACTGTTTGTCGTAATCCGGAATAATTGTGTCTATCGTATAAGATATGGATAATTAGAGTCTTGTATTTTAGTGCAATCATAAAGTAATGCTCTTCCTCCAGTAGCAAAGGCACGAAAAAACGAGTCCCGTTATAATAAGTACACAATTAATCTGACTGGCTGTGGATGGACGATGAGGATCCGAAAATTTACCAGGAAGTCTTATTATTTTGTGGATTTCAAGGATTTTATGACAGTGAATAATGTTAGTGTTAATTTAATCCAGAAAATTACACAATATTTCCTAGTAATTTCTATACATTTTCAAGGGTTAACCACGTAAAGAGGCAAACTCTGTTTCATTTCCTGGTAATTTTTACTGTGAAAAGCTCATGTTCAACTTGTAGTGGGTACCAGCAAGTTTAAATTCATTCAAGGAAGAATAGAGTGAAATAAAACAGGGATAGAAGGAGTTCACTGGTACACTATTCTCATGGACTACTACTGCTGAAAAGCTAGCAGTAGAATTGCTGTGTCCCCCCCCCCCCCCCCCCAACAGCTACTCACAAAAAACATCTAATTATGCACTATGATTCTCTCTAAGTGGTGGTTGTGGTGATTGGAGAGGGAGGTGGGAGCAGGTAAAGTTTACCTGTAATTACCTTGGCACCTACATATTTCTCTCTACATACACAGAACATGACATAATGACACCTACATTATCACCTGCATATGGTGTTTATATCTCTCAACTGATTCGATACGCAAGAGCTTGTTCTGCGTATAGTCAGTTTTTAAATTGAGGCAAGCTACTGACAAACAAGTTGATGGTACAGGGGTGTCAACAGTCTCGATTGAAGTCAGCATTCTATGGTCGTTATAACGATCTAGTTTGTCAGTACAACCTATCATTGGGTCCAATGCTGTCTGACATGTTTCATACTGATTGTTAGGCCATTCTTGGCACACTAATTTTGACTATGGATAACTCCGTTTACTTGATCAGGATATAGGGCTCCTGGTGGGTGTGACCGGTCAACAGGGGATGCTTACTCCTCCCAGGCACCTGATCCCACCTCTGGTGTGTCCAGGGGTCCGTGTTTGCCCAACTATCTATTTTGTATTGCTTATAGGAGTTATGAGATTGATCACTGTTCGTTATCTTCACCTTTCATACATATTTCTCTTTACGTACACTGTCACCATGCATTCACACAACACTTATACAACTTCTATGTGAGACTGTAACAAAAATAAGTGAAGTATGCTTTGATGTGTATCTATTTTAACTACATATAAAACAGTGCAATATGAAAATGAAAAATGACTGTAAAATGCATCATTGTTTAGTGTTTGTAAAAATATATTGCTGGGGTATTTAAATTTTTTTTATTGTACAATTATTTATCAATAACTGTTTATGTAGAAACATATATTCATGTCCATAATATTATATAAATTTATGCTGATTTAACTGCTTTTTAAAAACAGGTAAATTAATCTGTATGCCACACGCCAAATATGCTAGAGTTCCTCATTGACAATATCTTCGTGGTTTTTGGTGATCAGGTCTTCCAACAGTCTGTTGGAATTCCCATGGGCACGAATTGTGCTCCTTTGTTAGCTGACCTGTTTTTATATTCATATGAAGCAGAATTTATTCAAGAACTTCTACGTGAGAAGAAGAAATCTCTTACTGTGGCCTTCAATTTGACATTTAAATATATCAACGAGATTTTGTCTCTTAACAATAATAACTTTCATTCATATGTCGATTCGATATATCCCTGTGAGCTCGAAATAAAAGACACCACAGAGTTGTCCACTTTGCTTCATACTTAGATATTTTATTGAAAGTAGACATTAATGGCAAACTGACAACTCAACTGTATGACAAACGGGATGATTTCAGCTTCTCCATTGTCAACTTCCCATATTTATGTAGCAATATTCCATTATCACCTGCATATGGTGTTTATATCTCAACTGATCCGATACGCAAGAGCTTGTTCTGCGTATGGTCAGTTTTTAAATCGAGGCAAGCTACTGACAAACAAGTTGATAGTACAGGGGTGTCAACAGTCTTGATTGAAGTCAGCATTTCGCAAATTCTATGGTCGTTATAACGATCTAGTTTGTCAGTACAACCTATCATTGGGTCCAATGCTGTCTGACGTGTTTCATACCGATTGTTAGGCCATTCTTGGCACACTGATTTTGACTACTGATAACTCCGTTCACTTGATCAGGATATAGGGCTCACGGCAGGTGTGGCCGGTCGACAGGGGATGCTTACTCCTCCTAGGTACCTGATCCCACCTCTGGTGTGTCCAGGGGTCCTTGTTTGCCCAACTATCTATTTTGTATTGCTGATGGGAGTTATGAGATTGATCACTGTTTATTATCTTTGCCTTTCATGTACACTCACCCTCCAAGAGGGCCTCTTAAATGCCTTACATAATTAGGTGGTTGAATGGATACAGTTTAGAAAAGATTAATTGATTAAAGTGTTATGATTTAAAGTCATCAGTTGGAAGTCAGTTCTAGTTTGTGTGGAATACCATGCATGACTGTCACTTGATGATACAAGACTTATATCTTGGAAATTATAAGGTGGAGTTTTCATAAATGTCTAATAATCTCAGAAGCACAGTGTCTTTTTCTACATCTGCAATGACTATTTCATAGTTGTGTTGTTATGTTTGCATTTTGAGATTTTCATTGGCACAGTTATTTGTTTGAGGTCAGTCATGTCATTTATCTGAGTGATAATGCTCAAAACTGTTTGATTACTTCGTGGTCAAAATATTCATGTGTGTCATCACTTATGATGCCATTGTTGTGTATTTATTGAACTGAGCTTACAGTTACGTTGTGATGGCCATTTCCCACAATGCATTGTGCAAAATGTGCACAAGTTATTTCACGGAATATATTTACACGATTTCTTTAAAAAAAACCCACCCATTAATTGTTTTATAGACAATGATGTTAAATTGTGGTGATTGATTTACAATGTAGTTAATTATTCTGTTTTTAGAATGATAACTTAGTATTGGAAGGGGGGGGGGGGGTACAGACTGCTCAGTAGTTTTCCGTGTGACACATTTGATTGGACACATTTCATGATGTCATGGTATGCAATGTAAGTGTCGAGTAGTTGCAGACTATAGATGCAGTTGAATATTGATTAGGTGTGTATTACTCAGTTAGACAATTTGCTAAGTTTTAGGTTGGAAAGACTTAGTGTTAAGTTTTTAGGTATTGTTAATTGATTTGAAAGTGGTCATGATGTGTATTCCTTGTGACAAGACCTTTCTTTAGCCAATTTAGGACCAAAGGTTGTGACCTTGACCTTAGAGTTTGACTTACTTTTAAGAAATTCTAAGCATTGTAATTCCTAGTCGTGAATTAAGAAATAATGATCGCGTTTTTGTGTAGAGTTTAACCTACTTTTAGGAAATCCTAAGCATTGTAATTCCTAGTTGTGAATTAAGAAATAATGATCGCGTTTTTGTGTAGAGTTTGACCTACTTTTAGGAAATCCTAAGCATTGTAATTCCTAGTCGTGAATTAAGAAATAATGATCGCGTTTTTGTGTGTGTTGGAGGATAACCTCAGAGGTAGGGAAATATTTTTTTGAAATATAAAAGTTGAGGCGTTAGCTGAGGCTTTTATATTTCAAACAACATTTCGAGACCAAGAGGTTATCCTGCAACATACATGAAAACAAGAACTTTATTTCTATTCTACTACAGCTCAGAAATATACAGCCAATTGTTTTCCTATATAGTGGCAAATTACATGTAGGTCTCTGTGACATCATGGCAGTTTTCAAAATGGTCTACATGGTTTTTTGTTGATGAAAGAGGTGAGATGGTAGGAGCGTTCTACATCTATTTTTGAAAAAAAAGATTTCAAGTATTTAGTTTGATGTTAACGGATAATATCAATTGCTTTGACTACAGTTCAAGAAAAACTTGTCTGTGCATCACCATGTTTACATGTGTATCGCTATCGGAATGCAGATGATTGGTTTATACTGAATGACAAATGTTCTTCAGTCATTTATGAATTTGTTTTACAACATCTACTGATTGATTTTTATGATTGTAAAATTGACTTATCAGTCGTCAACTTTGTTGTTGCATTAACAAAACTTGAAGCGCAAGCGAGATGTGTATCAATTATTTCATAATCAGTTAATTTGTATGAAGATATATCGTAGAATAATGATCGTGGCATTCCTTTGATCTTTGATCTAAGTAAGTGAATGATATTACTGGTTGAATTTAACAGTCATTTTAACCTGTCACAATTATTCCTTGTTTTATTTATAGGATTCGCTTAAGACAAGTCAAACATCTAACGGTAATAACTATACTGATAACGTCATACAGTAATTTATTATGTCTTGAGATAATCTAACGTCACATATGTACTAGTGCATTGCTACGTCACAAAGCCAGCAAAAATAATGTACTGGTGCATTGTTACGTATAAATGCATAAAACATATTATTTACAATAATATCACTTTATGCGTTCTGTATGATAAATCTAGAGGTTAAAACATGTTTCCCGCAGCTAGTTATATTCCATCACAACAAACAATAATGGTTGTAGTTGTAAAATTGTCTTTATTATAATGACAAGAAGATATCAAGATAAACAATTAGGGAGATCCTACTTTCTTATCAAATTGTACATATATAGACTTGGTTTAGGATCTCCCAAAATTACATGTTAAGATATTGTAGTGTGATGATTATAATCACTATGATGAAAAATAAGGTGGCAACAAACAATAGGCCACCAAAATCCAATAAACATTGGATTTTCTGCCACCCATGGGAAACAACATATAGACATGCAAGAGGAAAGAAAATCCTCTGTAATATCAAACAATCTTGCAATTTAGAAAAGGAAATTCTAATAATGCATAATACATAACAGAATACTTATATAATTACATGTATGTATGTGGTTTTATCTATCAAAGCAAATTACATACATTGAACAACACAAAACTTTAATATTTTTTTTCTTTATTTTTGTCATTTATTGCACATGTTTCATTAATTTTTGGATTTAAATTATGTTATTTGCTTGACTTAAAAGAGAAAGCGTCATGGAGCTATCTGTGAAATGTAAGTTAAAAAAGTTTCAGAATTAATAACATGAGGAAATACAAATTTATAACACGTTCTGTAGTTGGAAGATATTTAAGTTTCATTTCTTTAAAGAATATCAAGATTATTACACATGTAGAAAGCTGCATGAAAAACGAATATAGTACAATATTTCAACGTGATTATAGAAGATCATGACGGAAAAGTTGTGTCTTTGTCTAACATGTCTAAGAAGTAGTTTCCTAGCCACCTGAAATATACACTCCAAGACTTTGTTTCTGTTGATGTTTTCAATATTTGCTTCAGAAATGTGTATTGATAAAGAGATATAGCACAATATTCTATTTCAAAAATGTGTGATCTTTTGTTTTGTACTTATCGAGTGTTTAAATCTACTTGCTATACATGGTATAGGGTGCTTATGTTTGACATTGTGATAAAATAAAATGCATAGCAATTTCATGAAGATAATAGTATTTCTCTTTTCTGTAATTTTTTTCAGCTATATGAAAAAACACAGAAGGGTCAAGTTTTGGAATTCTTTATTTTTAAGCTCATAGAATTGCACACATTAACTGAGAATGGGTATCTATAGAAATGTTTTTATATATTTATTTAAATATGGTATTAAAATATTCAGAATAAACCTATTATTTATTTTGAATGCAAAACCTACATTATAAATGCCACAAGAAAGAAACGTATATCATCTTAATTTGAAATCATAGTCCAGTGAAGGCTTATCCTGGCGCGTTACAAATGCATTATAGTTCAATATTGTAAATGGTTTTCAGTTTTCATGCGAAGTGCTTTCTCATTTCCAACTTTATTACCGTCTCTTTGAATAGAGTGTGAATCAATAAAGACAGAAAATTCATTCTTTTCCAGATCGACCTGAAACTTTCAAATTAAATGAAAGGTTGAAACCAGAAATCCTAAACATAAAATAGCAAAAGAATTGAATTATATTGGTTGTGATAGCAGGAAGTGTAGATATAGATACACAGGAATTCTCACATGTCCTCGTTAAAAGTCTGTCACGTGATACTAATCACTGGATCAAGAAAAGTGGTACCGTAATTGGAATTTTATATCTTAGAGTCAGAAAAACTTGTTAACAACAATCAATATTACATATCACATTTAGTGTATTTCCAACCTTGAATTTATTGTATGTATGTTAATATTCAGTACATTGAGTGGAAATCGGTCTCTAAACTATTTCTAATAATATCCATTGATCATGTTGAAGCAAGAAGATCAAGATTTGCAATAGTTTGATTTTACAATGATATTCATCAAGCATGAAGCATATTATCAAACATTATTCCGTGTATAGGGCTCGCAGTGTTTCAAAGGTCAACAGGGGATGCTTACTCCTCCTAGGCACCTGATCCCACCTCTGGTGTTTCAAGGCATTCATGATTGCCCTACTCTCAGTTTTGTTAATGAGATTGATCACTGTTCGTTATCTTTACTTTTTCACATCAAAAATCTTCAAACATCTTTTCAATGCGTTAAACATTACATGAACTACCTTTAAATACAGTATGCTTGTGCTTAAAAAATTGCAGTTTTCTTATTGATAGTGTGTGATGTGTATATAATGCTTTTTGTATGTTAGACGAAAGAAAATAGATACATAAAATACATCGTTTACAAAAACAAACTCAGTGTACAGTGTAAATCTTTTATGTATATATATGCATATATACAAACATTTAAATAACATCTTCTTTAATGCTATTGATTCAAAATTGAAACTAAATAGATATTTAGAAGGAGTTGGCAGTCTTTTACCAAAATTGTAAATTTCATAATAATTATTCCAGGGTATGGGTTTGGGTTTGGGTCCCAGGGTGGGACCAAAATTATCATAGTGATCCTTAATGTCTTTATCATTTGAAAGACTTCTTTAAGTTTGCTGATATTGAATAAAAACTAAATGCATATTCAGGAATAGAAAAAAAAGATGTATCAAAATTATGAATTTTGCAATCCCAGAGTTTTGACGCTAGGACTGGTCCAACTTATATTAGGTAAAGTCTTTCATCAGTATAGGCACTTTTGGTTGCAGTTAAGTTTTAAGAACATACAATGTATCTTGTTTCATACTTTTGCTGAATATTAGAATTTAGGTTAGATATACTTTTTGTAGATTTTTTAGCCCTATAGTGATGGATACTTTTAACAGATACTCATTTGACTGATAAGGCCCTATAGTGATGGATACTTTTAACGGATACTCATTTGACTGATAAGGCCCTATAGTGATGGATACTTTTAACGGATACTCATTTGACTGATAAGGCCCTATAGTGATGGATACTTTTAACGGATACTCATTTGACTGATAAGGCCCATTGGTCTCTTGTTTATATTTACTTCTACTTTCACTTCTGTTGGAATTCCCAGTCATTAAAGTAATCGTACTATATTTAAGATTCATACAGGCTTTACAGCATTGTTCAACAATGCATTCATGACGAAATGGTTATCATTACAATTCGTAAAGATAGCAAAGGCAAAAACATTGGAAAGGTAAATAATAAAAATTACATGCTGGTTTGGTAAAGTGATAAATTACATTACAATTACAGTCAAACCTCATTATCTCGAACTCATTGGGACAGAGAAAAAACTTCCAAGATATCCAAGGGTTTGAGACATTGAGGGTAGAATACTTGGAGAATAAATGGGTGGGACTTCCAAATCACTTTGACATATCCATAGAATTCAAGATATCAGTGTTCCAGATACAGAAGTTCAACTGAATATGTAATGTATTGCATCATAAAATAAAAATTACAATCAATTACTACTTCTGAATTTGTACAGGTATTTGATTACAATTAATAAAACATCCCCATTTGTCATTGTTAACTTTCCATCACTCAGATCTCTGTTTAGTTGGTGATTGTCACTGGGAGGGTGAAGATCTGAGAACTTTGGAGTCTTGTGGAATTGGCAGTTGACTTGTGTGTCTGTCATAGCATGCAATACATCACTTCAGCAGCCCAAGAAAATGTTACTATTAATGACACCCACCCACATATAGATAAATTAACTGTTATATTAGTCTGATCTCACCTCTATCCTCGGAAGTTCTATGTCCTTATAAGAATTACGTTGGCAGTATTTATGTTGAATGATTGTCTTTGATGGGTGTATGTTTCCAGTCCCCATTAACTTGGGAACTTTTCAGTTATTTATTGCTTAATCAGACTAAAATAAGGAAGGATGTCCAAGAGACAAACTGGAACAGACTATCTTAGAAGAAAAGAATTACAAGAGAGAGAGAGAGATTAATTCTGAGTAAAACACATATATTTTCCCTACACAGAAATTGATCACCCTTGTGTTTTCGGATGAAGCATTTGTGTCTCTTGAATGACAGAAATCTGTCACAGAACAAGGCTGGGTCCTTAGTGGTTTGTTATACTGACAAATCAGCATTTCTTCTCATATACGACTATCTGTTGTGTTAAAACATGGAGGAGGATTTCCAGCTGTGTGTAAACTGCGAAAAACGTGATTTTCAACATTAGCTTCTGTATATTTAACCAATAATTTGTCACATTTTGCTTGGATGTGAAATAAGAGTAAGAATTTGTACAGAACTACTGTAAATTAACTGGTGCATTGCAAATATAGCCATCTTTTGTATTAGATGTTAAGATGATTGAAATTTTTGTGATGGAGATGATTGGATGTTGGTGAAGAGCGACTAGTTTTCCCGTTATGATATGATATATTCAGAGATAAACCTAATCCATGTCACCTATATTTAAAAATCAATGCATGAGCATTCATATAGATATTAATACATGTATAAACAAAGAATGAGATGTATAAAAAATGAAATGTGTTTGAAGTAAGTAAATGATGTAAATAGACAAACAATGAGAAGCATAATATTTCAAACATCTGCCATAATAAAGCTTTTGGCAGTTAATGATTTCCTTCCTTTAAATTCATAAATTGTAAATACATTATATGTATACTTCAGATTTTGTTGACTTATAGATGTACATAACTTGGCTAAGAAAATTCATTGGGGCATATGCTTATATGATATGCAAGTATTTTATCGGAATAAAATTGGTGATTGACATGGTAGTTATATTGATATGATGTGCTGTTTTTAATCATGTTTAATGACAACTTAATCTTGATGAAATAAATAAAGGGAACTTAATTTCTTGTGTAAAAATATGTACAAAGTATTTGTTAGAAATTCTAGAGGATTTTTTTAAACTGCCTCTTTCACTCCCTCACCCCCATTTTATTATCCCCTTGCAATGAATTGTGAGAGGGTGTGTGATAATGGAAGTATTTGTGTGTGGGTGTGTATGTGTGTGATGTATGTGTAAGACCATTGTCAGAAACCCACGGTTGATTACGCTTTGTTCCTCTCTCCATCACCCGTGGGTCCATTCATCCCTACTTGCGTATTCTCATGAATAAATGATTAAAAATATCAACCAATCAACATAATTGTTATAGTAACCAAACTCTCCTGTATTCAAAGGTAGCATTAACTTAACTTTGCTATCACAACAATAGTGCACCAAAATTGGGCTGAAAGCATCTTGTTGATTGGACAATTTCACTCAGGGTGTACTATGAGCGCCCAATCAAATTACCTCATTAATTATTCATGAGAACGGGCAAGTAGGAATGAATGGACCCACGGGTGAAGGAGAGAGGAACAAAGCGTAATCAACCGTGGGTTTCTGACGATGATGTAAGACTGACCTTGTAGAGTCGACACTCTACAGGCCACATTTTTTGCTCGTTTGATTTGAGACTTAATTCACATGTAGTTTTGTTATCAAAAGATCAAGAACACTATTGATTTTGAGGTCATAAGATTAAGGTCACTACAGGACTTCATAAGAAACCTTGTAGACACTACAGGCCACATGTTTTGCTTGTTTGATTTGATACTTAATTGACTTGTAGTTTAGTTATCAAGAGAGGAAGAACTGTATTGATTTTGGGGGTCAAAAGGTCATCAAGGACACTATGAGACTTACATTTACTAATTGTCGACAGTGTGAAGGGATGCTCTTTGAATTTTTCAATCCCAACAGGTTATTTTCTTTAGAGGAGGAGGGGAGGGGTCAAGCCCCTTTTTGTTGTAGAAAATACTATCTATGGTCACAATGCCCTCTTTGAATTTTTCGAAACCTTCCCAGATAATGGTGATAAACCTTTTATTCATCCAAACACTGTGGTTTCTCGCTCAGCTCAGGACTAAATCTTATGATGCTTGTGAAAGGTAATTACCTACTTATTAATCACATTTACCCTACTCTTCATTTTGTATTCTTTATAGGATTTATGAGATTGATCACTGTTATCTTCACTTTTTAGCTCACCTAAGCTATAAGCCCATTAGTAAGCTTTTTAGATCACCCGTTGTCCAATGTCAATCTGCCTGTCCATAAACTTTACACATTTTTAACCTCTTCTCCAGAACCATTGGATCAATTTCAACCAAACTTGTTGTAGAGTATCCTTGAGTAAAGGGGATTCAAAATTGTTTAAATGAAGGTCATACCATTTTCAAAGGAGAGATAATTAAGAAATAGTGAAAATAAGGTGGCCTCATTTAAAAATCTTCTAAAGAACCACTGGACCAGAAAAACAAAACTTATGTGAATTTTAAGATTCCCAAATGAGTGGAGATTCAAAATTGTTCAAAGCAAGACCCCTGGGAGTAGGATGGGGCCACAATAGGGGATCAAAGATTTACATAGGGATGTATAGGAAAAAATCTTTAAAAATTTTCTTCTCAAAATCAGAAGGGCCATGATTTGACATCATTGATATGCAAGCATCCTGAGGTACTGCAGATTCAATTTACTTCAAATCATGGTCTGGGGATAGGTCAGGGTCTCAATTATAGGAGATCAACGTTTTACATGGGAATGTAGTAATCTTTGACAAGGACCACTGATTAGATATAAATTAGTGTGCAAGCATTCCAATACTGCAGATATTCAACTAGAGTTGGTTTGAATAGGGAATCAAAATTTTACTTGAGAACATAGAGAAAATTTGAAGAAGAAGAAATTAAAGAGGAGCAGGGCTACAAATCATTTCAACATGGAAATGTTCCGAATGCTGGTTTCTTTTTTTCATGGAACTTTGGGTTGGATGGGGATAAAATTTTTGAAAAAAAATCTTCTCCAGAACAGCAAGGCGTGTTAGTTCTATTAATTTTGAGGCATCCCCATGTTGTGTGGATTCAAGTTCAGTTCAGTCAAAACCCCATGTTGTGTGGATTCAAGTTCAGTTCAGTCAAAACCCCATGTTGTGTGGATTCAAGTTCAGTTCGGTCAAAACCCCATGTTGTGTGGATTCAAGTTCAGTTCAGTCAAAACCCCATGTTGTGTGGATTCAAGTTCAGTTCGGTCAAAACCCCATGTTGTGTGGATTCAAGTTCAGTTCAGTCAAAACCCCATGGGGCTAGGTTGGAGTTCAACATTTGTCATAAGTTTAAAGAGGGTAAAGATCTTTAAAAAAATCTTCTACCGAAAAACAGCAGGGCCAGGTGACTCAGGTGAGCTTTTGTAACAGGGGTCTCCTGTTCATTTAAAGGGGCTGTAGTTGTTAACTATAGGTTGTAAAAACTATTTCATTCTGAACCGTGATTAAAATGCTCTAATGTGTTAACAATATACAGAAAAATAAACATGAGAGTGAAAAAGAGCATCCTCCAATCAAATCTTATGAAAATAATGTAAAATTTCTCCACAATGAATTCTTTACTTCCATATAGTAATTTGTTTCTGCCATTGTTCCTGTATTTAAGCAAAAGAAACTCTAATGTCAAAATTACAACAAAAGATGTATGAATTTTAATCTTTCAGAGGTGATTTTTACATGCTGTACCGTTTCAGTAAGTTTGGTTATAATCGACAAATGATTTAAAAAATGACTTTGGGTGCTAATATCCCTTTAAGATATGCATGCTAGTATCCTTCATCTTAAAATTTAAGATAGGAAGACCACCCGTTTTCTTCGGAAAAAAAAATTAACCAGCCTGTGTGATTTTGAATTCTGATGGATGTTGGAATTATGTTCAGACGTGAAAAGCTTATACTAATGGGAACAGATTTTCTCAGATTGATCAACATAGAGACAGAGGTTAAAAGAGGACTGGCTGCTTTCGAAGAAATGCTTCTGAATGAGTTTAGTGCAAAAATCCCCGAATACTAATGTCCTTAACTATGATTGAACCGATATTATATGTTTTAAGTGGTCTTGTCAGACAAAATTCCAAACCCTGATAAATGTTTTTGTTGTGTGTTTGGCTTTTGGGGGGGGGGGCTGTTTTGTTTGTTTGTTTGTTTGGTTTTTTGTTGTTGTTTTTTACAAATGCCAAAAAAAAAAGAAGAAAAAAAAGAATGTCACAGTGATGAATTTGTAGTGCATGCTTTGGTACCATGTATTGGTATAGGAAAGCACGACTAAACTGTAAACAATACCTATATTAACACAAAATGATAATATCACAGTCATCAACCTCTCAAAACAACTTTTTCACTCTCTTTATGCCCAACTAGATACTCTCCTCAATATTTTTAGAACATGATTGTTGTGCATAAGGAGAATACCATGGTCTGAGCATGATATATCATAATAATAAAACTAACAGTGTATCATACTGGCATCGCATCGTAATGATAAAAGTAACTATGTATCATATATACATCACATCGTAATGATAAAACTAACAATGTATCATACAGGCCTCACATCGTAATGATAAAAGTAACAATGTATCATATATACATCACATCGTAATGATAAAACTAACAATGTATCATACAGGCCTCACATCGTAATGATAAAAGTAACAATGTATCATATATACGTCACATTGTAATGATAAAAGTAACTATGTATCATACAGGCATCAAATCGTAATGATAAAAGTAACTATGTATCATATATATGTCACATGATAATGATAAAAGTAACAATGCATCCTAAAGTCAATAATGTGTCACATCATAATTTTGTGATCCTCAGGCAGAACCAATGTACCAAGTTTGATGTCTGTCAAGCAAACCATTCTCAAGATATTGAATGAACAATATCTTACTATGTCCAGTTTGGCCCTTGACCTTTAACCTTGTGACCTGAAATCAAATGAGGTCATCTACTCTCTAGAGGCAACCACTGTACCAAGCTTGGTAACTGTCAAGCAAAGGGTTCTTTAGATATTTAGCAGACAATATCTTACATTAAGAGTAAATTGACCTTTGACACCTCAAAATTAAAAGGATTCATCTACTTGCAAGGAGTAACCACTGTATCAAGTTTGGTAACTGTCAAGCAAAGAGTTCTTTAGATATTGAGCGGACAAGACATGGTCAACAGACTGACTGACAGGTGCAAAACAAAGAGTAACAATCACAAATATTGGTCTACGGAGCAACAGATTGACCCTTGACCTTGTGACCTGAAAATCAATAAGGGTCATCTGCTCTCTAGGAGCAACCACTGTATCAAGTTTAGTAACTGTCATGTTCTTTAGATATTGAGTGGACATAACTTGGTTTACAGACCAAATGACCGACCGACAGGTGCAAAACAATATGCTCCTTCTTTTTCAAAGAAGGTCATAAAAAAGAGTTGTGATTACAAGATAAAAGTTGTAATTACGAGACTTGAAAGTTGTAATTCCAGATAAAAAGCCATAATTCAGGGATTCAGAAGATGTAATTACTAAAGAAAAAAGTTGTAATTTTGAGAAAAGAAGATACTGAGGATGTCGCTTCTCACCGCTGCAACCCAAGTCCGAGCCTCAAGATCCTCAGATCAGCAGTGGTTGTAGGTGAGAGGGTATTGTTGTCACCCACTGGACACGTGGCTTTTTTCGGGTACTCTGGTTTCCTTCCACATTAATGACCCCTTCACGCCAAAATCCGAGCTGACGAAAAGCATCAATTAAGTTGTAGAACTTGTTTGTTAAATGTCGTAAAATAAATTAAATTTAAACTTTTTAAGAGATTCAAAGTTTTGATTATGAAATTTAAGAAATGGACTCATCAGTTAAGAAATTGTAATCGTTAAAGTCAGGTTTATGAGACATGGAGAAATTGATGGGATAAGTTTGAAATTAATCAGTGTAATTATACAGTAATGACTGCTACATCATAGTAGGAAGGGTGTCTTTACGCCCAGGTGTCCACATCATTTTGTGAAAAAGGGAAATGAACTAGTATGGAACAGAATCATAGGAACTTTATCTTTATTAATAATCAAAGAATTCAAATAAAACATAACTGTGTTCTGTGTAGACTGCAGTCACATCCCTGAACATAACTGTGTTCTGTGTAGACTTCAGTCACTTCCCTGATCATAACTGTGTTCTGTGTAGACTGCAGTCACATCCCTGATCATAACTGTGTTCTGTGTAGACTGCAGTCACATCCCTGATCATGTCTCTGTGTTACATGTTTACCTTGACCTTGATAAATGATCTTGACCTTCGTTAGTCCCATGCATATAGCTTTGATGTTAGTCTTTCAGGTCACCAAACATGAAAAATAATTACCGATTATTGTTTTCCAGCAGTCACCAAGCATGAAAAATAATTACTGATTACTGTTTTCCGCATTCTATAAGATGTTTGGTCCATGTTAATCAGAATTCATGTTGGAGAATTGTTGTGATAAAAAAAATTGAAGCACCAGGTGGCTGTTTAAAAACTTAGATTTTGATATTACCATGCAACAGGGGGTACCTGTCCATAGGAAATGTATGAATAATTCATGTCCATGTAAGTGTAGATGTTATTTGGTTCGGGGTCTCCCTTTTTTTGATCACATCATGATCAAAATAACAATTTCTGATTACCAAGACTCCTTGACCTCTTTAAACACTGGCATCCTGTCTATAAAGTTGTGACTTTGAATGTAAGTATGAAAGGTGGTACTCTTGTACGTGTTTCGTCGGCTTTTCTCAGGGTAGAGTAACTATATTTATGGTAGAATTCAGTATGGAAGCCGATTACTGTCATTGAAGGAATAATTACAAAAAATGTTTTAATTACGAGATAGAATGTAATGATCTTGTTTTATGAGAAAATACATCATCTTTCCGAGTTAATAATGATCTTTTTTTTAGTTATTGGGACATTACGAGTTCCTTATCATGCCATTGCAAGACGAGAAGTCGTAATTATGAAATAAATATCTCGTAATGATGAGAAAAATTAGCCATGTACATTACGAAATAATATTATCTCGTAATTACGAGTTCCTTTTAAGGGTGTATAAAAATACAGTAAAATGGTGTTCTTTTTCTTCTTCTTTTTTTTTTTTTTTTTTTATCCCAGTCTGATTAAAACCAGCCCCCCCCCCCCCCCCCCCTTTCTCCTATGGTCGTCAAACTGTTTTTACCCATTCAATCACTCGTGCATGCAGCATACCTTTTGATTCGGGGGTTCCGATTTATTATACAGTAAAACATGATGTTATACAGTACAAATTGATTAGATATGCTAATATTTTCTTCATTCGCGTCTGTTGGATCATAGTTGCTGGAGACCCCCCCCCCCCCCCTTCCCCGTCCGTAGTCCTCATCTCCAGTGATATTCAGATTGATGTTTTATACATAGCAATTATATTTATATCGAACGCCCACATTTTAAATTTATTCCATGCGAAAAATGCCAAATGTTATTGATAATAAATTTCCTGACCCGTTCTCAAAGCATATCCACCATATATAAAATCATAGTTGCTTGACACCCCCCCCCCCCCCCCCCCCCCCCCCCCCCCCCCCCCCCCCCCAGTATGTAGTCGTCCTTTTTTAGGATTTTAATTCTATTGAAAATATTTTTATGTTTATGTTTATTGAAGTGTACTTCATACAAAAGATGATCATGTAACTAAATTCCACAGAGAGTATCCGCCGCATGTAAAATTATTTACGCTCTGTGGGTGGATCAAAGAATTTAATTATAATGTATTTGATTAGGGATGGGTGTTGGGCTTCCTGTCCTCAAGAATTTATGGAATTAGATACGCAATTATATCTGCATGGGCGCTTACTTTTTTTATGCACTCATCATTGATACATGTTAATTTCAAAGAACAATGATCAAGAAATCCTTTCTCATGTGACAAAACGTCCTTTGTCATGTGACAAAACATTTCAAAAAATAAGTAAATAAAACAGAATAAGGTATTAATCACACGGAGTTAATCTGGTGATAATCGGTTCCTCCTGGCATTGTGATATGGTTGTATTAGGGTATAATTGGGTCATATCTTGATGAAATTATGTTTCTACCTGAAGTTAAATGGTGGAGACTTCCTGTTATTAGTCTCCGAGCTTATCTAGAGCGCAGCAGGGGGTCTCGAGAAAACATTACGTCAAGGAACTGGAACATTTTATGAATATATGAATATTTGATTTGACAATTTTCGAAGAATTTTCAAGGTGCTCAAGGCATACGTTGACCAAATGCACTGTATTGTTTGTTTTTTAGTACGTGCTTGATACATTGAAATCTGACTCCAGTACATATCTCATCTCCAAAGCGAGTCAGCGAGAGGGATCAAATTTCATCAAGTCATAAACACTTATTGCACGTAAACAATGCCCAGCATGCTAGATTTGACAAGACAGCTCTCCTACAATATACAGAATCGTTCTGATTCATCTTGTAATACCAGCGAATCAAACCCATTGTCTGTCAGGTATTTTGGACGATGTTCTACAGAGGCGGGCGCTATTTGCGATGCTTCGGTCGTCTGCCAGTGACGTCTTCCCGTTGTAGACTGGCTATGTAAACGTCAAATGCACAATGTCCAGGAATAGATAATGTTGATAGCTTGTTCTTGAAAAATTGTTTTTCAATGCAGGTGAACATATTCCGTTTCTCAGTTGAAATTTTGCTCCAAACTTTGATATAAGATTTAATTCATTAAAAAAAAAAACTAGTATAAACGTGTGTCAAAGTTGATAAAGACGAGTTCATCGTAAAGAGCTGTTCCAATTTACCATAGAAGATGAAGGAAATCATCCGTACAGGAGGTTCTCCTTGTATAGCAATTTCAATTGCATTTCTGTATAATGTCAGGCTATTTCATAGTCATTGAAATTGACGGGAAAATAGCATACCCCCATCAAATCTTTTGGCGGTACTGTTGCAAATTCTACACTGTGATATGATTTGGTTGCATGCCTTAAACTTTTCTGATTACACGATATATGATGCAGACCTATACCTATACAGACTAGTTATAGTTTTCTGAATTCATTACGGGAAAAGCAAGCTGGGTGTTTTTTTTCTAAGTCTGTCGAAAAGTCTCTGCGCAAAGCTAAAGATTTTCATTGTGTCCTTGTTTTTTTTGTTTCCGTGACAGTACACCATACACTTAACCAAAAAAGCTATACTGACATTATTGTCAACAGTGCATATGTATTTTAATATGCAACTCGCGTGTCGAAGGGCGATTGGATTGCTGAAAAACCTGATTAATTTCTGATCTTTCGTGTCGTCTGGACCAGTGCTTGCCGTGTATATTGAGGGACCGCTAATTGCCTGCCGTGCCCAAGGCCTCTCTTTCGTGGTATATGGAAGTGAAGTTGCGTGACTTATCGAAAAATGACACAATCTGTTAGCGACGCGCCAATCCCTGTGCATGGTAACCCTGCTATCGGCTTATCTTAGAACATTTCTTCCTGTATAATACGTTGTACATGCTCTACGTAATACACACTGCATGGCATTGTCTGAATCCAATACACAATTTTTGACACTTTGACTATTCTCAATATTAAAGGCTTGCGTTTCATAAAGGTGACAGTGGGGTCCGGTCAATTTTGAAATCCTTTAATATTTTCGTTTACTTAACAAATGTGAATTACATTTAAAAAGAAAATACACGAGGGTATGAACTGTGACGCTTCACGCCGGCATGCTTCAGGAAAAAATACCAAACTTCCACCAGAGTTCGTTTGCTTACAAACCAAACTCTTCCATTTAGGCATTATGGGATATCGATTTCTTAGGCCGCGTATACTGTCTGACGTCACTGTAGAAAGACGGAAAAACATAACGTCAAACGTAAACAACTTTCAAAACAAGAACGTAAACATTAAGTTCATTAATTTACACAATAATTTGAACAGAGTCTCCCTACTTTTTAATGATCTTTTGATCATTTTATGTTTAAAATAAAATCCATACTTTTATATTAATGCTCTAAATATCAATATTTTCAAACTTTTAACTGCGAACTACTTCTTTAGTGTTATTTGCCTGCGTGATAATCGCGGACTCACAATATACAAATCTGTATATTGTGCTGCGTCACATAGGAGAGGTCCAAACTCCCCGTCGAGGCCTCATTACGTCACCTACGAATAGACCTCTCCTATGTGACGCAGCACAATATACAGATTTGTATATTGTGAGTCCGCGATTATCACGCAGGCAAATAACACTAAAGAAGTAGTTCGCAGTTAAAAGTTTGAAAATATTGATATTTAGAGCATTAATATAAAAGTATGGATTTTATTTTAAACATAAAATGATCAAAAGATCATTAAAAAGTAGGGAAACTCTGTTCAAATTATTGTGTAAAGTAATGAACTTGATGTTTACGTTCTTGTTTTGAAAGTTGTTTACGTTTGACGTTATGTTTTTTCGTCATTCTACAGTGACGTCACAGTATACGCGGCCTAAGAAATCGCTATCCCATAATGCCTAAGTGGAAGAGTTTGGTTTGTGAGCAAACGAACTCTGGTGGAAGTTTGAGGAGAGGTCTATTCGTAGGTGACGTAATGAGGCCTCGACGGGGAGTTTGGAAAATAGACGTACTATATTTATCTGTATTCATACGCACATTGTTTATAGGTACAATGCATTAATGAAGAAATGGCTATCATTGCAATTTGTACAGAGCAAAGGCAAAAAACATTGGGAATGTAATTGCCAAATTTAACCATTTTATTTTCTCTGAAATGGATGGGTTTGGAACGTAAATAATGTTAAGTTATATATATCTCTGGTATAAGTATCTATAAAACGGTTACAGTGAATGACGCTCCGTCATTGGATAAAACGCATCACGTGATTGCCATCTAAATGAGTGGCAAATTTTAGACGGTAGCATGGCGTTCGGAACGTTTCTTAATTGTATTTCTTCTTATACATATTTATATATAAGATATATTGGTCTTCGACACAACAAAAAACTTATTCGGTTTCTTACTGACTGTCTATAGAAATGTGTCAGGTTGTTAGATTCCATAGACGGTTCGGTTCCACCTTACCAACCCGACAAATTTCTGTAGACAGTCAGTAACAAACCTCATAAGTAACAATATTCGGTGTTCTACATTGTATGTTTTGTTAGCAATAAAAAATTGAGAAAAAATAAGCAAAATAGCAAATAATAATTTCTTGATTGTTTACCGATTCCTCGCCATTGCAACATTGACGATAATGTAAAGAAAACAATTTATAACCTTCACTGATTTTTTCATAACCTTGTTTTTCTCGGATGTAATTAAACTCGCGACTTCTGTAATTTATTGCACAATGGATGCAGCGGTGAAAGTTGCAAAAAATAACTTCAACTCAGCGGAAATCGATGGTTGATGAAAATAGAACTACTGGCTAAGTACCAATTATCTGTGACTGTGACGTCATTTTGAACATCGAACGATTTGTTTCCATGGCGAGAAGAAAATTGGGACACACGCGCTATGGTTCTCACACCGTTTCGATAGATTTTTTCATTGATTTTCTGTTTTGAATACAGTTTCTTTTTACGAGATATGGACCCCCTCTCTGACTTAAATGCTTGGTTATTGATGTCCCTGTCTGTGCTCCAAGTTCATATCGGCGAAATCTGGAAATCGCGTTCCTGTCACGAACGTCAAATGACATAAAGACACGCAAATGAACGCGATTTAATTAATTCTAAGCAAGGATATTTGTTTGCAGCACGAACTTTCTCCATTTTATCAACACAACTTTCTCCAATTTTCATGCCGAAGCATATAATTCACGAATACACCAATTACTGCATGTAAATGTCTATTCCGGGACGTGGTATTGCTGGTGTATAATGTAGCAGTTATCGCGTGTTGACCCGTTGTTTAGGTAGGAATTCCCTGTCTCGAGCCAGTTTAAATAAAAGCCACCTTTTGGTGAAGACGTGTCATTTTGATTTAAAGCATATCATAACAAAATACGTCTGAGCCGATTTGATAATTATGCGTTCTTCGGTCACCGGGAGATGAATGGATAGTCGAGATATTTTGTAAGCTTGCGTGATACTGTATTATTTTTTTTTTCTGATGTCTCCATCGGATCTCCTCGCTAGTACATTTGGAATCCAATTACAGTTGCGTGCAGATGCTCTATGGATGGTTTTCCGGTAAACAGCGCGCATTGTGCAAGTAGAAATATAATGTGTGTATCACTAGAGTAACTGTCGACTGTGCAAACCATACGTGAAGGATGATTGAGTTTTAAGTGGAAATCCGCATGCGCAAGAATGCTCTGTATTGTTGATTTTCAAGTGGATGGCGGTTTTGTTGACATTCGTGTGTGTGATGCAGGGGAGTGTTGACGTATGAAGAAAACTTAGTGACTGCACTGGGATAACATTTACCTTTCCTGTGAATTTTTGCTGTGAATTTTTGTGTTTGACAATGTCAATGCCACACCGCACACAGAGACAGCAGTGCTATCTGTGTGATTTACCCCGCATGCCCTGGGCTATGCTACACGACTTTTCTGAGCCGGTGTGTCGGGGATGCGTCAACTACGAAGGAGCAGACAGGATAGAAATGGTGCTGGAGAGTGCACGGAGTATGAAACGTTCACATGGATTCCACGAGAGCCGTCAATCTATGAAACATCATGGGCTACCACCCCAGAGGACTTCCATTGACCAGCATGGATCCATAGACCACCCACGTGGTCATCACCCACCTCTGGAACGTTATGATAGCCGCTCAAGAAACATAATGAACGACTATAACTCACCCCCACAGAACCATTCCAACGGAGTTGTTCCACCCCGAGTTGAGGACCAACTGCCAGATCACCACCGTGGGCCCAACATTCCAATATCGTCTGCTCGTGCAGTATCGGCAGTATTCCCGATACATCATCTCCCGGACCACAATGCTCGCTTCTGTGCTCATCCCCAGGGACGGCCTGGATATGGACCAAATCCTAATGTTACTTCCATGGGTGGACATAGTTTGCAGCATACAAAGAAACGTAGCGCTGACCATGATGACGATGAAGTCACTGGTGGTCATCATGAAGATAACATCTTCAAGTTTACCTCACCAGAAGACATGGCGAAGCGTCCACAAATTGTTCGTGAAACTATCGCAGCCTTGTCGTCGGCAGTACCATTTGAAATCCGATTCAAAAAAGACCATCATTTTGTCGGTCGTGTTTTTGCATTTGATTCCACTTCCAAAAATGGTGTTGACTTTGAATTGAAGGTTTTCATGGAATATCCTCTTGGTTCAGGTAATATTTATAACAGTGCATCAAGTGTCGTAAAACAAATGCATGTAGACAGTATCAAAGATGTGGGCAAAGGACTGTCATCAGGTTACAAGTATCTAGAGTATGAAATGAAACACGGTTCAAACGACTGGAAAATTTTAAGTGAACTTTTATCGGAGACCGTGAGATTCTTTAAAGAGCAAGTAAAACCGGAAATAATCCCGTCCCCATACCACAACCCCAGCTTACCACCATTGCCCACACCAAGTACAAGACCACATGTACCTTTGGCCCACACTAGAAGCCAAGGCTCTCATGGATCGTTTGAGGGGCAGTCCAAAAAACGGAAAGCATCCCCAGAGCCAGATAACGATTTCGGGGAACAGAGAAAACGTCAGCAGTGGATACAAAACCAATCAGAGGTACTGAAGATGACCATTAATTCCATTAATTCAACGGGATATACATCTGCAGGTTCCTCATCGACCTCCCCCACCAGTAACCATACCCCCACACCTCCAGAATGCACAAATATCAATGGTCCTTCGCCAATGGCAGCACTAATGAATGTCACCGATAACATTTCTTCCGGTCCTGTTTCGCCAAACAACCGAAATTCTCATAATTCTCCGGGTGGTTCTCAAGTGCCATCTGCTGCAAGACGAGGACCACACATGTCTATAAAGGAAGGCACGTCTTCATCGTTGTTGGAAACTAACGTTCAGAGCTCAGAAACTTTAAAATGTACGCTCTGTCACGAGCGTCTTGAAGACACCCATTTTGTACAATGCCCTTCTGTTAGTGAGCACAAGTTCTGTTTCCCATGTTCTAGAAATAGCATCAAGATGCAAGGGGCTGGTTCGGAGGTTTATTGCCCCAGTGGAAAAAAGTGTCCCTTGGTTGGGTCCAACGTGCCATGGGCCTTTATGCAAGGTGAAATTGCAACAATACTTGGTGGTGATGTCAGGCCAGACATGAACATCAAAAAAGAGCGAGACACGTGACTGAAATATGAAAAGATTTTTTTTAAAAGAAAACCGTAACCCAAAACGGTTTTAATTATCTCTCCAGTTCTGTTGTTGAAAGTTACCTTTGTCTTGAAAGCAGGAAGATGTTTGAGAGGGATTTATTTGAGAAAAGAAGGAGTCTCGCAATCGTTTTATTGGAGACCAAGCATCATTTCTAGATGGCGCCGAATGATTTGATCGACCAAAGGATTTCCGCAGGCAGAAAACATGCTTAAAATCTGGACACGAGAATTGTGAAAACATTTGTTCGCTCTAACAAGCTTCGTTTACACCGATTTTCATGTTGTTTTTTCAACAGTTGTTTTAAGCATTGTGAATATGTAACATTCATCCTCACGTCATTTGTTGTCTACTTTCGCATCAAACGACTTCTGCGATTTGTGCTGTTAAAATCACGTTTTTATCACTTCAACGCACACACGTTAACTTTTTTGTCGTGATATAAATGTTGATGTATTGTGTTTTTTGTTTGTTGGTTTTTTTTCCCTCTTCATCTTTAAGAGCTGTTATAATCGTTATGTATGTTAATTATTCGTGATACATATGAAAACTACAAAAATTATATTCTGACGTGTGCTTTTGTTTGTCAATTTCAATAACAGACAGAAACAATAGCATTCCTCACGGGGAAATAAAAAAAAATCGTCTGCACCGTCTTTGCTGCCTATTTCATTGACTCGCTTTCCTTGAATTTTGCAATAGTAACCCACATGTATTTATTATCGCAACAGAGAGGGATTTATTCGTCGTATTTCAAATATCGTTCGTTGCGGCGTAATGTATGAAACAAGAAGCACAATTTATTTCAAGGCCAAAATATTTTATTAATCTTGAAAAAAGTTTTAACAAGAGTTACACGTAGAAATAAATGGAAAATTCGTCTGCACCGTCTTCTTTGCCTATTCATTGACTTGCTTTCCTTGAATTTTGCAATAGTAACCTACATGTACAGTTTATTATCGCAACAGATCGTCGCATTTCAAATATCGTTTGTTTGCGGCGTAATATATTTTTAACAATGAACCATCATTTAATTTAAGGCAAAAGCATTTTATAAATCCTGAAAAAAGTGTTTACAAGAGTTTTAAAAGATGAGAGCCATGCAGGCTGTCGAGAACTTATTTCCGTTCTCGCTCTTCACAAGGTACTCATTTTACTGTGACCACGTGTTATTCGATGAACTATGCACGTTATATAGCCAATAACTTGTCCTCGTCTTTAGTACATTTAGGACTCGTAACCTAGCCTCTGTGAACTTCAAATGCAATGTAATATTTGTGGACGTTTAGAGAAAAAAGGTTGTTTATGAAAACAATCGCCCTGCCGCCAAAGGACGCTGCATGTTACTGATATTATACAGCATTCATATGTTATTAATAGATATAAACAACTTCAAAATATGTAGTTTAAAAAAATCCCAAGGCATCACAGATACTTCAGAATTTACGCCAGGGGTCCACTGTTTGCAGAAGGGTTAGCGGTCGACACAAACCGCAGATGTGCAGTTTATAAGCATACTGACGCACATAACAATTCCTTGTAACGATATTTATTTTAGACTACCTTGAGTCATAAAATTTGTCGTCACGTCCCCTGACGATTGAAATATTTGAAGGATGGCAGTAACTGCCACTAGGGCGGACCTACATCTATTTTTAGTGTCCCACGTCATCACGAAAACTGAAAAGGAAAGAAGGGGGGGGGGGGGGGGGGTAGGCGACACTGTTCCAAACGCCTTTGAAATATGGTATGCATTGAAATAGGTGGTCGTAACTACTGTTTATGAATGTCACAACGCTTGCGTCATACGACGGTCGCATCTTCATCATCATCGTTAACAGTTGAAATTGTAAACCATGTACCTGCAGTTTCAGTGTGTTTTATTTCTCGATAAAAGCTAGAAACCTTTACAAAGGAAAATAAGATAATCTGCATAATTTAAGCCTCCCCTTAATACATGCAGCATAGACACGTATTCCTTTAATGGTATTTTATTATGCATCAGGTATTTTACCTTTCGTATATTGTACATGATAAAAATGTTCAAGGCATTTACGTATGTAGTAACATTCTTTAAATGTAAACTCTCTCTCTCTCTCTCTCTCTCTCTCTCTCTCTCTCTCACTTAGCAAACACAGTTATTTTAAAATAAGTTTATGGATATTTATTTAGTAACCTGTATCATACCCAAGAGGAATTAAAATCAGAGACCCATTCCTTTGAAACTCGGACCAGGAATCCGACCGCTGTATAATATCTTAGAGCCTGTCAAAAAGACAACAAAAATTGATTGCTTGTAAATCTGACATTTTGAAAGTTTGAGAAAGTTTTATCTGTTATGTCAGTTCATGTTTAGGTTTTTATTAATCTGGATTTTAGAGTTTTCCCAAGAAATAGTTCGGTTGTCCAGTCTTGTTGAGGGTGGGTCACTCGTATTTAAGAGGCCTGCATGACAAATGCACTTGACCTCCCTATTTCATCCCAATGATTCAAATATTTTATCACTACTTTGAAAAAGACTCTTAAAGGATAATTAGTTGTTTTTGGTGCTACGCAAATATTTGTGTAAAACATATTGTATACTCGTAGGGTCTCAAACGAGTTTTGCAATAAAATATTTTCATTCAGTTCATTTTAATGGTGTCCAGGCAGTATAATTTGTTTACATATTTAGAATTCAAACAGAGAGGAAAAATAAGTCCAGAGGCATTGGATTTTTGTGAGTTGTTGATAAATTGGGTCATCAATCAATCAGCTGATGAGAAGAGCCCCCCCCCCCCCCCAACACACACACACACACACACACAAGCATATTGAAATCTAAAGTTTCATTTCATTAAATTTTTAGTTACTTATTGAAGCATTAGCACTGTATGAAGTATGCTTGTGTAAAACGTTGCTGTTCATGTGCTCATGATTTTTCAAAATGAATTTTTTTTAATATTTACATTTTACTTTCATTCCTGTCAGAATATTCTCAGCCATTAGATGTACTATATATTGATCAGATTCATACACACACTGTTCACATTCATGAGGAAATGACTATCATTTCAGTGGATAAAGCTATCACAGGCACAAACACTGGAAATGGAAATTTATTTATATATTTTATAACCATATCTTGTTCACAAATATCACTACTTTTGTTAACCTTTTTTAGACCCCCAGTCATTGTCCCTGGGGTGAGAGCCTAGTATTGTACAGTCATTGTACAATTGTATAAAACCAGCAAGTCCAGGTTGATAAGGACAACAAAGGGCCAGATGAAATGTTCTGCTGATACTCGGAATCTATAACTGGTTTGCTTGTGACAGATTATTTCCCAGGAATTCCTGTGTTGCCAGACCCCAACACTTATCAAAATCAATCTGTTACCTAGCACGTATTGTGTTTGGAGTCAACATGGTGATACGGCACTCCACCACCATTGCTGAATGTATAGAAGGAAATGTTCTTACGTGTAGGAATCTTATCTTAAGAAAAATATGAATTAGCATTTGACATGATGCAATATGTCACTCCATTCCTGGTTAAGCATGATGCTTTCAAACTTTTTTTCATGTCAGGTTTGAAGGTAAATTTTTATTATGCACATTCTTTTAGATTTGTACAATTTGCTTTAAAGTTCTGAATCAAACATATGAAATACGGAACTTTTTTTCCAAAGTGAGAATATCAAAGATGAATCTAAAATATCTATATAGGATATGATGGTTTAAAAAATATGTTATTCATTTTTATGGCATATCAGAAAAGTTGTCATTCTCTTACCTCAATAAACATTCTCCTTCATAAACATTTTCTCCTTGATAAGCATTCTCTCCTCCATAAACATTATCTCCACAATAAACATTCTCTCCTCAATAAACTCCTCAATAAACATTCTCTTTTTGATAAACATGCTCCTTAATAAACATCCTCTCTTTAATAAACATTCTCTCATTAATAAACATTTTCTCTTTAATAAACATTCTCTCCTGAATAAACATTTTCCACAATACACATTCTCTCGGTAAACATTCTATCCTCAATAAACATTCTCCCAATAAACATTTTCTCCTCAGTAAACATTCTCCTCAGTAAATATTTTCTCCTTGATAATCATTCTCTCCTCAATACACATTCTCTCCTTAAACATTCTCTCCTTAATACACAGTTTCTCTTTAATAAACATTCTCTCCTCAATATACATTTTCTCTCAATAAACATTATCTCCTCAAAAAATATCTTCTCCTCAATAATCATTCTCTCCTCAATACACATTCTCTTAAACATTATCTCCTCAGTAAACATTATCTCCTTGATAATCATTCTCAGAGTCCTCAATAAACATTCTCTCCTCAATAAACATTATCTCCTCAATAATCATTCTCTCCTCAATATACAGTCTCTTAAACATTATCTCCTTGATAAACATTCTCTCCTCGATAAACATCTCTTTGATAAATGTTCTCTCTTAAAGTGTATCACTATAATGATTCATTCACAGGCTCTGGGTTGCAACTTCTTTAGGAGAACAGAAAAATGGGGCAGTAAAGTTCAGAAATTAATCTGAAATCAAAGTACACAGTGCCAGTTACAAAAGCAAATTAATATCACCTATAATCAGTCACGTTTGAGGTGGAAAGAATTTTTTTTAAAATTAAAATCCATGTGGTTAGATGATGCATTCAGTAATTTGAATGTTTTCAGTCTTTGATACATGTTAAACACAAAGTAACATTGATTTGCATGCAGATGTTGCATGTCACTAAATATCAGTGTATAATGAAACTAGGCTAATTCTTATACCTTGTTACTGCAGTCAAACCTCAATATCTCAAACATGATGGTACAGTGAAAAAACTTTGAAAATATCCTAGGGTTTGAGATATTGTGGTAAAAATACATATAAAGAAAATGTAGTTGGGACTTCCAACTCACTTCAACATATCCAGGGTATTTGAGATTTCAACATATCCAGGGTATTTGAGATTTCAACATATCCAGGGTGTTT
The DNA here is from genome assembly GCF_947568905.1 of Ostrea edulis. Lineage (NCBI taxonomy): Eukaryota > Metazoa > Mollusca > Bivalvia > Ostreida > Ostreidae > Ostrea > Ostrea edulis. The sequence goes on from NC_079168.1 coordinate 12,569,340, forward strand.
GAGATTTCAACATATCCAGGGTATTTGAGATTTCAACATATCCAGGGTATTTGAGATTTCAATGTTTGAGATGTCAAAGTTCAACTGTATTTAAAACATTGTTTGTTTACCCATGTGAAGCCATCACTTTTTTCACTCTACAAAATTTTGAAAATTTATTTCAAAATCTGACACTTTGTATAGAATTTTACTTATTTAAAAAAAATAACTTAGTGAAGTGATTTGCTTATTGAATGTTGCTAGTTTACAGTGGGGGGGGGGGGGGGGGGTTGGAGTTGGCTAGGAAATAGAATGTTTATCTACTTTACCTACCCATGTAGGGCAAAATAGTGATTTCAAATTAGTATAAAGTTAGCCAAAGGGCTAATAGCTCAAGGTTGGGTGCCTTTTTGTTGGAAAGGAGTAGAAATTAGGGTTTCAAATGTATAATGCTTATGTTGTCCAAGTATCTGATCAAAAAGTTAAAAAGAAATAATCAGAATGTCAAAATATAACACAATATACTTTTTACTTAAGGTCATTGGAAAGACCTTGACATATATACATATATAAAGTAAAGTTAGATAGTGAAATTCCTCAAGTGGTCATATCTTAGTGCAAACATTATACAGAAGGATAGAACATAAAGATGTTTTCTTTACTAAAGGTCATGGAATGACCTTGACAAATTATGAAGTACAAGCAAAATATGTATAATTGGAAAGTACTTACATTTATCAATGATAAACTTACGATGCTTCAAAGTTGTTTATAATTCTGGATATAAACTATCACATGCAAATGCAAGCTGTCAACATAACATAAAATAACATTTTTGATAGAGGGACCTAATTTCAAATTCTGTGCGGCTGTATGATACATGTTGTGTTAGATTATACAGGGCCATTCTGCTGTAATCCTATTAAATAATTTAGCAATTATCACAGTTTTCTGATGCATTGATAGGAATTTCTCTACAGGTACTTAAGCTATAATGCTTTGAAAAATTGTTTTTAAAATGGGGTCAAATACCTTCTAGATGTACTTGAATTTATTTTGTTTTCTTAATAAATGAAAATAAATTGTTTTGTTTTCTGACAGACATAATATGACATATAGCTTAATTTATTCAACTCAAGTTTAATTTTAACTGTAAGCCAAAACTAAAATTAATTTGAAAATTTCAGTAAATAAAGTAGCCATAACATAAAATAGGCATTAAAAACTGTTGACTCTTTATAAGACAAGAAACTGTGAAAATAATGAGGCTGCATACTTAGTCGTCAAAGCGCAGAAAAATGAGGTGGAGGTTTGACCGGAAATGTGTGCGAGAAATGTCTTGCCTGCACACCTTTATGATGAAAGCAAATTTGTCTAATGGGAAAATAACTCCAGAACTTTATATAATTAAGACCGTCTCGTGACACAATCATCACTTTCTATAATGAACACACATAAATAAAAAAAGAGATGTCTATGATGAGAGCTGTTGCGGGCCTAGAGTATATAAGGGCAATGTGATTTATGAGCAATCAACTTAAAAAGACAGTGCTCAAAATGACAATGATTTGGTGTTAAATGACAAATGTTTTTATCATAATGAAGTGATCATTTGAATAATGTGCAAGAAAATTTATATTCGCAGAGAAGTAACAGATTTATTTGGAATGAAAAAGAAAAGATCAAAAATATTCTTTTATTTATCTGTTTTATTTATTTATTTTTGTTTTTTGTATTCTAATATGGGAGAGATGTGATTTGTCAAGGCTGAGAGAAATGGTGTGAAGACATGAACAAAGATTATACTCTTGTTTTTCAACCAAACATCACATACCAAGAACATAGTCCTCTAATTTACATGCAAGACATGTTCAAGTGATTTAGAAAGGACCGGTGTAAGCACGTATTAAGTATTCAAGACCAGAATTCAGAAGAAATTTGATTCACATTTGACAAATAATGTTAACTCCTTGAAATGTTTTTGATGAGCCTGGGGACCCAATAAAAGGAATAGTCTTTTTAGTCTGTCTTAGCAGCAGAAACACACGCAGCTAATGCTATTGGAAAGCCATTTGTCAATAAATGATATGGTACTTGCTTTTCACGAAATATTTTATTAACTTTTGATTACCACATGCATCAATAAAAATGATTTCATTTATTTCTCTGAAATATTTTATTCCTAGTTAACAGCTGCAAGAGAAGTGCCTTTTAAAACTAGGTTGAGAGTGTAATCATTATATTTAGAATGAATGAAATTCTATATTTTGAAATAACCGTTGCCGAGTAATTTCAAAATTCTGTTGGATTCCGTCTTAATTCTGAAAACTAACACATGCAGATTAAACTTCTGTTTGAATGGCATCTCAAATTTATTTTCTAAACTATAATAAACAATTAAACTTGTTATGAAAATACTATCATTTTGGATCCTCGGAAAATGCATTGAAACTGAGCGTCCTGAAGTGTTTGATCAGTTAATAGAGAAGAGTCAGTTTATAAGCTACCCAACGCTGACGTCAGGTCATTCATTGAATATTTCACAGGATGGGAATTTTGCAACACTCTCTCCTTTGTATTTGGAAACATTTAAAGGTACATTGTATACAAAAATGAACAAGAGACAAAAATACCTCAAAGCACAAACACATGCTGAGATCCTTCGTGTAATGTTTGTAGGTATTCTAAATACAATAAATCAGATAGGGTGCCGATTGGTAAAAATGAAGTACTGGGATCAAACATTTGGTTCATATTAAGAGCAATTCTCTGTCACGACCAACTATTGTGGTACACACTGAAAATTTTTCCAGTGTAAAATTGTCATCATTCCATAAAGATACGTAAAATCTTTAAAAAATATTGTTATACTTATTCTGAAAAGTGGCTAATTTCCATAGTGATGAGCTATTTATATAGAAAAAACAGGAAAATTGGAGTTTTGGGAAATTTCATTTCAATTTTAAATATCACGAATATTTGACAAGGAATTTTATGCTACATGCAGAGATATAGTAGAAACAAATTTGATGAATATATAAATGATCTGAAAATGGTATTGTTTTAGCACAGCTCATAATTCAAGCTTAAATATATAAATGACCAAATTTTAGCAGTTTTACCGTGTACTTTGACCAACTTCTGAGCGAAAAGCCAGCCACATTAAAGATAATCAAATATTAATTTATTAAGAAGAAGGTAAATAAATTTAAAAAAAAAAATGTTTTGTATATAAGGTTTCATGGATATAACCCTTCTCTCAGAAAAGCCAGAAAATTTTTCACTGGTATTTCATTTTTTGAAGTAGGTCAGTTTGACCCAGATTTTAAGATGATGTACTGCACGCTTTTTGATAATGGAAAGTTTACTTTAAATGAAATCATAAATACGCATGTCATTCTAAACTGATATGTCGTAAGTCAAAAAAGATGACTTTCCAAGAGAAGATTAGAGCGTTGACATTACACCTGTTGTTTGAATATATACAAAGTATTTTGTCAGTTCATGGAACACACATTCGCTAGTCTGTATCTAACGTCATTGTTGTTTTTTGTTTTATAGATTGAGGGAGAGGGTATGGAACACACATTCGCTAGTCCCGCATCTAATGTCATTGTTGTTTTTTGTTTTATAGATTGAGGGGAGAGTGTATGGAAAAGTCTCCGTCTGTAAAGAGAGCAGAGAAACTGGTCCACCAGATAGAAGATGTCAAGGAGAAGCTTGAACAGGAAGTCTCAGTAAGCTGAATGTTTGGCTAGAGGCTACACTTCCACAATTCATAAACAAATTGGTCACACTTCCACAGTTCATAAACAAAATGGCCACACTTCCACGGTTTATAAACAAATAAACAAAACATCTGCTCTATAGGCTACATGTCCACAGTTTATAAACATCTGCTGTTCAACTCTAACAAGCAAGTGCATGATCTAGGTCCCCTTCCTACAATTCTGTTCAAGTGCTCCTTCCAGCACTCTCTACTTTTGGAGGAAGCGCAAAGAGAATTATGGGAAATAGACCATTTTAGCCACTGCAGGATTGACTAATATAAGAGACTATCCTTTAACATTTTATATGTAACATACCATCTTTGGTGTAAAGGCTACTTTCTCATGTTTCAGCAATATGTAAAGGGTAAATTTTCACATAATTATGAACAACAGCAGAATATTATGAATGAAACACTTTCACATAAATGTCCATGCTTTTAAACATATATTTTGCATCTATGATATACATATAATTCCAATATCATTTATTACAATTGTTTTGATTGGACAAAAATAAAACTGAACAAGAGTTTACACATCAATAAATCCGAAAACGCGATGTATTCATACACGCCTGAAAACAAATAACATTGTGCAGGGAAACTATTCAAATTTTTGCAATTGTTAATAAAGTGAACGAATTGGAATTATAAGAATCAAACATTCTTTTTGAAGAATTTATCGATGTGTAAACTCCGGACATTTTACTCACAAACTTAACATAAAAGTGCTTTGCACTTTTATTCAGTTTGTGAGTAAAATGTCCGGAGTTTACACATCGATAAATTCTTCAAAAAGAATGTTTAATCCTATAGTAACACCTATGACATGCATATTTTACATATATGACATGCATCTTATATATGACATACATATTTTATACCTGTGACATACATATTATACATCTATCAAATACATATTATACACCTATAATTCCAATGTTATTTATTACAAGTGTTTTGATTGGACAAAAATAAAGCTGAACAAGAGTTTATACATCAATAAATCCGAAAACGCGATGTATTCATACACGCCTGAAAACAAATAACATAGTGCGGGGAAACTATTCAAATTTTTGCAATTGTTAATGAAGTGAATGAATTGGAATTATAAGAATCAAACATTCTTTTTGAAGAATTTATCGATGTGTAAACTCCGGCCATTTTACTCACAAACTTAACATAAAAGTGCTTCGCACTTTTATTCAGTTTGTGATTAAATGTCCGGAGTTTACACATCGATAAATTCTTCAAAAAGAATGTTTAATCCTATAATAATATGCATATGTCTATGACATACATATTACCATCCATGACGTACTAACATATTTTACACCTATAACATACTTTCTTTAGCCTACATAAAGCTATGCATACAAATTGAATATGCAATTTCCGAGTCGCCCAATAGTTATTTCCATTTGATGAACTCTAATGCATGGTGAGACACAAAATATGTTTTTGTATTCACGCGATGGGCACAAATGTTTATCGTTGCGTTCATATATTGCCTAATGGACAATTACCAGACATTGTGCAACCACCCAAACTGTAAGGACAGGAAGTTTATGAGTATTTGGTTTTAAAATTGCTCAAACAAAAATTGATAATCACCTTCTTTCTTTCATTAATGCATCACTTGTGTAGAAGAGGAAATAATTGATTTCATGTTTAATTTATTGGCCTATTTCAAACAAATTATTTTTGATATGGTCAGTTTAATGTATACTAACAGCTGATATAAACAAAATTTTCACTTTCAGAACTTTTATCCTTATTTAACATAGCCAGTCTATACTATATGTATACAATTTGTACCCACCCAAGCGTTCAACAAAATACTGAACGTACCTCCATCACAAAAGAGCTGATATCTCGGAAATTGTGTATTGTACACCTATAACATACATATACATCTATGACAGGCATTCAGGCATACATAAGATTGTTGACTTTGGATGGGGTCACACTTCCATATTGATGACTATTGCCTGCATGGCTTTATGTCTGCTGATGGACCTGTTTATCTCAGACCTCAATCAACATGCTTTTTCCTTTGTTTGATGTTTTCTCTATTTTTAAGTACAGCGATTATATATATAAATTTCATTTAAAGGTATTCCAAATACTCCTTTCCTTTCAATAAATCATAAATGTCAGTCTCTATAGTTGTTTTTGCATAAACAAATGTTGGTGCATCTTTTGTGCATTTATTATGATGTGATAAGATTGAAAACATAATTGTAATTCAGTGTCTGTGACATAATGACTTCACAATAACCTGTCTGTGACATAATGACATCACAATAACCTGTCTGTGACATAATGACACAATGACATCACAATAACCTGTCAACAAATCAAGTAACAAAGAGTTATTGTTGCGGAAAATTCAGAGCAGCATCTTTGCAGCGGCCTTTTCATATAAGAAAAATGTTAACCAAGGAGTCTTGGAAAATTGATGGTAAAAAATGGTTGAAAGATGTTCATAAATATATTTCTCTCAGATATCTGTAGTAATTAATGTGAAATGTTTTTATTTTTGTTACAGTGTCTTCCAAATCATTGATTTCCATATATATACTGTAATATACATGTATCTTAAAAATATATAGAAATGAGCATGAAAATTCAATTGATTTCACATGATGTAAATGTGCATAAAAATTATTCACCCATAGATCCTCCCATATAAAATTATATATGCAATCATTTTTGTCCTGGAAGCAAAAATTGTTAATTGTTTAGTCATTAATTATTAAAAATTATCCTTTGTTTCAATAAAAGCATTCTTAAAGTCATAGTCAAAGCATTTACAAGTCAGTAGGTTCACTTGAGGATAAAATGGCTTCGATCGATCTTATCCAAGTCAAACAAATATGGAAGAACAGCTAGGGTACACAAATTCGTAAAGTTCATATGGATTTTTTTATGGCAAAATCACGTATATTTTACATATTTCGAAGAGTTTAAGTATGAGTAAAGTCTACCACGCAAATGAGAAATTATACATATTATAATTAAGTAACCGTTCTATCACTAACCATATTTGAAAATTAAATCACAGATTGTGCATTATACAAAATTCTGAAATATAGCATTTTTGTCTATTTTGAATGAAAATTTTATGCAATGGCTTTATTGAATTATTTTTGACATCTTGATGAACAAATTATGTCATGTAATCATGATGCTCTCTCTTAATGAAAATTATCAACTTTGAATTTCTTGAAAATTGACATTGCCAAATAAGGGCCTTTGAAAATGGCCAATAAATCGTACATGTTTTACGCTTACTTGTAATATTCTGAAGGAGTTCTAATTACTCATGACTGGTGAATAAAAGAATATCTGGATCCAGGGTAAATTGTACAAGGTCATGGTCACAAGAAGAAAATGTGAGGGGGGAAGATGATGGGTCATAACGTTATATTTACTATCGTTACAATAACTGTTACTCTGCGTGATCGAGCTTGCAAATTTTTGGACGAGGCTTCTCGTAGATTTGAATGAAAGAGGTTTGACTTCTCAGGTTCTCAGTGACCAATAACATTGAGAGAATGACATAGCGACAGTCAATGGTCATCCTAACTCACTTTTATTGAAACCATACAGCCAGTCGGTGAGTGAAATTCGCACCCTTGGCTCAGTGAAGCAAAGTGACACACTGCTATTGGAATGATAGTATGTTATTCACAAATGTTTTCTTTGCTATTTCAATATTTATAAAATTTAGGAACTAATACTTAAGACACATAGAGACTTGCTTTGCATGGAAAGTTATATGGAGCATAAGAATCAATCTATATCTTTTTTATTTACAAAGTACAAGGAATATATGGTTGTTTGTATTATGAGGGTTATATAAACATTGGAAAATGTGGGATGATCTGTATCATTGGTTCTGCCCATTGTACTAATTTCCCCATGCTTCCATCATTTATATACCCCCATGATACAGACGTTTCTTGTTTGTTTGCCCTAAATCATGGTCTTTTGTCGTAGACAAGTTTTTCTTATTTTTGTAAGTCTATTGAATTTGTGAAAAACATATTTTTTGTGAAAATAATAAATTTTTGGGAAATTCTTATCCTCAGTCGCAGCCCTTTTTAGTGACAAAGCGCTGATTCACAAATTTTTCATACAGAAAAACAACTCTACAGCATTTTGACCCAATTTTGCAAAAACAAATCTATGCCAAAATAAAACCAAGATTTACAATGACGGATTCAGTATTCAATGTGTCATGACCAACTTTTCTGTAAGGAATGCAATTCTTAGAATTTTTAAGCATACAAATCCAGGTGTAACTTCAACAATCAGCTGACAATGGCACACAAACAAGGAAAATCTGGTGCATCTAAATATTCATTTATCTGATGCCTTTTTGACATTTGATTCAATTATCAAGTCATTTTAGGATGATGTTTGATCTCATTTCTGTAAATGATATGTCAGGCCCAACCCTGTCTATACAAATTATGTCTGATGCAAATACCATATCAGAATATTAAATAGGTAGCTGCCCCAGGCAAGTTATTTTTGAAGCATTGTTAATTGATTTCGTTAAATGAATTTTAATGATGCTTTTTGTGTTCATTGACCAAGTTTCTTTGAATCATTTTGTAACCTACTACAAAGTACATAATGGAAATTTCACTTGAATTGTTGATATTTTTCTGTTGTAGGATGCAGACAAAATACGGAACGAGATGGAAGAGAAGAAACAAAAGGTTGTTCATTCAAATGTTACACTTTCACAGTCCTTGAAATATGTAATGATACTGGAATATAATACCCTGCTTTATTGTTGGTTTATGAATTATGAATACAATGTACTGTTACACACCATTTAGTCAGTGGTTCAGACTAGTAGACAACACTTATGCCACATTTTTTATCTATTGTAAGAATGAAACCTTAATTGTTTGAAAGGTTTTGCCTCTATACCATATGCAAAAGGTCAAGACCACTGGAAAAGGAAATTGTGAAATTCCTTTTATACAAAATTTAAAATTACGTTTGGTATTTGATTTTTACATAATATTTTGCATGGAAATTTGAGTTTATATTGTTTTTAAAGGTCAAATTCTTACATTTCATATCTACGCTTTCAGGATTGCCACCTTGCATAGAGATCTACTTTCCTCTTAGTTTTCCATATCAAAGGTCAAGGTCTATAAAAGAGGAATTCTGAAATTCCTTGAGTACAAGATTTAAGCTGCATTATATTTTGATCAAATTTTCAGGAATGTTACCTTGCATTAAGATCTTTGTTTCCATTGGTTTACAATGTCAAGGTGAACTTTCAAGGTCAGCAGAAGGGAACATCTAGCTTGTGTGCATGACTTTTGAGTGAAGCTAGTACTACTCAGTTTCAATTTGCATGTGTTAGGATGCTGTCTTACACAAAGATGGTTGTAAAAGTCAATTGATAAGGCCATTTGAGAATACTTGAAATTATTTTCTGTTGCAAGGGTGAATTTGTCCCTTCAGTGAGCCTTTGTTTTTTTCGGGGGGGTGTTGGGGGGGGGGGGTTAGAAAGTGAAGTGTTGTGTTAGTTTAATTCAGAAATCTAATTCTGTCTTGACCAAGTTTTTCCTCTCATTTCAAATTTAAAGGACTATATTTGGTACATTACTGATGTATACCCCTATAAAACATTAGAAAACATTTCAACAATTTAGAAATTTAAAATGATCGATTCAGATGTTTAATAAACTTACTATAATACATGTAAATTAATGCCTGTTGGAAATGTACAGATGTTGAAAAGATTGTTTTCATATAATGTTTCTCTGCCATCATAAGGTGATCCATTTACCAATTTCTTTCAATTACAGCAAATACGTTCAAAATATTATACACATTTCACTTCAGAAATAATAGAATGTAGATGTGATCAGACACCATTTTCCCATATGTCTTAAAAATTATATCATCGTTTTGAACATTGTCAGTAAATAATGCCTGATCATGTTTGCGTTTGTTCGTTTTGAACATTATCAGTAAACAATGCCTGATCATGTCTGCGTCTTTTACCCAACTAAAAGACCAAACTGGGTTGTTTTCAATGACATACATTCGATGCCAAAGTACTTCATTAAAAAAATTTTTTTTTTTTAAGTTTATGAAATAAAACAGTACAGGTTGACTTTTGTTTTGTCTATTGAAATAGGATATGGAATATGAGAAGATGAAGATGAAACAGCTTCATGGGCCCTCCCCCTTAGATCCTTATTTGGTATGTATAAGAATGGAGTGAAGGATTGATTTATAGTCGTTGGAAACTGGTGAAAGAAAGAAATGGAACACAGAAACTCTCAAGAGCTACATTCTTTAGAAATATAAATGAAAGGTCTATATGAAAATGATACTGAATCTATATGTAATGTAAAGAACTCTGTCTCTCTTCTACTCGGGCCTATTTCTGTGTCATACATACGAACATCAAACTGCACAATGAAGGCTGTTATTTGTTAGAATATTTTTGTTGCTCTTTTGACGGTGATTTGTCTATAATTTCCTCCACGGATACATGTATTATTTGGTCGTAAAATATTTCACATTCATTCAGAGAGCACTTGATGTATGTGTGCTTTGATATGAAATCAAGCCAGCACAATTTTTAAATCACAATGGATTTAATTTTGATTCAAGCAAAAACTTTTAGTGCACATGTCCTTATGACTGTAGGCAATTAGAATGAGCTAAAACTGTCTCTAGGGTGACATGAGGTCTTTGGAGTGTAACCAGTAATGATTCTCTGAATACATAATCAGCTGTCCTCAGAGTTTCTTTACTGATTTTAATTCTGCCTCGTATTATCAAATTACCATGAAAGTGTGATAAAACACAAGACATGGTCATCTAGTATTATTTGCCAATGAATGTCCAATACTTCACAACTGGATATTGTCGAATAGCTATCAAACTGGATAAATCCGGACAGAATATCATGAGACCCAAGCAATATAAGTTGACATCTCTTTTAATGTTGAATAGTTGATTTATCTGATAGATTTCAGTCGTCTGTGTATTCAATAATGGCTGTCTTGGCCTCCAATGTACCAGAATTTATCTCGTAAAGAATTTGTCAAAGAGTGTTGTGTTACAATACAAGATGTATAAAGAATATATATTATCAGGTAAATGTGCTTTTACATGCAGAAGTACAGACAACAGCCTCAAATGCTGATCAATACACCACTTTACAAAATACAGATAAGACCTACAATTAGAATTTTATTTGTTTTCCATTTACAAACAACCCGGAAGATGTGGCAGCTCAAACCATTTCATTGCTAGTTCATTGATGAAAGCTTTCCAGTATATAATCAAAGTACAAAACCTTACACAGTTCTAAGAATGCTCACTCAAAGGATATCTTCATTAAAAAAGTAGATAGGCTGTGTTCATTCTCGGTGAAAATGAACTGTTCAATAATTGTCACTATTAACATTTGTGCCCAAATTTCCTATCTACCCATGGGTCAAATTTGTGGGTTGTAAAGAGGAAACACAATATATCTGGACTTAGTCATCTGTATAGACAGTAAGCAGGTCAAAGAAAGTTTTTCTTGTCCCAGATATCAATGATTGATCGATTGATTATCGATTCTAATCTTGCAACAACATCTCACTTGTATCAACATGATACAAACTTCAGGCTAGTATCAGATTTCAACCCTCACTGCATGTTTCTTTAAATTTATCACACCCGCTTCTAAGGCCTCCTCCTTTCCTCTCAAAGAATCAAATCTGGCTGTACCTGACCAAGATTAAAACTGAGATATCTCGAGATATCCAGCTGGCAATTGGGAGGCATAAACCTTTGAAATTTGGTCCCCCTGCTTCTGCCTACAGAAATACAGTTCAGCTTTGTATTAAAAAGAATGAAGACCATAATCTACAGTTTACTTTTAATTAGACTTTATCTACCATCCTCAAAACACGGAAATAAGACTTTGCCTTTGGTTAAACAGGCATGATTGCTTTTGTGTGAACTATATTGGGAGTGTGTAGGCAGTCTGAGTCCCGACCTGTAATATCTAGAAGAGTTATGTTTATGTTCACTGCATTTTCAACATAGATAGAATTATGTCAATCAATATTAATAGAACATTTGAGACACATTAAACACCTACACAGATTATAATGAAAGCTCAAAGCCCAAGAGGCTCACAAAGCAGCATTGCTCACCTGTGACATTTAAAAACATGATTTAGAACCCCCATCTGGGCTCACAAAGAAACATTGCTCACCTGTGACATTTAGAAATGTGTGATTTAGAACCCCCATCTGGGCTCACAAAGCAGCATTGCTCACCTGTGACATTTAGAAATGTGTGATTTAGAACCCCCTTCTGGGCTCACAAAGCAGCATTGCTCACCTGTGACATTTAGAAATGTGCGATTTAGAACCCCCATCTGGGCTCACAAAGCAGCATTGCTCACCTGTGACATTTAGAAATGTGTGATTTAGAACCCCCATCTGGGCTCACAAAGCAGCATTGCTCACCTGTGACATTTAGAAATGTGCAATTTAGAACCCCCATCTGGGCTCACAAAGCAGCATTGCTCACCTGTGACATTTAAAAACATGTGATTTAGAACCCCCATCTGGGCTCACAAAGCAGCCTTGCTCACCTGGACATTTAGAAATGTGTGATTTAGAACCCCCATCTGGGCTCACAAAGCAGCCTTGCTCACCTGTGACATTTAGAAACGCCCCATCTGTGAAAGTTCATGAGGTGCAATCACAGAGACAATAGAGTTATATATACCAGTTATTGAATGATTTAATATCAATGTGGGGTTTTTTTTGTATTCCATATGGCATGTTGTATCTTAGAACCTTATTTCTAAATGCCTTTACATAAAATTGTAAGATTAGATTAGAAATATAAAATTGCATGTAATTATGATTTTAACAACAAATTCTGAATATACTTTGCACAATGTCACAACCATGAAAAGGACTATGAATGATAACAGCCAGTGAAACTTGAAAGTTTTAAAGGAAGACTAAATCTTTTATTTCATAAAGCAGATTGTGTCCAGCACAATTTTACATAATTTGTCTGATATTTACAGTCATGTGAAGTCCGTAGCATCTAAACTGATGCAATTTCTCAAATTTTAATCAGATTTAATTAAAATGTTTATTTTCATGAACATTTGTCATCTAGAAAACACAGAGTGCAGCTTTGGACATTCAAAATTTTTCTGTCACATACATGTATATATACTGGAAAGGTAAGAAAGTTTGTCCAAGTCTGTACTCAATAAACTATATAAAAAAAATAAGCTTTTATATCAAATTATAAAAAATAGTGGCAAAATTTCATGTTTGTGATGTCATAATACAAGTTCTACGTCACTTTTATTAAATTGAGAATAACAACTGCATTTCATCAGGATTCTTACACAAAATACTTACAAGAGCACAAATGTGAATTTTGGTGGGCAAATAAAGCCCTTTTTATCACACAAAGTCCTTTTTTGCCCTTTTCTTTCATTACAACCCAAACACCACAATTTTCCTAAAGCATTTTAGTTTCAGAGACTGTGAGCATCATGTGAAACATGCTCAATTCTAGATAACTGTTACAATAATGCAGATTTGTGAAAATAGTTTGTTTCATGCACATGCATGCTGAGCAGAAAATTGAATATTATGGGATAGAGTGTTATGAAAATGTGTCTGCTTACCACATAGCTTTCACACTGCAAACATTTTATATATATACAGTTCAACTTCGGTATCTGGAACACTGATATCTCGTATACCATGGATATGTTGAACACTGATATCTCGTATACCATGGATATGTTGAACACTGATATCTCGTATACCATGGATATGTTGAACACTGATATCTCGTATACCATGGATATGTTGAACACTGATATCTCGAATATCATGGATATGTTGAACACTGATATCTCGTATACCATGGATATGTTGAACACTGATATCTCGTATACCATGGATATGTTGAACACTGATATCTCGTATACCATGGATATGTTGAACACTGATATCTCGTATACCATGGATATGTTGAACACTGATATCTCGTATACCATGGATATGTTGAACACTGATATCTCGTATACCATGGATATGTTGAACACTGATATCTCGTATACCATGGATATGTTGAACACTGATATCTCGTATACCATGGATATGTTGAACACTGATATCTCGTATACCATGGATATGTTGAAGTAATTTGGAAGTCCCAACCACTAATTATTTTAAAAGTATTTTACCTTCAGTATCTCAAATCCTTGGATTTCTCGAAGTTTTTAGGTCACCTGAGTCACTCAGGTGACCTATTGTTGCAATTGGTCTGTGTCAGTCATCATGCATCGTCCGTCATGCATTTACAATTGAACATTTTTAACTTTTCTTGATAACTACCATTCCAATTCTTTTCAAATTTGGTATGAAGCATCTTTTGGACAAGGGGAGCAAAATTGTAAATTTCAGGTCTCCTGCACCCCTATGGTCTGAGGGGCAGGGTAAAACCTGCCAAAAATTGATGATTTCAAAAATCTTCTTCTCTAGAACCACACACTTGTAAGAAAAACTATATGCTTTATGATGTAGAGCAGGAAGGCCTCTACAAATATTGTAAATTTCATGATCCCCAGGGTAGAGGTTTTGACCCCAGGGCGGGGCCAAACTTGGTTTATAATGTTTATGTGTAAAACACTTAAATAACATCTTTAGTGCTATTGATACTAAGTAGATATTTAGAAAGAACAGGTAGTCCTTTACCAAAATTGTAAATTTAATGATCCCAGGGGTAGGGGTTTTGGTATTAGGGTGTGGCCAAGATGGTCAGCTAATAAATGTGTGAACAATAGAACATGTTTAACTTTTCCCATTCCTTTTAAGTTTTATGTGAAGCATCTTTGGAACAAGGACATAAATTGTAAATTTCAGGACTCCTGGGGCCTTAAGGGCAGGGCAAAAACTGCCAAAAATTGACCAATTTTTAAGTCTTCTCTACAACTGCATATCTTTAAGAAAAACTAAATGCATAATGATATAGAGCAGGAAGGCCTCTACCAAAATGTAAATTTCATGATTCCCGGGGTAGAGGTTCTGAATCCAGGGTGGGGTCAAACTTGGTATATATAGTGTATATGTGCCAAACATGTAAATGATATTTGCTTTAATGCTAGTAGGTATTTCTTTACCAAAATTGTAAATTTCATGATCCTAGGGGGTAAGGGTGGAGCTAAAATTATTATAGTGATTATTGTCTTTATCATTTGAAGGACTTCTTTAAGTTTACTGATACAGCAACCTCAGGGTTTTGACTTTAGGATGGGTCCATATTAGTGAAATCATTTAATGATAATACTTATATCATATTATGTAAAGCCTTTCATCAGTATATCCACTTTTGAGGGCATTGAAGTTTTAAGATCACATCTTGTTTTATGCTTTGCTGAATATTAGAATTTAGCTTAGATATTCAGAGCAGGAACATTTTTTCTAGATTTTTAGTCCTTGGGACTAGTGATACTTTTAACTAGTACTCAGGTGACCGATAAGGCCTGTAGGCCTCTTTCTTGGCCCTATCAAGTTCGAGATAACGAGGTTTGACTGTATTCAAATTTTTTTAACTTGTCTGATAACACGCGATATAACCACCCTCCGGCTGCGATTGGATATAGCTTAAAATTGTGATGTCACAAGGTATTCATTATTCTAGGAATGATCGTCTTTAAATTTCCATTTTTCTAGGGGGGGGGGGGGGAATTTCAGGAATGAAATGTAAACATTTTTAGTGCTTGTTTATTTTTAATTTTCTTCATATTGGAATCTCATGATTCTTGTTTTTAAGAAATCAAATTCATTGAATAAAAGTTAGTGTGTAGGCATGTGCAGCCACAATACAACCATATTAAAGATTGATTATAGATTAAATATAGAGGAAGCTTGTTAAACCACATATAATATTTATAAAAATTGTTACTGTCAATTCACACCACAAATCATGAATCGTCCTTCTTTCCGGAACAAAAAGTTTTTAGATTTTAAATCATATTCTTAGCATAATGAAGACAGGATGTGATTATATCAAGGAAGAAATAACCCAGAATTGACCCACCTACTCCTAAGAAACTAACAAACCAACAATTATTGTGTGTGAGAAATATCCCAGAGCAAGCACTTCAGAATCTTTTCTCACCAATATATGTCATAATGATCCAGTTATTTTCTATGCTTACATTGTGTATTTGTTGACTTTCTCACTGCAAACATGTTTCCCATTTGAAGAAAAAAAAAATGAATCAAAATACCTGTTTGTTGTGAACAGAGTAACTATTAGATTTTACTAGGGGGAATATGACCTGGAAAAAATCTAGACTTTAATCATTAGATTGGCCCAACTACACCTTGTAAACACTAGTGCATGTCATGATCATGTGTAACATTTTCAATTTTGGTGCAAAAATAATGAAAGAGAAATCAAGGAGCCTTCTAGCCATATTAGAATAAGGGGGAAAAATATCCCAGCTGACTTACACTGAATTTTGATCTGCAAATTAATTTATCCAAGTGAACGAAAACAAAACAATGTATGCAACATGCTGTCAGTTCAAATATTACATAGTATCACAAGTAAATGAAGCACACAACTCATTACAAAACTTGGTTTGATTTTGTCACTAGTATGTCTAGTCTGAATGTATATGGATGAATATCTCCATTAACTTACTCATCAGACACCAAGAAAGAACTAAGTATACATTATGCATAAAATGGCTCTTAATTTACAATTCAAACTCCAGTTTTTCTGATTATGTTTACCTTTAAGCATAGATATAAACTCTTCATTTCAAAAGAACCGGCTTTGAAAGTGCATTACTGAGTATCACTACTTAAGAACCTCATCACATGTATTGTATTGAAAGTGTTGTTGTAAATTCATTTGATGGAACAGCCATGTAACAGCTTTGTCTGCTTTATTTGAAAATGATTGGTTACTATCACAAGGCAGTCAAGTCCTATGTGTGCCTCGAAGAATAAGGACTGTATGCAACATTTCTCAAAAATATATAATTTTTGGTGACATTTTACTTACAATTCACTTGCATTTTGTCTCATTTCTACAAAAAATCATGGGGTATATTACCATGTTTGTTTTAGAGTTCGCATATTTTGATAGTTCCTGGTTGTTGTACGTAAAAAAAATTATGTCAGCTCATAATACAGTAAGTTGTATACATTACTATAGCAGGGAAGGTGAGAAAAATCATTGGAATAATCATGTATCAAACTGAGGACCCTTGCATTACTAGTTACAGAGTCTGTAATCTAACCACTGCATTACTAGTTACAGAGTCTGTAATCTAACCACTGCATTACTAGTTACAGAGTCTGTAATCTAACCACTGCATCACTAGTTACAGAGTCTGTAATCTAACCACTGCATTACTAGTTACAGAATAGGTAATCTAACCACTGCATTACTAGTTACAGAGTCAGTAATCTAACCACTGCATCACTAGTTACAGAGTCTGTAATCTAACCACTGCATTACTAGTTACAGAGTCGGTAATCTAATCACTGCATTACTAGTAACAGAGTCAGTAATCTAACCACTGCATTACTAGTTACAGAGTATGTGATCTAACCACTGCATTACTAGTTACAGAGTCGGTAATCTAACCACTGCATTACTAGTTACAGAGTCAGTAATCTAACCACTGCATTACTAGTTACAGAGTTGGTAATCTAACCACTGCATTACTAATTACAGAGTCGGTAATCTAATCACTGCATTACTAGTAACAGAGTCAGTAATCTAACCACTGCATTACTAGTTACAGAGTATGTGATCTAACCACTGCATTACGAGTTACAGAGTAGGTAATCTAACCACTACATCACTAGTTACAGAGTCTGTAATCTAACCACTGCATTACTAGTTACAGAGTCTGTAATCTAACCACTGCATTACTAGTTACAGAGTCTGTAATCTAACCACTGCATTACTAGTTACAGAGTAGGTAATCTAACCACTGCATTACTAGTTACAGAGTCAGTAATCTAACCACTGCATTACTAGTTACAGAGTAGGTAATCTAACCACTGCATTACTAGTTACAGAGTAGGTAATCTAACCACTGCATTACTAGTTACAGAGTAGGTGATCCAACCATGATGAGATACCCAGGCCGATATACATATTAGTATGGTAATGTTATTACAATGTAAAAGATAAACCGAAAATAGAATATGTTGTGTGACTCATTCATGCATTCATTCTTTTTAAATGCATTAAATTACTCTTAATTAACAGACCACTCACAAAGTAAAAGTACTCACTTTATTACTCTTAATTAAGAGACCACTCACAAAGTAAAAGTACTCACTTTATTACTCTTAATTAACAGAACACTCACAAAGTAAAAGTACTCACTTTATTACTCTTAATTAACGGAACACTCACAAAGTAAAAGTACTCACTTTATTACTCTTATAATTAACAGACCACTCACAAAGTAAAAGTACTCACTTTATTACTCTTAATTAAGAGACCACTCACAAAGTAAAAGTACTCACTTTATTACTCTTAATTAAGAGACCACTCATAAAGTAAAAGTACTCACTTTATTACTCTTAATTAACAGAACACTCACAAAGTAAAGGTACTCACTTTATTACTCTTAATTAACAGACTACTCACAAAGTAAAAGTACTCACTTTTTTACTCTTAATTAAGACACCACTCACAAAGTAAAAGTACTCACTTTATTACTCTTAATTAAGAGACCACTCACAAAGTAAAAGTACTCACTTTATTACTCTTAATTAAGAGACCACTCACAAAGTAAAAGTACTCACTTTATTACTCTTAATTAACAGAACACTCACAAAGTAAAAGTACTCACTTTATTACTATTAATTAACGGAACACTCACAAAGTAAAAGTACTCACTTTATTACTCTTAATTAAGAGACCACTCACAAAGTAAAAGTACTCACTTTATTACTCTTAATTAAGAGACCACTCACAAAGTAAAAGTACTCACTTTATTACTCTTAATTAAGAGACCACTCACAAAGTAAAAGTACTCACTTTATTACTCTTAATTAAGAGACCTGAGTGACTCACAAAGTAAAAGTACTCACTTTATTACTCTTAATTAACAAACCACTCATGAATTCATGCTCTCGTGATTTTGATGTCTACAAGTCATTTCGCGATATTATGAACTCGTATATTGAGAAATCTGCAGGATGGGAATAAATCAGGATATTGATCGATCCAGTGATTGTAAACCCTCACACACACCCAAACACCCTATAAAGTGGCAATGTTGGATTTAATAAGATTCTTTGTCACAGATCGTGTCAGCTAGGGCTGTACACACATGTAACTTAGCAACTTTAGTATAAACCAGAATGGGGATTTTTGTTGTTGTGATAATTCTCTTTATTTGAGATATAAAAGAAAAAAGTAGATGCTGATTTGCACTAAATAAGATCTTTTATTAAGGAGTAATGACATACATGATAAACAATGAATATGAGCACAGTGATTTTAAAATTTAGCTGCTTGTGATGTAAAGGTAAGGCGGTTTATGTAAGTATTGATTTTGCTTACATAAACGCAGAATGTTGCAGTCACAAGGAAAATATGCCGATGAAGTTCAGATTTAATCGCACATACAAGTTTCATATTTTTACATTCTGTTGCAGAAACCCAGATTTCCCTCCCTTTCATCTCCTGGCACGTTCATTTGATTCAGAGATTAAACAGTATGACGAAGCAAAAAATCGATCTCTTTGATTACATTCATTTGAAATAATTTGATTGGTTTGTCATTTTCAATCAGATTTTACATTTGTCGGAACACGTATCCTTTTTCCCTCGATCCTCAATCAATATCCTTAGAAATAAGTGGGAAATGACAATACATGCATACCGAATATCCTGGATAGGACTAGATTAGGCGTAAATTGACAGGCTGATGTGTGACCAGGTGATTTTATACAACAGAAACAGGAGACATGTAATATGTTTTCTGAGGGGTATCTGTTCATTGTACTGAAAATAATTGTGAAGGGTTCTCCAATATCTCACACCAATATTACCTGGTAGACTTTATTGGAAATAATGGACCAAGAGACCCTGTTTTCCATAACAACAGGCCAATCCACAATGGCCTTGTCTGGTAATTATAGAACTTTTTTTCAAAACCAACGTCCTGCTTCAAGGAGTAGTCTTGCAAGTGACCTAGCTCCTTTAGTTGTGGAATAGTAGGGTTTTTTCCTTCTATTAAATATCAACTGTAACTGTGGTTATTACTTTGTATATATATTAATATACACCATATATCAATATTGGTGTATATAATGTCAACAAATCTGTTTACACGATATACATGTATTGATATTGATACATAACAGTCTTGTTTATTTACTCCAAACCATAAACACAGTTATTAGAACCTCCCCAGATGATAAAGAAGCCTTGTTTACAAAGTGTTGATTAAAAATGAGTTGCACGATGAAATGAACCAGAGGTTGTACCCAGAATAAGGGGAACAGGGCACCTAAATTACTCCTAGTGCCAAGCCTCTCAGGTGTCCAGGAGGAAGTTCACTGAAAATTCCTGTACTTCCATATACAGGAAGTGTGCACCACTGCAGGGATTTAATTCAATACAGGCATTATGAGTTAAGATTTTCAGTGAAACTTTACATCTATTGTGGCAAATGGTGACACAATTGCTGGCATGTTTTCTGCCTCCTTTAGTTTAATTGTTTCCGTATAAAATGAAATTCTGTAACAATCAAAGCCTTTGTAAACACACATTATGAAAGCCAATTGCCTACTGTCAGACATTAATTCAGCTCAATTAAGCGCCTCTAGCGGGGTCAAGAAATTAATTCAGCACTAAGGACGCTTGCACCAATATAAATACGTAGAATGAAAATGAGACGCTGCACTTGTGTGTTTGATGATTTTTAATTCCAGCTCACTAAAAACTTGTGAATGTCATTAGGGTTACAGAGATACTCTACGGAGCATATGATGTCATAGCTGGATTTGTTGGATTAATCAACCAGTTTTTTTGTTCCTTTTTAATTTTTCTGAGTATGTAACAGTTAAACTTTTGACTGCATGGTCAATAGTTTTGACTATTGCCCGGTCAACAGTTTGTTAACTGTTGACTTGATGATAGACCTCAAGTGTGAGAACTGGATCAACAGTTGAAATGTTGGTTCTAAGTTTTATATAGGAAAAATATAAGATATATAACAACAATCTGTCCTATTTCAATTCGCTACTCAAGTCCTTTGATTCTTGGTCTGCTGCTATGTTTACATAATGGCAATTAATTAATGTTCACTGACTTGACTGTTGATGATCGAAATACCAAATTTATTAGATGAAACACAGAGCAGAAACATGAAAAATATAATTATTAATTAGGATTTTAGGTATGTTTTTTTAAACTAGTGGATATGGTGAAAAATGTACACAATCACACTGTCCTGTTAAAAGTTCAATGTCAACAAACCATGCGCATCTAGTAAAAACAACCTTAGAAATGAAGGTTTATGACAACAGCTGTTTTGTTTGACCTTCGAATGGATCTGTTGCCCTCAGCCTACAGCTTCGGGCAACAGATCCATTCTTGGGTCAAACAAAACAATTTAACTGTTGTCTTTGGATCCAGTCAATAACGGTATAATATTGTCCCAGTTGGTGTGGAAGACCTCATGAAGTATTGTTTTGTGTTGTTGCCCTCTAGCAATAGTTTAAGAGGTCTTTCTCTACCACATCTGGGCAATAGTTTTGATGGTTTTTCCAAGATGCAATGAAATAATAGTATACTGATATGTCACACCAGTTTACAGATTTTTAAAAGAATTTTAACAGTTCTATTTCCATAACAGTGAAATGATAGGACAATTTTAAAACAAGGAACTATGTGATAAGATTACAAAATGTTGTTTTAAATCAAGTTTTTGACACTAGATTTGATCCTGATATGTTCCTACAGCTAGGATGAACCCTCTCCTGCTCAACATTAATCAGTGATGGTAAATTTCATTTAGATCATGAAACACAATGATCACAATTGATAAGAATGAAATGAATATCATTTTGAACACTATTAATGTGTTTAAGTGTTAACTCTGACATTCTAACAATCAAGAAAATTGATGAATGATTTGATATAATGTATTGTTTAATGAATGAAAATAGATTAAACATGATAAAAGACTTAAAACACTTGCATTCTCAATTTTACACTACATAATTAGATTTGGCTCTTTAGGTGAAACGTTTTTTATTCCTTGGATTTCAGAATACGTGGGTCAGCTAGTTGAAATTTTTTTTTAAAAATAGTAAAAATTATAATTAGAAGCACCTTTGTCAATTGGAAAATAAACTCTAATATTTTGTTTGATTGTTTATTATTTCCAGACACACATAATTCGCTCACCTGAGCTGAAAGCTCAAGTGAGCTTTTCTGATAGCCTGTTATCTGTCGTCTGTTGGTCCATCTGTAAACTTTTTACATTTTCGACCTCTTTTCCAGAACCATTGGGCCAATTATAACCAAACTTGGCCAAAAGCATCCTTGGGTAAAGGGCTTTGAAGTTTGTTCAAATGAAGGGTCATGCCCCCTTCAAAGGGGAGATAATCACAAAAATGCAAAAATAGGGTGGGGTCATTTAAAAATCTTCTCAAGAACCACTGGGCCAGAAGAGCTGAAATTTACATGAAAGCTTCTGACATAGTGCAGATTCAAATTTGTTAAAATCATGGCCCCCGGGGGTAAGATGAGGCAACAATAGGGGATCAAAGTTTTACATACAAATATATACAGAAAATCTTTAAAAATCTTCTTCTCAAAAACTAATGGGCCAGGATAGTGGAAATTTACATGAAAGCTTCCTGACATAGTGCAGATTCAAATTTGTTAAAATCGTGGCCCTTGGGGGTAAGATGAGGCGACAATAGGGGATCGAAGTTTTACATACAAATATATAAGGAAAATCTTTAAAAATCTTCTTCTCAAAAACTAGTGGGCCATGAAAGTGGAAATTTTTATGAAAGCTTTCTGACATAGTGCGGATTCAAATTTGTCAAAATCATGACCACCTGGAGTAAGATAGGCAACAATAGGGGATCAAAGTTTTACATACAAATATACATGGAAAATCTTGAAAAATTTTCTTTTCAAGAACCACTGAGCCAAAAAAGCTGAGATTTACATGAAAGCTTCCTGACATACTGCAGATTCAAGTTTGTGAAACTCATGACCCCTTGGGTTAGGATGGGGCCACAATAGGGGATCAAAGTTTTACATAACTAATAAATAGAAAACAAATCTTTAAAAAATTTCTCCTTAAGGCTGAAGAAGTTTACATTTGCACAAAAGCTTCCTAACATAGTGCATATTGAAGTTTGTAAAATTTATGGTCCCCATAGTAGGGGGTCAAAATTTTGCATACAAATATATAGGGAAAATCATTAAAAATCTTCTTAAAAATCACTGGCCAGGGAAGTTTACATTTACATGAAAGCTTCATGACATAGTGCAGATTCAATTTTGTAAAAATCATGGCCCCCGGGAGTAGGTTGGGGCCACAATAGGGTTCAAAGTTTTACATGCGAATAGGAAAAATCTTTAAATTGAGCCAAGATGACTCAGGTGAGCGATGTGGCCCATGGGCCTCTTGTTATGGTCACACTGTTTCTGGACAACTTTTAAATTATTATTAGACCTTCCTTACACATAGATAAAAATGGTACGTTTTGGGGGAAAAAATTGTATTCCAAATGCAATCTATATCAAAAGCAAAACTATGGTTAATGTGCAGCTTCAGAATACAATTAATGCTGTCGATACATTTCCTGTATTTTTCATAGAGGTTGTGATCATTTTAATTTTTTTTTTCAAATTTTATTTTCGTTTTTATTACTGTTGGCTAATGAGAAAAAAATTGGCAATTTGCATTTTATTTTTTTATTTTTTCTAAACAATAAAACTTAAGGGTCAGTGGATCCGTAATCCAACTTATTAAAACATGTTCGTCCTACAATGTCCTATGAATTCTATCACTTAAATGTCTACTTTTCCTTCATGCAATTGCCCTCTCATTTTGCTAATACACTGATGATACCCAAAATCAAATGCTCTGCACAACACTAACAAATAATATCCAAAATCAAGTGTCCTGCATTGTTTTAACTTATGATTTCCAAATTCAAATGTCCTTCACAGCTTTAACTAATGATATACAAATTCAAATGTCCTGCACAGCTTTAACTAATGATATCCAAATTCAAATGACCTGCACAGCTTTAAGTAATGATATCCAAATCAAAAGTCCTGCACAGCTTTAAGTAATGATATCCAAAATCAAATGTCATGCACAGCTCTTACTAATAATATTCAAAATCAAATGTCCTACACAGCTTTAACTAATGATATCCAAATTCAAATGTCCTACACAGCTTTAACTAATGATATCCAAATTCAAATGTCCTGCACAGCTTTAACTAATGATATCCAAATTCAAATGTCCTGCACAGCTTTAAGTAATGATATCCAAAATTAAATACCCTGCACAGCTTTAAGTAATGATATCCAAAATCAAATGTCCTGCACAGCTCTTACTAATAATATCCAAAATCAAAAGTCCTGCACAGCTTTAAGTGATGGTATATCCAAAATCAAATGTCCTGGACAGCTTTAAGTGATGGTATCCAAATCAAATGTCCTGCATGGTTTTTTATGGTACAGATCTGACATACCCAAAACCAAACATCGAGAATGGAGATTCAGATTTGGTAAAAGGGAGTACACTTTTCCTTAAGTACAGGGGCTGCAAAGTGCACTGTAAATTAATATTCCACTTCATTATACATATTTTGTGTGTGTGTGCCATCATAATTCAGCTACTGTTTTCTTACAGTTCAAGAAAATGAGCGATTTCAAGACTAGTTTTGTTAGAGAGAATGTGTGCAAGTACAGAACAATACCACGATTGGTATATGTGATGTGTTATATATGATAGTGTTTAGATAATGTCAATAACTGTGATATGTTATATATGATAGTGTTTAGATAATGTCAATAACTGTAATATGTTATATATGATAGTGTTTAGATAATGTCAATAACTGTGATATGTTATATATGATAGTGTTTAGATAATGTCAATAACTGTGATATGTTATATATGATAGTGTTTAGATAATGTCAATAACTGTGATATGTTATATATGATAGTGTTTAGATAATGTCAATAACTGTGATATGTTATATATGATAGTGTTTAGATAATGTCAATAACTGTGATATGTTATATATGATAGTGTTTAGATAATGTCAATAACTGTGATATGTTATATATGATAGTGTTTAGATAATGTCAATAACTGTGATATGTTATATATGATAGTG
Source organism: Ostrea edulis (assembly GCF_947568905.1). Taxonomy (NCBI): domain Eukaryota; kingdom Metazoa; phylum Mollusca; class Bivalvia; order Ostreida; family Ostreidae; genus Ostrea; species Ostrea edulis. The sequence goes on from NC_079168.1 coordinate 12,594,559, forward strand.
TTTAGATAATGTCAATAACTGTGATATGTTATATATGATAGTGTTTAGATAATGTAAATAACTTTTTTGTTTGATATCTGTGTTCGATATTTTCTTAGCAAAGACCTGATCAAATCACAGTGTAGTCGACATGTGTGATGTCATCATCAAAGGTCAAATGAGTATCTCTCAGGAAAGCACTGATTTCAATTTTTTGCGTCATATAACTTAAGAAAACAACTTTTCAACATTTCTTCCATTTTCTTGATATTTTTAATCTGAAACATATTAAGCAGCCACTTTGTATAAGATCCAAGACCTAATAGTACAAGTTTTGGCCTGTTGCCTTTAAGGAAATGACTACAATCCAATCTACAGAGATTTTAAAAAAAGATTCTTGCATGAGATGATTTCTTACCAATATAGAGATTGGTAACATGTTTCTCTTACAGTTGAGATGAATTTCTTATCTACAGATTTATAACATTTTTTTCTTACACAAGATGAATTTCTTATCAATAGAGATTGTTAACATGTTTTTTTTATCAATAGAGATTGTTAACATGTTTTTTTTTTATCAATAGAAATTGTTAACATGGTTTTTTTTTTATCAATAGAGATTGTTACCATGGGTTTTTTTTTGTTTTTTGTTTTTTTAAGTGAGATGAATTACTTATCTACTGAGATTTATAACAATTTTTTCTTACATATTAAGATGAATTTCTTATCAATAGAAATTGTTAACATGTTTATTTTACATGAGATGAATTTCTCATCAATAGAGATTGATAACATGTTTATTTTACATGATATGAATTTCTTATCAATAGAGATTGATAACATGTTTATTTTACATGAGAGGAATTTCTCATCAATAGAGATTGATAACATGTTTATTTTACATGAGATGAATTTCTTATCAATAGAGATTGATAACATGTTTATTTTACATGAGAGGAATTTCTTATCAATAGAGATTGATAACATGTTTATTTTACATGAGATGAATTTCTTATCAATAGAGATTGATAACATGTTTATTTTACATGAGATGAATTTCTTATCTACTGAGATTGATGATATGTTCCTCTTACATGAATTTCTGATACTCTTGAGTTTTGTAACTCTGTAGTTAATATTTAAACAAGGAAGTGTGCTTTATTTTGTCGTTGATTGGGAGCGTGATGGATGCCTGCATTGTAGGATGATCATATAACACCCATATCAAGCGCATCATGCTTTTCCTGCAATAATGACAACCAGCATATTTCCCAATAATGACAAAAAAACACAGCTGAACTGAATGTTAAATGCATTTTTAGGTCTATGATATAATATTTTGCATTTACATAGATTTATGTGCTACATAAAGTTATAACAATTGATAAACAGCAAAGGCATGCAGGTCTTTTTGATTAGCAGATAAGCCTGAAGTTTGTTTATATTGGGTTTGTGTGATAATTCACTGAAAAATATTTAAGAAATTATGCATTTGGCTTTTTCTTTTCTTTAAATTACAAACAGATATTTTAAATCAAGGAAATTGGCACTTGTCATTTCTAGTTTTTCGGTAGTCAACACGTGGCCCTCCCAGATTGTGGTTTGGCAAGTACTGCCAGCTGATTTATGCATCATTGACAATCTCTACAACTGAGATCAGGACAAAAAAATCTATTGAAAGTAAAGTTGATATATTACATTTTGTACATGTACATAGCTTGTATCCTTTGCCGGGGAATGATCTGAGTAATTTCACTTTTTTGCACAGCTTCCTCCACAGAAGGTATTAAGGACCCCATACAAGTCGGTTCCAGGCCAGAACAAGCACAGCGCCCCGGTCCCGTCCTCTTACTGGGATGCTGCCCAGATTCTTCAGCAGGTGAAGGAAGACAGGGCTACATTAGAGGCCAATTTGGAGGCAGTGTTCAGGGCGAGGCAGGAGGGCGAGGTCTATACAATGATGGAGAGTCTTTACCAGGAGGGGTATGTTCTTTTCTAGACTACTGTAGTCCAAATCATCTGCTGCAGTATTATGGATAGTTTTCTACTGTAGTCCAAATCTTCTGCTGCATTATCATAGGTAGTGAGAGATCCACATAAAATGACAATCTTTCTTTTCTGCTAGATCTAAAAGTATTAAGATGCTTCAGAATAAAATTAAAAACATTGAGAAAGGTTAATTATGTAACATAGTGTTTGTGTTTTATGGAGTAAAATGTATTTTGACCAAAATTCAGGAATTTTTGAAGTTATTTTAGAATTTAAAAAATCAGAATATTACTTTTAAACTAGCTATAGGTTGCTATCAACACCTGGCCTCAAAGAAGAAACTAAAAATGTCAAGTTATTTGTGTTTTATGGAGTAAAATGTATTTATACCCCCCGAACGAAGTTCTGGGGGGTATATAGGAATCACTCTGTCTGTCTGTCCGTCCGTCCGTCTGTCTGTCTGTGCAGATTCGTGTCCAGGCCATAACTTCTTTGTTCTTTGACTTAGGAACACCATATTTGGCACACAGGTAGATCACCATGAGACGATGTGTCAAGTACCTTCATGACCTCTATATGGCCTTGACTCTTGACCTCAAGGTCAAAATTAAAGGTTTTTTACAATGGATTTGTGTCCGGGCCATAACTTCTTTGTTCTTTGACATAGGCATACCATATTTGACACATGAGTGTATCACCATGAGACGATGTGTCATGTACCTTCATGACCTCTATATGACCTTGAACTTTGACCTCAAGGTCAAAATTGATTATAGGGGTTTGACATAGTCATACCATAAGACATGGGTGTATCACCATGAGACTATGTGTCATGTACATTCATGACCTCTTTATGACCTTGACCTTTGATATCAAGGTCAAAATTATAGGTTTATGCCACATGGATTTGTGTTCAGACTATATCTTCCATTTTCTTCTACAAAGGCATACCATATTTTTACACTCAGGAAAGAGGTAATTTATGCCTATTAACAACACCCTTTGGGAGATTGGGGTAAGCGGGGGTTTATTCTTAGTGAGCATTGCTCACAGTACATCTTGTTTGACCAAAATTAATTCAAATGAAATTAGAAATGTCAAGTTGTTTGTGTTTTTTGGAGTAAAATGTATTTTGACCAAAATTCAAGAATTTTTGAAGTTTTTATAGAATTTAAAAATTTATCATAATATTACTTTTAAAATAGCGTAGGTTGCTTTTAACGCCTGGCCTCAAAGGGAGAAACTAGAAATGTCAAGTTATTTATAAATAAGGTGTTGATTGTATGCCTAGACCTTTCTAAGATGTTTTTGGAAATGCTGCATGTGTGATAATTTGTTTTGATGAATTCAGCTTTGATATGAAAATAAAATTTTATTGCCACACACAAAAGACTATGCATGGTATCTGCCTAATATGGTCCCCAAAAATGACTTTTTAATATCCTGATACAAATTTTACATTATTTTGATGAAGAACATTTGTACAGCTCACTGATTTAGTTATGTTATTCATGGAAAATTTCTCAGACTGGTGATCTTTAAACATCAGAAATGTACAACTTTCCCAATACTTTTATTACTTTTGATAAAAAATGCACATTTATGTTCTCATTTTACTTTCTGCAAACAAAGAGTACATTGGCAATGTCAGTGGTAGAATAGATATGCCTTATTCTGCAAATGCACTCAATGTTGTTTGAAGTCTGAATCAAGTGTTGAAAGTGATGCTGTTAATTTGACAGCAGACTGCAGACGTCAGAATACAAGCACTGATGTAAAACCGGTCATCTATTCTAAGATTTTGTCTCACAACATTTTCAGTTTAGAATTTTGTTTTTAGAATTTCAAAGATTTTACATGAATTTTAACTTTTTAGGGGCCTTTATTGAATATGTATTGAATACATATTATAGCAAAGTGACAATTTTCTTTATCTGTTATGATATTAAGCATGATAGAGTTATTGTTCTTGAATTATATGTGGACAGTCTTTACCCTGAGTTTATGAGCACTGCATATAATATGATATTTTTTTTTTTTTTAGAAATAATGCTGATTTGATGAGAATCAGAAAGATGGTGGATAAGAAGATAAATCTTTTGCATTCCCAGGTGGAGGTCTGTAAATAGAAGAAATCGTGTTTAAATATGTTTCTGAATATATAACTGTTTGAAATATTTGATGAAACATGTGTAGAAAAAAAAAGTACAATATTTTTTTTAGATTATTCAAGACTCTTAAGGCTGTCTTTTTCCACAACAGTTTAATTTTTTTTTAACAGAGAGAAGTAACATACGATGTGGTGATGGCAGAACTGCAGAAGAAGGAAGCTCCAGTTCTTATGAAACCGTCCACTGCCGGTCAGCAAAAGTTTGCCCCACATTCCCAAAAGGCCACAGCAAGGGGAAGGGTAGGGGCAAAGATTGATACAGGGCTCAGCAAGATCAAGGGCCCCAGTTTTGGACCCCCGCCCAGTAGGGCAGTGAGAGGGAAGGAGAACATGCCCACTACTACAAACAGACCACCTACTGCCAAGGTAACAGGGGATGATGAGGTGTCAGCCATTTTCATTGGTATCATGTTTGGTGGCTTTGTCAATACACTTTGATTAATAACTAATTTTGTGGAAAGCCACTTTATTTTCTTCCTTTATGAGCAAATATTTGTTCCTCTTTGGTCACTTTAAAAATTCACAAAAATAGCAAATGCACATGTATTGGAAATGTTTTCAACAAAAATTTATGACACTGCAGTTTAATGTATAGGATTCTTGTAAAAGTATTTGATATACATACCAGTAATGCTACTCTCATGTGTACATTTAAATTTTGTATAGATATGTGATATTTTCTTACTTTTGTACATTTAAATTTTGTATAGATATGTGACATTTTCTTACTTTTGTACATTTAAATTTTGTATAGATATGTGACATTTTCTTACTTTTGTACATTTAAATTTTGTATAGATATGTGACATTTTCTTACTTTTGTACATTTAAATTTTGTATAGATATGTGACATTTTCTTACTTTTGTACATTTACATTTTCTTACTTTTGCAGCAACCAAAGATAAGATCTGTGTTTGAGGATGAGGAGTACATGACTAGGGTTTATGGGAAGGCTTCCTACCAGAACAAGAGAACCACAGTCAAAGATCCATACCTTCATCACCAGAATGTACCGAAACACAAACCGGACCGGCCACCCGGAGCACCGGACGTGTCCAGTAAGTGTCAGCAATTGAAGGATCAAGATGCATTTCAGAATATTTATTATATTTTCAGTGTTTTTGGTCTTGATATCTCTACCAATTGTAATGATAGCCATTTTCTCATGAATGTGTTGCAGTTGTGAACAATGCACTTATGAATACCGAGTACGTTTATTTTAACGTTATGGAATTTCAACAGAAATGAAAGTAGAATGTAAATATAAGAGACTAACTTTAGTTTTGAAAATACATAAGGTACTGCAACGCTTTACACTGACATACTTTTCATGAAGCACTAACGCACTCCATGAAGTATGCCGGCAAGGAGGATCATTAAGTTCATGCCTTCATGTATTTTCAAAAATGTATTTATTTCTTGAATATACATATGCTAACTTTAAAGTCTATGAAATTGCTCATTGTACTTTGGAAATCTTCCATTTTAATGTATATTGATATATTAAGAGTATGATGCTGACATTTTTCGATATTACAGCTGCCCATCTGGTAAAATCTTCCAAGACCCAAACAACACCAGGGATAAAACAATTCTACTTCAACCCTGTCCAAGGCACATATGTTCCGGTCACCTCAACAGAACATGGTATTCAACTTTCTCTATCTTGTGAGATTACCGTATAATTACATACATTCTGGTCATCTCGGCAGAACGTGGTATTCAACTTTCTGTCTTGTGAGATTACCTTATAGTTACATACATTCCGGTCACCTCGGCAGAACATGATATTCAACTTTGTCTATCTTTTGAGATTACCGTATAATGGGTATTTTCTGCGGTTGTCCATTTTTTGGCGGATATGAAATATTCACAAAAATTACCATTGCAAAATATTCTACACAGCTGCAAAAAATACCCATTATACAGTATATGGAACCAAACCTAAGACATTGGGTTTTTGAGTCACCTGCAAAGTATAAGGACACTAGAGGGTTTACCGATACTTTGTCTGTATTGTGTGTGTCTGCTTTTCACAGCCTATAACTTTGTAATTCTAAGATGAGTGTTTAATATAAAGCATGTTTATTCCTTGTGTGAAGATCATAGTGTCACCTTGAAAGTATAGCACCAATTATTACAGGTACAATGTAGATTACATCTGTCTGACACATGGTAGAATTTTGTAGCCATAAAAGATAGGAGCTTGGCATGTGTATTACTTTTGTGAGTGTCATTTAATTAACATACATCATGACTAATGATGCCAAAGCAGGTAACACATACATGTGCATGTATGTTCCTTGGAACAATCTAGATGTTTCAGGCCATGTGTTTGCTCTTTATTAGGTATTGTAAGCCTTTAAAAATCTTATTAGGGGTGGGATGTGGAAGACTAATTGTGCCACTGAGGTTAATACCATATAAGTAGTATTTTTAGTGAGACACAGAATTAGCAATTTTTCCATAAATTATGGGTATATATATTTACCTAGAGCTAATTTTAGCGACTTTATAATTCCAAGAAAGATAGCTATTACCTCCGATATGGAATAAATATTAGTGATATTCAATTTTAGCAATCTCAACACTGTCGCTAATAATGCCGAAATCAAATCCTCGCTAAAAATTGTACTTGTACGGTATTACACATACTATAAGTTACTTATAAACGAATTCTGTTTTCAGCTCCTATACCAGGCCAGTTAGTGCCTATGGCTGTGCCCCTTGGTGGCCCCCGGATGGACAGTGGTCTGACCTACTCAGCCTCACCTCCCCCTGGGCCCATCACTACCTCCACCCCAGCATCTCATCCCCCAGTATCAGCCATGAGGAATGTTGCCATAGTGTCTGTCCCAGCAGAGGATGATCTGAGAAAGCCTCCAGAACCTGAGCTCAGTAAACAGGTAGGTCAGCTTTTTGGGGATTTATTTACTTTATCAAGTATGGATATTTTGCAGTTTTACTTTTGGCAGACATTTTTATTGGGATCTGAAAATAGTATGAAGAGTAGATGGCATGACGTCATTTGGAAACGGAGATAGGAAGTTTGTCCTGAAGAAAGTTTACTACATTTCATATTCTTTTTTCAATACACACACAAACACACACACTCCCTCGGGTATTTTTGGCATGCAGGAAACGTTAGCGTTTTTGGCAGAAGAGGAAGATTCACTAAAAGTGCCAAACTTTTATTTACATAAATGATGCACTTCTCAAATGAAATTGCACCAAAAAATAAAGCACAAAGATTTTAGACTACCTTCTTCAGGGGGCCTCTGTGGCCGAGTGTTTAGAGCATCGAGCTCAAAATCAAAATCTTCAGAAAAATCTGCTAAATATTCCTGACACCAAAATTACCCGCCATATGATAATTTAGAATTTATGAAAAAAGAACTTGCACATGTAAATTGCAGTGTTTCTAATTTGACAGGTTTTACCTAGTGTTGATATAGAGACTGATATATCGGAAACCTCACCCATTCCAAAAACAAGACCCAGATCTATATCACCCGAGAAATCCAGATCTACGTCACTTGAGAGGAACCTCGTGAGTCAGACATCCTCACAACATGGAGAGGTACTGCTTCAGTCTCCTTCGAAATCCCCGAGCAAGAGTAGACTGGAGGTCACATTCTACAGGGAGGAAGATGAGGTATGTGGGTAATGAGACAGAAAAGATCTCCCCAGTTTTTAAGTTCATATTGTAATTGTTACTGATCAGTAGATAACTGCAGAATGATGAAATGTAAGCAGAAGTAATACATCATCACAAATTTTTCAAACAGAAGTTGGTCATATATGTCAAATTGAAATCAATTCCTCGTAAATTTCTTCACCTATGTGGTTAGCTGAGTGGATTAAGGCGTTAGTCTAACAATCTGTAAATCATGTTTTGGAAGTTTCATAGGGCTTTTGATTTACATTATTATTGATTCTATACTGAAATGGAAATTTATTGCCGCAGGAGACAAAATCTTAGATTATGAGTAATCGATTTCATTCATGACAATTAAGATAAATGTGTCATACCTCTGTAAATCGTCTGAAGTGAATTTAGATTCTCAATGTACAACACAAACAATAAATGTCCTATTTATTGGTCTGCCATCGTTTTTAGATTAGAACTTGTAGCTATGTTTATTTTTAAAGGAAACTTTTACTGATGTCTCTGGCGACCTGAATCCAGAGGATGCTCCAGGTATTGCATTACCAGGATATCACCCTCCATCCCCACCCCCAGTGGTGGAAAGACAACCCGTGTTCCCTCAACAGAAACTGCTGGATCACCTGACTCCAGTGGTGTCTGATGTGTTAGCAGAAGACATTCGTAGACGAGATGATCTGGAGAAGAGGGCAGAAGAGTGGTAAAATTGATTTCTATGTCATCTGCTTCAGTGAAAGCCACAATGTAACAGTTTAGAAGATTTATATTAGGTGGAAGGAGTACTTCTTTTAAAAAGTCCGACATTGTTGACAGAATCTTAACAAAGTCGCAGTCACTCAAGTGCTATTGTGATTTGTTGAAGACACTAGCTACTTTACCTGTGTGTTAAAAAGGGGGAAAATTTCCTGTTTATCCATTTTCTTCTATAAATCTAATTTTAGCTTTTTTCTAACTGATCTTTATTTGTACTACATAGGTATTTTAAAATTTAAAAATACATGTACTTATTTATTTGTACCAATTTTTAAAGTGAATATGACACTTCTTTACTGCATAGGATGCTGGATTGTGAAATAAACATGCTGATAAGTTGACAGATAAAAATGTGATGACATCTAATTTTTTACAGGCTTCAACAGGAATTGCTGGCGAAGATGATCTCTGAGCTCTGTCCCACAGAGGTGGAAGAGGAACAAGCACCTGGTCTTCCACATTTTGTAGATGAGGACTCCATAGAGAGTGAGATGGAGGACAAAGAACAGTCTATGTTTGGTAAGTGGAAGATACAGTCTTTGTTTGGTAAGTGGAAGATGCAGTCTGTGTTTGGTAAGTGGAAGATACCGTCTGTGTTTGGTAAGTGGAAGATGCAGTCTGTGTTATAAAATGGAAGATACAGTCTTTGTTTGGTAAGTGGAAGATGCAGTCTGTGTTTGGTAAGTGGAAGATGCAGTCTGTGTTATAAAATGGAAGATGCAGTCTTTGTTTGGTAAGTGGAAGATGCAGTCTGTGTTTGGTAAGTGGAAGATACAGTCTGTGTTTGGTAAGTGGAAGATGCAGTCTGTGTTTGGTAAGTGGAAGATACAGTCTGTGTTTGGTAAGTGGAAGATGCAGTCTGTGTTTGGTAAGTGGAAGATACCGTCTGTGTTTGGTAAGTGGAAGATGCAGTCTGTGTTATAAAATGGAAGATGCAGTCTTTGTTTGGTAAGTGGAAGATACCGTCTGTGTTTGGTAAGTGGAAGATGCAGTCTGTGTTATAAAATGGAAGATGCAGTCTTTGTTTGGTAAGTGGAAGATGCAGTCTTTGTTTGGTAAGTGGAAGATGCAGTCTTTGTTTGGTAAGTGGAAGATGCAGTCTGTGTTTGTTAAGTGGAAGATGCAGTCTGTGTTATAAAGTGGAAGATGCAGTCTTTGTTTGGTAAGTGGAATATACAGTCTCTGTTTTAAAGTGGAAGATGCAGTCTGTGTTTGTTAAGTGGAAGATACAGTCTGTGTTTGTTAAGTGGAAGATACAGTCTGTGTTTGGTAAGTGGAAGATGCAGTCTTTGTTTGGTAAGTGGAAGATACAGTCTGTGTTTGTTAAGTGGAAGATACAGTCTGTGTTTGGTAAGTGGAAGTATCTTTAGGTTTTATTCTGTGCATGATTCAGATGGACTGCTAACTCATTTCTTACATATAATAATATATCTTCAGTAATCATAAAATTACCTCATGCAATTGTGACTCCTCTAAGGACATCAAAATAGACATGTAAGCTTGCACTTCTACAAGTGCACATAAATATAATAACTTGCATATTCTGTTGTGTCTTGTATCCTTCAGAAAACTTTAATAGTAAATTATATGACTGTAAAGTTTCTATAATGCTTCTCAAGACAAAATTAAATTATTTTCTTTTAGAAATGCGATACATATGTGACATGTATTTATAAACTCTTATTTTATGCAATAGTAATGGACTCGATAGGCCGGGCTGGCATGCAGTTGTTTGTTGATGCTGGCCAGCCGGTAGACAGCGACTTTGTCAACAGTTTAATCCGAGAGGTCTTGGTGGAGAAGGTGGTGACCATGCTGGGCCAAAAACCATCAGAAGTGGAGCATACTGAACCACGAGTCCTTCCGAAATTGTCAGCTGCAATAGACGAGGACAAAATGGGAACCACAGAACCATCACCAAGGGTGAGTATAAAAGAGGTCATATAGAATTATCATATTTGATTTGAACATATTTTATGGAACTTCATATCAACAATTTGGATTGGGCACGTTCTGTAACTTTGGATGTTCTTTCTCTGGTTCAGTTATGTCATGCAACTATTTTCTTGCTTCACGTAAAAGTTTAAAGAATGCATAAATTTAAAAATACAATAAATTCAACCCATGAATTAATAAATACATGTATTATGCCCTTGAAATCGAAGACAGATAAGGGCATATTGTTTTTTGGTCTGTCTCTTTGTCTCTGTCTGCAACTTTGACCTTGAACCTTTTTTTAACTGTACAAAAAAGAGACTTCATTATTGGTGAACTAAAAGGTCAAAGCAATGTGAGTGATAAAGTTCCAGATTATTAATGCAGTTTCAGGTGAACTTTAACATGTTCAGGGTCATAGTGTTACAAAATTTTTTACAGCATATTTTGTTTTAAAAGTTTTAAAACTTGGATATGAAATGATCTTTGTATATTTACAGGAGTATTTGTATAGTCCGGACCAGATAGAGACACCTCAACCTACTCCCAAAGCTACCCCCATAGCCTCCCCCATCAGAGTGGTATCACCCCCAGTCACACCAGAGCTCTCCCCACCGCCCTCCCCGAGACAGGAAGTACTGAGGGTGGAGCGAGCACCAGAACCTATGAGACTACCACCTCAGCCGGAACCGGAGTCAGAAATATCGGAGTCTCTGGATCTTAGTGAAGAACTGCGGATTCTCAGGCGTACGTTTGATATTGATTACAACCACATGCCTTCTACATGCATCAGTAACAAGTGGAAAGAAAAAATCAAGAACTTGTGTGTTTTAGTTCAGAAATAAAACAATAGCTGTAAATCTCCATTATACAACTATTCACAGATCCCTCCCTGAATTCAAGAAATTCCTGCCAGTTATCAAACACAACTTGTGTGAAAATTTGTAATCCAAGCAGTAGTATTTATGTAATTGTGTCCACATATTTAAATGAATGGGACCAAAAGCATAATCTCCTGAAAATAGCTACGCATTCAAACTTTAAAATTTGATGTACAATCAAAACTGAGACCCCATTCTTCAGTTATGATTTCTAAAATATCATGGGTACAGTAAAACACAGTTATAGTGAACCTCCAGGGCCAGCATAACCAAACTTCATTATACAGTAAAGCACAGTTATAGAGAGCCTCCAGGGCCAGCAAAAAACAATCATTATAACCAATCCTTGTTATATCCAGTAAAAGTTTCGCTATTTTCCTCTCATAGAGAAATAAATATCACTTCTTAATGAGCATGAATTTGTTATAAGCATGTTCATTATAAGCATGTTTTACTATACGTGCACACAAATCAATACTCTGCATGTCCTTTTTTATGGTTACACTGTATATATGATGATACATTTATATGAATGTCTGATTTTGATTGATAGAAAAACTAGTGGTGCCAGTGACCACCCAGTCAGTGGAAGAAATGCATGACATTGAGACCCCTATACCAACTCCCGTCCCAGAGGAGGAACCTCCACAAGAGCTCCAGGCAATGTCCCCTCCCCCTCCCACCCCAAGACCTGTGGAACCACCCCCTAAGGTAGAATGAAATCTTTATTACTTAATATTTGTTGATATCACATAGCAACAAAAATACTGAGGGGAAAAATATTTAGAAACCAAACTGTTTCCTCACAGGGAACATGTAAAATTACTCCATACTCCTCATGCAATTGAGTATTTTACTATTGAATGAGGAGTGTAATTTCAATACAATATATGTGGATGACCAAGTTTTCAACACTTGTACACTTGTAAATTCAGGTGGTAGAACCGCCCCCTGTGGAGGTTAAACAATTGGAACCTCCCAAGGTGGTCAGTGAGGAGACTATCATTAAACAGCCATTGGAGGTCCGTGAGGAGACAGACAAGAGCCCTCGGCCTTGGGGAGACCCAGGGTCACCCCGCCCAGAGGAAAATCCAGAATACAGAGATCCAATGGAACCTGATCAACCAGTGCCTATGTAAGCCAACACAATACATTCCACAAGGACCACTTCATTTTGCTTTGTTTTACATAAAAATGTACACCTATACTTTTTATTGATATTTGATGAATTAAATGCTATATATTCCCAGAGTAAATTGTGGCAATTCAAAGAAAGTTAATTTTGTTATATTTTTATGTATGTTATAGAGTTCTTCCGCCATCAGAGAATCGTGTAATTCATGAGGACAGGAGATCTCCTTCCCCAAAGAGACCAAAATCACCTGCCCGTCAACCAAGCCCCACCCCCTCATTTTCGGAAAGTGTTACGGAGTCATCAGTCTCAGACACCATAAACCAGAGTGTTTCAGAAGGACAGTGGCTACTTAACAAGAGCGAGGGGGAGGTGGCTGATTTCCCCATCGATGAAGGTACAAAAATGTAGATTAGTGAAGTACTACGCTATTTATTTAGGAGTGAATAAATTTAGGAAGAATGAATGAAATCGGATGTAGCTCTATAGGAAGGGGTAAGATGAATTGTTGGAGGAAAGGTGATTGGTACATTTTTGTTGAAATGTTCGTTGTAGTAACAAGACAGAGAGCATTAGAAAAAGCTTTACGGCTGAGAGCAGAGCAGAGTATAGCAAGCACAACAAAAGATGCATCAGATATTCCCGTGAGTACATTTATAGTATTTTGCAGGGGTGTGATTTTTCCTTTTTTCAGAGGAAATATTCTGATTGGCTCAATTTTCAAAAAAAAAAAATTGAAACCCTCTGGGTTTGATTGAAAGAGACAGAAAATGATATTTTTCCATGTGGGTTGAGGTGTTTTCCTCCCTTTTTGACCAGTTTTCCTCTAATTTCAGAGGAATTCAGTCACATCCCTGATTTTGATGTTATCATTGAAATTTCAATGTTTTAAATGGTAGCATTAAGACAGATTTACACTAAACTTACTCGTACTGAATCAATAAGTGATTGATTCATGGTGGTGCTCACTAAATGTAAGGATGAAACATTGATGAAGCGATTTGCATATTTTCTTGGAGGTATATACAGAGAGTGCCTGTTTCCATTTCAGGACGAGTCTACAGAGTTCCCCATTAGTGAGGGAGAATTTCAATACAACCCCGCCATAGCACCAGAGAAAGATCCGGTTCTTCTGTTACTCTCCAGACTGCAGCACGGTCCTATCCACCCAGGACAGCTGGACATGACATCAACGCAGGTATCAGACCTGCTGGACTACACAGGAAATAGCTTAGGTAGGCAACATGGGGATATATACAGTTAGTGTAGATAGATTCCAGTAATTTCTACAATGCAAAGCATATCACAGCAGAGTCGGTTATTGCTACTCCAGTAATATTGCCAAAGAATTGTTTATTAATCAAAAAACCATTTTAGCAAATATCAACAAAAAAAAACCACTAACTGGTGTACTACGAGTCGATCTAAGTCACAGTAGTGGCAGCGTATGAACATCCGTATTGTTTATATGGGCCTGTTTACAAAACACTCTAATCATCACTTACACTATACGCAGGTATATATATATAACTGTACCTACCCATAGGAGGGAGGGGGCGAATCAAATTCATGATTTTTTATATTAAAAATTAATTACAAATATTATTGATATGAATTGAATACCTGAATTCAAATTACACTTTAAACCTTAGGGAAATCATCAATTTCAGCCTAGAATTTCAGCCCATCTTCCCCACGTTTGGTTGTTTCATTTGAGACGGAATTAACATGTTGATCTGATGTTTGTCTGTTGTTGGTTCATTCAGTAGTTAGTTCATACATTTTTAATAAGGGCTGTTCCAGAAATGATCAAATGGGGGGGTCGGGCGGCAAATGATATTTTTTGTGTGAGTGGTCGTATTTTTTCATATTTTAATTGGTCCGTGGTGGGATTGTTAATAAAATATTTATTATGGGTAGTGGGTAGTTTCTATTGTTTTATTTTGTGCTACATGGGTGTTGAGTTTTCAGAATATTTTTATTGTCGCTCTTGTCATGTTGGTTACAAAACGTCGGAGGGAAAATTGTAAACTTGCTTTCGAAATGCTGCTTTCGAAATTGAAAGTAACATAGAACTATTCGAGTTGTCGCTCTTTGCAGCGCATAACTTTCCATTACGGCAACTCTTCAAATTAGAGGCACGTTTAATAGGGTCCCTTTGGACGTGATGGCGGCGAACTCTGTTCTGTAGATTATTACAGTTTACAGTGCATCGATTTTGGGAATATTTTGAAACCAATAGGTATTCCGTTTTCTAATAAAAATAGGCAAACCTTAGTTGATTTATACGAGGGTACCGATGCGTTATATTTATCAGTCGGTGTGATGGTGATATAGAGGCCTCCGGGCGCGGGCTCCATTAGAAGACGAACGATTCGTGGAAAAACATATCCATACCCATTTCATGATAATAGCATCGTTTGGACTCCCAATCTTTCCAACATTCCCGCCATAGATGCCTTTGATTGTTGATGTGACATCGTTTCTTCAGAACTACTGTGATACAATGTCGCACAGGCATTACCGCGTCATTGACTAGAATGTTTGTCCCGAAAACCTCGCGAGATTTGTACCGTTTTCATTTTTAAAAATATTTTTGTGGTGGGTCTGGTTAGTTTTTTTTTTTTATTAGATGGGTCATAGTAAAATGAGTTTATTAATTTGATGGGTCATGGGGTAATTTTTTTTTTTTTTTTTATGGGTGCTTGGTATATACAAAAGGTGCCTCCCGACCCCCCCCCCCCCCCCCCCCCCCCCCCCATGTATTTATTTCTGGAATAGCCCTAAGTAAAAATATCAAGATGCAAAAAATTACACCTGTTGTGATTTAATTCACAATATTTTTCTCATACACCACCCCTAACCCCCAAATCAAAGTCCCTGCCCCAATTTTGAATTGCTTCTGACACCCTGCAATGTTCTCAGTGAGATACTTTAGTAAGTGCGGAGATATTTTTTTTCCCCGAATACAACATATAGCCTTTCCAAACCTCCAATTATTATTTACAAGCAGACTTAATTTCTGTTGTTATAAAGTGTTAATCATAAATGTTTTTATTCTTTAAATAGGTGACCTTAGTATGAACCAGCTCAGAGCCTCAGTGGACAGAAGTCTGGGAGAAGTCCGGCCCAAGAAGCATCGCAAGCAGCATGGTTCTCCTGAACGGGAGTATGGGAAGTATGATTATGGCAGACACCTGCGATCTCCCTCACCTGACCAAACAGGGAGACAATCTCCAGACAGAGGAAGAAAATCTCCTCACCACGGGCGTGAATATGTTGAAGAGGGCAGAAGATCTCAGAGTAAAGGCAGGGCATCACCAGACAGAGGATATGGAAGACCGCATAGCCATGGTAGGGATTCTCCACACACAGAGGCACAAGAACGGCCTTACTCTCCACAGAGGGACCGACATAATGGGCAATACTCTCCACAGAGAGAGGGGCGATATTCTCCACAGAGGGAGGGGCGATATTCTCCACAGAGAGACCAAAGAGATGGTCGATATTCTCCACATAAAGACCAGAGGGATGGGCGATATTCTCCACAGAGGGACCAGCAGGGCAGGCGGTCTCCAGTTAGGTCCAGTCTGGAAAATGGAAGAAAGTCTCCAATGAGAGTATCATATGAAATGGGTAAGAGTTTCACAAAGCAAGATATGCTTCATTTAAACAGAAATGTACTCCAAATTTATTTTTATAGAAGAAAAAAAAATTCAAATTTGATCTATAGTTGTTCATTAGTAAGCTACATGAAAAGTTATAAATATGTAGAATAATTTTTTTAAAGATGAAACAAAGTGAAACAGACTGAGAGAAAACCAATAGATCCATCCAGTATCAGCAATAGATATATATAATATATATGTATTATACATGTATTAACATATGCTCGTTAAAAGCAGTTGATTGAATTATGTTGAGGGAGCTTTAACACACGTGCATGTCTGCACAATATATAGTACACTAGTCAAGGTTGTAAGATTTATCCCCCTTTTTGTTGTACAGATTCTGAAGGCCAAGATGTTGAAAGATACACTGTAGAAACTTCTATCACCACCACTAAGAAAACCTCAGGAACTCCACATGGTAGCTCTAAGAGGGCCCCCACCAGACCCACCATCCCAGGAGGTGTTTCCCTCGGGGGCAGTCTGACTGGTGGCCAGCGGTCTCCAGGTAAAAATCATAGTTAATTTGTTATCTGTGGATTCATCCAGTTTACCAGTGTTATGAAATGGTCCAAAGGAAGACCCACTCTTCATAATTACATGTCTGTCATCTTGTTACTGTTCTGTTACCAAATGGAATTTGTAAATATGACAATTTTTGTTGAGGATGGTTTTCTGGAACTTTTTTTTTTTTATTGAATTATGTTTAATTCTGATTCCATTGACAGTGAAATCTGCCCTGAAGAAACCCCCACAAGCCACCAAATCTCCAGGGTTACCAGACAAGTCTATTACCATGACAGGTCCTAGAACCTACCCTCTGCCAGGGTCGGATGAGCAGAGGGTCTCACAGAGTAAGTTTTCTCTTTCTGTTGTAGATCATTTTCAATATCTGTAATAAAGTTAAATAAAAGTATGTCCCAGGATTTGAATGTTAAACTATTGGGTAGTGTGATTGTAGCTCCCTTATTTACCAGAATTACAAAACAAGGAAAGGCTAGGATTCTATTTTTTCTATTTATGGTGCAACTATTTCAGTGGTTCACACTAATATTTCCAATATAAATGTAATGTGTCAACATTGGTTGTTTGCAAATTGTTTTTGTAGCTAAAGTATAATATGATTTTAAAAACTGAAAGTCAGGAAAACCTTTGAAACTAGTAGTTTAGTTTAATACCGTCATTTTGAAGTTATAGTTATTTGTAAATTTATGATATGTAGAAGCTTGGATTTCTTAATCATCTACTTTTGATTTCAACATAAAGTAAAACCATTACAAACACTGATCAGACATTTGTAATTTGCTGTACATCAACAAATGTCAAGTTTGTATATTACTTTTTATACTCTATCAAACGTTAGACTAATTAGGCAAGATATATTGTGTCATAATTCACTCATTACAGAAAATATATTTTTGTGTTTCCTTTTGGGGGGGGGGGGGGGGGACTAGCACATTGCACAAGACAAACACACAGGTCATACAGCTTTCTCTTGTACATAACACTGACATCCAAACTATTCCACAGGTTTGAGTGACAAGGGAACCCGAGCCTTCACCCCAGACCAGATGAATATGGAGGATTTGCTTCAGTCCGGCTACCTGTCCCAGACCTTCAGCCAGTCCTCCACCGGGAGAGTACCTTCCCCTGAGTATCCCCAGAGGCAACTCAGCCCTACCCGACTCAGCAAGGAAAAGAAGTCTCTTGGGATGACTTATTCATTTGACTCAAACGGAGGAGGGGCTGCTGACTCATACAGTGAATCAGAACTTAGGAGACTGGCCGACTCGGACTCGTTGAGGATGTCTGTGACCTTGCCCTCAATGGATGATTCGGAATTTCTCTGAGATATTGTCGCAGAGAAGATACACATGTGATAATAAAGAAGTGATTTTGTCTTATGCTAGTGTCTTAGTGTCAATATTCTATGGTATTTGATTAAACCGTTTTCATAATTATTTGTTATTTACACCAATATATGCTGTAGTTTATATTTACAGAAGGTTCAGAAGCAATGAAATAGCCGATATAAATAATCTAATTCTACTTGTATGAAAAATTAAGATCTGATTCTTAACACACCGTTGTCTGTGATATTTGTGATTTTTTCCGTCCAGATGTAGACTTTTCAAGTGTGAACAATATTACATGAGTGTATTGTGTAAAAAGGCTCTAGAATAGTTTGTAAAATATAAATACAAACAGGCACCAAACTCAGTACCAACCCCTCCCCTTATATATATAAACTTACAGAATCTCTCCAATACAAATACATGGAAGGGGTTGAGTTTTGCGTCAGTTAATATATACTTTACACAAGTGTCTATATCTGAATTACTGATGTGTTTTCAAGTATTGACACAACCTCTTAAATGTTTGGTGTTTCATACAAAATCTTAGTTAAGGGTTTATTATGTGTACTTGGGTAATCTACCTTTATTGAAGGTGTATTATGTATAGGTGATCTAACCCTCAGTAAGTACAGTGTAGTGCTCATAGAGGTATATTAGATGATTTGTAATAAAGGAGATTTAATTTACAGTTGTCTTATTCAATTTTTCAAAATAAATAGTATTGATGACATACTTATATACTAATCTAAATCGGATCTTTTGATACTCTCCTGATATTTGCTGGATTTGGGTTGAGCACTAACCGGACAGATCGAATTATCAGCTTGATTAAGAGACAATTCAGCTGAGATCCCCCGCCATAAAAGTACATCAGGTGTGAACTTGTTAATCTAGAATTCACTACAAAATAATGTTAATACACTGCAAAGTACAGGCTGACAAACATTTCAAAGTTCATGCAAGTAAACATGTTGATCTAACTTGACTTTCTCTGTAAATAAGAGACTCCCATCAACCTCTAGACACCCCCCCCCCTTTTGTTTTTTATCAAGACTGTCCGGTACATAGGCAAAGGCTGAATGCAACCTTGAGCAGAATCTCTCTCGCTCTCTCTCTCTCTCTCTCTCTCTCTCTCTCTCTCTCTCTCTGACACGTGCACAATACTAGATGGCCATGAAATGAGTGAGTTGTCAAATCTCGCCATGATTAAACGTGTACATGTTATCAAGTGCTTTATTTGATGTTATTGACCATGAAATGGTTATCAACAAGGTCGTATTGTTTGCACAAATATTTGGTATTTGACTAACTTATATTGTAACTGTCTCTAGTTGAGAAGTGAACGAGCTCCGTCAGTGTAGTCAGCAGTTTTCCGCTGATAAGTTAACATGATCCATGCAGTTACAGACCAGTCGAAACTGGACAACTAAAGCAATTTACGTGATGAACATTTTGCGTTTGTCACAAATTACATATAATGAGCTTATTCGAGCACTGTTGTGTACAGAGCTACACAGTGAGTTATTCCGCCAGACAGTCCCAGACACTTACGTCTGTTGGATTTTTAAAACAAATGTATAGATAGGTTTAGGCCCAGAGAGCATAACAGCAAGACAGTTCATAAAGAAGGAAATTTCAAAAAAGATTACAGCATTAATTACAGACTACTTGAACTGTAAACTACACGTGGATGTAGCATATGGGGGAAACAAGTATATACCAAAATGTTTTCATCATGAAATCAGAATCGTTATGACGAGATGAATAATCACTAGATAAACGTGCTAATGATAACAAGATGAAAAATGTAATGACGAAATGAGAGGTCGTTATTACGGCTGATGTAAGTCGTTATTACGTCTGATGTAAGTCGTTACTACGGCTGTTGTAAGTCGTTATTACGGCTGTTGTAAGTCGTTATTACGGCTGCTGTAAGTCGTTATTACGGCTGTTGTAAGTCGTTACTACGGCTGTTGTAAGTCGTTATTACGGCTGTTGTAAGTCGTTACTACGGCTGTTGTAAGTCGTTACTACGGCTGTTGTAAATCGTTATTACGGCTGCTATAAGTCGTATTACGGCTGCTATAAGTCGTGATTACGGCTGCTTTAAGTTGTGATAACGGTATTTCGAATTGTTATAACATAGACCAAGGAAAAGTAAGATGAATTGGGGATGATTTGTCGGTAATAAACTTCTGTATTGTAGAGTAGTGTATTTCGATGCCCAAGAGATCATTCAATTTGACTCAAAGGCCTAGGAAAGACAAACTGAATCGCAAAATGTAACCGCTGATTATACAAAGTATCCATTGCTTCTATTCAATTTACACCCCCAAAACACAGTCTAGACATTTAATCCCAGAAAATAAACATCGAAGTTACTTCCGTTATCATGGTTAAGTGAGCGGTATCGCATAGTCTTCCATCTGTGCGATAACCCATTTGTTGCTCCAGTATATTCTTAATTGATAGAAAGATAACTTGATTGACCGATTAGTGAAATGTCCGGGTCTATATACTAGTATTTAACGAACCCTGTTCGTAATTTTATTGAACTACTTCTTACTAGCACGTGAAGTCCACCTACAGGCTACAGCCCATGATGATAAGTGGTCATGTTGTGCATAGTGACTGACGCTGAACGTCCACTGTCCACATTGACCACACTCGGTCCCCTGACCTCTGTTTATGGTTTAGATAACGCACTACATTGTTTTACTTCATATACATATTAAATTAATATTAAAGTGGTGGGATTTTTATTATTAAACTGGACAGACGTCCCTTATACCATTGCAACAATTTTTATTAATTTTTTTTTTTTTTTAAATTTTTTTTTTTGGTTTTACGTACTGCTCGAAAATATCTTATTCCTGTAGAAACGTTTAAGGTGAAGTGCCACAAATTTCGATGCTTGTGCATATAATGGCGCTTACGACTGTAATGGTAAGGGTTCATTATCCTGCGTCCGTGACGTGGGGCCTCCGTTTGTAAGGTCTTGACACGGGACCTCCGGGTTTTTTTTTTATAGGTCAGAACCTATATGTGAATGTCCTACAATCTGATTAAAATCAGATCCTTTGATAGCTACATTTGCTTGCGTAGCGGTTTGGATCTGACACTTCTTAGATCTCTGACGCAGTTCCGGGCCTGGGTCTCCTGGTTTTGAAGCGAGTGCCCTAACGACACAGCGTCAACCCAAGAACCCTAACCGACACGGCGTCAAACTAAGGATCCTAACAACACAGCGTCAAACCGAGGACCTTAACCACACAGCGTCAAATCAAGGACCCTAACGGCATAGCGTCAAACCAAGGGCTCTAACCGGCTAACGACACAGTGTCAAACCAAAGATCCTAACTACACGGCGTCAAACCAAGGACCGTAACGGCACAGCGTCAAACCAAGGACCCTAACGACACAGCGTCAAACCAAGGACCCTAACGACACAGCGTCAAACCAAGGACCCTAACGACACAGCGTCAAACCAAGGGCTCTAACCGGCTAACGACACAGTGTCAAACCAAAGATCCTAACGACACGGCGTCAAACCAAGGACCATAACGGCACAGCGTCAAACCAAGGACCCTAACGACACGGCGTCAAACCAAGGACCGTAACGGCACAGCGTCAAACCAAGGACCCTAACGACACGGCGTCAAACCAAGGACCCTAACGACACGGCGTCAAACCAAGGACCCTAACGACACAGCGTCAAACCAAGGACCCTAACGACACAGCGTCAAACCAAGGACCCTAACGACACAGCGTCAAACCAAGAACGTTTAACATAGGTAGTGACTGTTTCAACACCAAGCGCCCGGCATTCGATGTGAAAGGGTCCCAATGAATGTCATTTAAAAGGTTACTCAAAATTGCAAGAGACCTAAAAATTAGAATATTGATTGAATGTGCTTCATGCAAATTTATACATTAATCATGAATTTATCCATTTCATCGATCATTCGGGTATGATTGCGTTTATCCAATGCATATATGCAAGATGACTTCGCCCGATTTCTGGGTTCTGGGTTAAGCTTGTTCGTAAATCTCAAATTCTAAATTTTACATGTAACGTTTCTGAACGTCCATGATGAAATATTGAATATGAAGCCGCCTACTTACCAGATAGGTTGACTAGTCAGATCAGAACCAGGATATCAAGATTTTCCCAGAAAGGCCTGTTAAGGAAAGTAGATACTAATATGAAAGTTGATATGGAGACAAATTCAACATTGTACAGGTACTATCATTACCTGTTATGAATCCCCCCCCCCTTCAATCCATCCAGCATCTGTTATTGAAATTCAATGCAATAACGTAATCCCCCTATTTGGGAGTGGGGGGGGGGGGGGGTCTCTTAAAGCGATCAGCTTTTTTATTTCTATATGATATGGAATGAGTCAATTTTGGTGTAAGGCTTCCTGACAATCGGTAAAACTGATCCGACAGATGGTCTTGAAATATTCCACGTTTGTATATATCGATTTGTGCGATTCAATGCACTACAATTTTATACCGCATTTTAATTCTACTGGTAGATGCCATGTCAATTTCGCATATATAGGGGGCTGGGGTTGGAAGGACCGAACCCGCTGGGCTATGCTACGAGTTTTCCGTAGATAAGACGACATTGCTAATTCCAATCAGAAACCTGCTTACTAATGCGGTAGTGTTATATACATGGCCTTCCTACTAGCTCCAGTCAAGAGCTTGACGGGTAACGCACTGGACTGACGTGCTAGAGGTCCTGGGTTCGATCCTTAGCAAAGACATATAAACGACACTGTTACCCTAACAACGTCTGCTAAAGTTTTTCCTTTTGATCAAGTGTTTCTCTGAAAGGTACACAAGTCCCAATTTTCGCCTCAAAATTAGGGTAAACCGATTAGTTTGGATGGGGGACGGAATTTGATTCCAAATGTACCGTGTCCTTTGTTAATTTACATCCTCATTTGGAGAAAACCAGCATTTGATGGCGAGGGCATGCTTTCTGTAGCATCCGATTGGCTTAAAAAGTTCTCCAAATGGTTGCATGTCAAGCCACACTAAATTGTGAACAAATGCACTTCATAGGGCTTGCATATTTGCCACAATTTGGAGCAAATGTTTTGGTATCCGTGTATATACTTTATTACTGTCAGTAAACACCTTTTCACATCTCCAAAAAGTCAGTAAATGTGTGCAATATCTTAACATTTGTGACTTGGGTCAACAGGCTGGTTTTAAAAAATCCTTCCAGTATTGAACCAGACACAGGGTACATACATGTACATAGAGATATCTACTAATGTTATAAGATAAATGAAAGTCCACATCTAAATCAAGTATTGATATAATTTATTACAAATAGTTTTTGGAACACTCTCACATTGTTCATATCACACTTTCCACCATCTTAAGGTGGAATTAAGTTAAACTGATAAATTACCAGTAATCACAGACAAACATTGTCATAATGCCTTTATACGCATGATACAACGAAGAATTCTTTTCTGTGTCAAAAATATATACCATCTCTGTTACAACCAATCCAAAGTCAAAAGCTTGTAACAATTCAGTCAAAAGCATTACTTTTGGTGCTTTGGAAGACAACCCAGTGCACTGTAAACTTCAAAAACACCTGTGTTTACCTTTGCAAAACCAATCCCTAGTTTAGTACTTCAAATTTATGTTTACTGTCAATATTCAATTATTCATACATGCTAAAATATACTTCTCAATTTCTTGAAAAATGTGATGAAAGTTAAATAAAAAAGGATTATGTACATTGCTATATACAAAATTATCTTAAATTCAACTACTTGGCCTACAACATATGGAAATCTAACAATGATAACTGTATATAATCTTATTAACTGAACAGTGATGTAACATAGTTAATGTAATGTAACTGAAAAAAAGTCAAGCTATGAATCATAGAACATTCATACACACACCACATTTTACCATGACATCTTTATTATTTAATACCAAGATTGTGGAGGGGATCGAATCAATATGTTATCTAAAATCCCAGTGTTAATGTAGATTTCTACACAATTTACTAAATACTCACAAATTTTAGCAACTGCATATTAATCATTGTCAAAAAAAATAGATTCAATACATTTGCACTTTTATAATGCTTAAGTTACACATGTCTGTTGTATGATTATAACACACGTTTATTGCACTGCAATAGATATAAGATAACTACACATTATCACACGACAAATCAACTACAATAACGGAGACAATTCAATGTATCTGAGATTCAATTGCACAGAGCTTGCACATTTAACAGCACACGTTAGACACAGTTGAATAATACTACTAAAACAATTTTTGGATGAATAAAATCTAAATTCATTCATCCAATGAGGAAACTCTTCAATTAACGGAATGAGAACTGTACAACATGTGGGGCAGACTCGGCTCTTTGACATATACACTATACAGTTCCACATAACGACCCTTACAAAGGAAACCGGAGAATCCAAAGTTTATCAAAATGGTATCAAAAAAATGAAAGACCTGCATTTAATCTGAGACCAAAAGGGTGTAAATTCAAATATCTGTACATGAGTTGAAAGTGTATTGCACAATAATGTAAAGGTAGAATTCATCCAGCAACATATCGAATTATCCAGCAACATATCGAATTATCCAGTGACATATTGTACAGTGTATTATCCACAAATAAACCACTGGCTAAATAGAAGCCCATGGACCTTAATGGTCACCTGAGTACTAAACAACAAAAAGCAAACAGATATGTTGCATGTTAAAAATTTAAAGAGTGCATCTTCCTCACCATGAGCAATCTGTCAGCCAGTATGAACATCTAATGCACCTTTTATATCTAGTAACCTTGACCTTGGTCAAACTAACAGTAATGCCTATTGGCTGGTCTCAGCAACCTTTGTGATGAATTTGAGCTTTTTATTACATTTCAAATTACAGCTTATGGATACACAGACATGGTGATCCCTATGCCATCCAGACATTGTCAAGTCTATGTTTGTATGCAAAATGTTCAGTAGTAAAACATTTTCAGCATACAAGCTATACAGCCCCGTGTCCCACCACCTGAACCCTTGACCCAGGGATCACCATTTGGTGTTGGTGTTGGCTTCACCTTTTGGGGACAATGACCAGAAAAATTACAAGTTTTGTTTCTATACCTGTCCACTGAAGATGCTAGACATTTAATTTTGGTCACAAATGATTAAAGTAGTCTCTGAGAAACAGATAATGATGGACATTATATGACCGACACTGATGGGGACAAGTAATTAGGACACCGAAGTCATTCAGGTGACCTAAAAACAATCTGTGTTCCTTTACTCTTTGTTGTTCTTTAGGAATTTGTACTTTACATAGAAATTTGTACTTTACAAAAATCAACTCATCCATACAAGGAAAATGAATGCCATGCTGTGAAAATGTGATGCAATTTCATATTACAGCACTACAATTCAAAACTGTACATAAACAAGAGAGAAAAAAATCAAATATCCATAGATCTATATAATACAAATGTAATTTATAAATTAATTTACATGTGACATGAAGCAAAATCATATTTAATCCTAATAATGAAATAAGAATCCACTCTCCTTCATATTATGACACATCCATAGAATTCAATATCAAACCGCATGTCGCTGATTCCATACAACTGCGCATTCTGTCGGCATAATGAATTCAAAATTCTGGCCACAAGACCCGAGAAAACTGTCCTATCACAACACTGCAGTATAATATCAGCATCCTCCAAACATTTCCTGCGAGGCATAAGTCACGTAAAGAAAGCCGTCTTCATCCATTTCATCCCGATACACTTCTGCCAAAGTCATTGACATGCTTGAAATACTTTTGTTGTTCACTATGAGATAAAATGCTTGACTGGAATTTAGTGACATTCGGTTCCTGAAAAGAAATGTCAGCGTTATGTTTTAATGTAATTTTATTGCATAAAATGTCAGACAATCGCTTCATCCTGCAATTACTTAAACTGCTGCAGAGAACAATTTCAAAATTAAGGAAGGACGGTTTTCAATCCAAGACTCTCCTGCATCACTACCGTGTTATTTTCATAAATCTTAACTTCTCTGGTTAAAATTACATTTCAGTTACCATAGCACATTTGGAAATTACCTTATAATGGCAGAAAATTGGGACATGGAGAGTTCTTGAGGCACGAGAAATTTGGATTTATCCAACACAGGAAGCTGCAGTTCTTTGTAGTACCTCTCTACTATCACCTAAAACAGAAAATTTCAAGCGCTGACAAAAAGGTCACAAAATGGCAACATTACCATCCCCACATAGACAATTGCACAATTTAGAAATGGTATGTGGATTTAACAAGTTTGATTGAAATTTTAGATTACTAGAACGTTCATATACACCAACAGTTAGCTAAAGTAGCTTACATCTCGATAAAGAATGCAAAAAAATTGTAAATTAATTATTTTTCATATTTCAAACATTTGGATGACTATGCATTCCTTTTTTCAAATCAATGAACTCTGCAATCTAATTAAAATCAGATCCTTTGATTAGCTCACATCGATTGTAGCGATCTACATGGGCGGATCAAGGGATCTGAATTTAATTGGACTGTGAACTCTGATTTTTTAATTAAGAAAAAAACATACCGGTACTTTATTTGGAAATTTTGATCTTATGCCTCTAACTTCTCCTCTCCGCACATCTGAAAATTAAAATATAAAATTTAATACGATTCACTGCACATATAATCTTATTTTCAAGTATACGACACTAACATACTGACATAAAGAAACTAAGTCAGATCTCCATTTTCAATAACAGGATTTCCATGTGTATAAAAAAAAGGACAGTGAATTGATTTGTATGCTAACATTTCATGTGTCCAGAGCTCACACAGCTGGTGAACAATCAATGGAAAAAAAAACAAACCCAAACTCAAACAACATCCCACAATTGAAATAATCTTCCTTCTCTACTACATGTCCTACAGGTAGTTGTCAAAATGTAGAATTATTGTTGTTACTTTTTTTGTTGGCAAAGTTGAATATGAATTTTCATCATATTTACACATTTACAGATTAATGTAAAGTTTGCCACAGCCTTTGGGGCAAAGCTAGCATTCATCCTTCATGATCAGCTCGTTCTAAAAACTTCTAAATTGATCAAGTGTAAATTTAAAAAAAAAAAATCAATTGCATATTACGAAGGCCACTTACTATGTAAACAATAGCACATTCATGAGGATTTATGACATCATTACCAAAACTCACACGACCCTTGACTAAGCCAGATAGGATATATTGTATACTCAATCACCAAAGTCTATTACAGGTATTGCATCTAAACATACCCCAATATAGACCGATGACTTAAAAGAGCGTGACCCCTGCTGTATCATAATCCAAACATTCAACAATGAACATCAAAAAAGTCAATAACCTGTCTAAAAGTGACAAAACCAGTTACAGTTCTCTGTAAATTTTCTGTCCAATGACCTTCAAGTGCTTTATTTTCCAGTGTAGTACAAATATATACTTTGTGTCTGAGTCATGTAGTCTATCATAATATACCCGGACATCTTATCCAGACATTCAACAATGAACATCCAAAAAAAAAAGGCCATTGACCTGCCACAGTCCGATATAACCACATATTAGTTGTAAGTCTAAATGTTGGGTGATCTTGACAGCGGTACTTACTGTATGATAAATCCCTGTATGGTATAACTTTTACATACAACTTAACCACCGTGTACTAACCAAGTACTACAACTATGTTAAGATGACACTTAACACATAATCAAGGCTAACAACTGAAATAATAATTTGACAGAAATCATTCAAAAACATTGAACATCTGTATGTAATATTTAGTAAGAGACACCCCCTCCAATATCATAAGAGACTGTTTCTTATTCCCTGCATCACACATACTACAGAAATAGTTTACACTGCTGGGACTGACCAAAATCTAATCGTTTACAATGTAAGGGCACTACCGAGTCTTCTGTAAACTCTGAGGATTTATTCAGGTTCTTTTATTACCGGTAACTCAGGGATTTATCCAGGTTCTTTTTACTAATGGTAAAGGCAGCTTTCCTCCTTTGACAACAAATGAATATTTCCCCTTACAGAGGTAAAAAAAAATTCCCTTCATTTGTAGTAACTACACAAAATTGTATGAGAATTTTAACAAAAATCATTTTGATATATTTTAAGTCATTTTCTATAATCAAAGTCTTACAATATAGATGATTATGAGTAATCAATCAATTTCTATTCCTGTTTTGAAATACATAATCTGAGGATGTCCCCCCCCCCCCACCCACCGGAAGTTCACAACTGTATTCTCAAAAATTCCCCTTACATGGGTAGCACATGTAGCATCTAAAAGCTGGATAAAACCCTGTAAACTGAATAGCTGTAGGGTACCACACTGTACTATGTATACGACTCCAGTCTGAATTAAATAGATCTCAGTCACCCATTAAGGGGGAAGTAGGATGGAGGCTGGCCTCCTTCAATTAGGCCAGTCCACGAATTTCTCACAAAACGTTGATCTTATCGTTTAGCAGCAGAGCATGGTCAGCTGGAGGCAATGAATTTGAACTCCAATTGAGATAAAAAATAACATACAAAATCCGTAGCCACAGTTCTATACCATGTCAAAACACGATCATTTTTGGTGAAGAAAAGAAAATGATGACCTGAAAATTATCTGTCTTCCTACAAGAAAATGAATTACAAATAACTACAGTTATTTTCCATTGCTTTCTTGAGTCTTATCAGAAAGGTGTGATATTCTCTCTCTCTCTTTCTCTC
The DNA here is from genome assembly GCF_947568905.1 of Ostrea edulis. Classification (NCBI taxonomy): domain Eukaryota; kingdom Metazoa; phylum Mollusca; class Bivalvia; order Ostreida; family Ostreidae; genus Ostrea; species Ostrea edulis. The sequence goes on from NC_079168.1 coordinate 12,623,410, forward strand.
TAATCTTAAGGAAGCTCACTACACTAAAGCTTATACTCTGTATGACACCATGTCACAAGATGGCGATTTAAATGTTTTGTGAAATTATTTGTATCGATTGATTTGTTTGTCTATCATCATAGCTCAGTTGGGCTGGTGTACCGTAGATCCCGAGTTCAAATCCGCCAGTCTTTTGTTCATATGTGTTGAAATATTTTTTTCAAAATCATGTTTTTATCCAAATTTGCATATTTTCTGTCTTTCTTGGCATATATACTTATTACATATCATCATATCTTTTATGATTAAATCAATTCGTACTGATTTGAGAAACTATTTCAGGGTGTAGTGAGCCACCCTAAATTCCATGTTTTTTCCAAAGACCAAAGTGCATACAAGCATCTTGCCCCTCTAAAATCTTTTCTATTTGTCAAGTTTGATTTTCATTTTCCTCACAATACAAACTTACAAATAACAAAACATCACATAAAACTCACCAGTTCAATGTAAACCACTACCTATTCTATACACAATCAAGTCTATAACGCATCACCCAATTACTTAAATCATACTGACATGTACATTAAGTGAATCTGAAAAAATTAAATGATAATGACTGACATATTTGTATTTATCTGTAATGTCAAGACATGTACGGTGTAAAACAAATAGACCCTTCGCTAAATAATCATAACCTGTTACATTTGCAGATTAGATGTGATAAATAATCATTTTCGAGACAGTACTGCATGCTTATATGTGTCCTTGCACCAGGTGTAGATTCTCTGATGTGTCACATGTTCACATGATTTGCCTGCGTCAAGGTCAAGTTACACAGATTAATTAGTCTACTAGGGGAGAATCGGAATCATACTTTTGTCATAAAGCAAGGACAATTAATACATGCTGTTTGAACATAAGCAATCATTTAAAATTTAATATACACAAACTTTTCCTTACAAAGATATGAAATGTAACTGAATGGGTAGAGCAGTTTTAAGGGGGTACAGACTGAGTGTATATCTTGGTAAAATATGACAATTCCATAAATAGCCAGATTGGTATATCTTATTTACAGACTTCAAAGCCATGTTTTAAAAAATCCAAATTTAAAACAAAACAAAAAAACCAATTTAACCATAAGTTGCTTTACAAAATTTAAGCCACGCACTTCTAAAAATCTTACAATATTTATGCATACTTTTAATAAAATAAATACAAATCATATTGACTGCAGTCAAAGAACAATTAATGTAAAAAGTACACTATACATATAAATATGTCTTATGAATATTCTTAGTATTGTATTACCACATGCAAGTTCATAGTTGGTCAATAAATCAAATTGATATATGTCCTATGATGATTTAGCACACTTGTAAAACATACATACACACAAAACATTTCATACGGTAACAGCAAATCTATTAATCATTAATCCATCAACTTAATACTTTGGTAACATTGAATTTGTCACATGTGTGTATACAACATTGGACTTCAATTTGGAGAGGGTGGAGGGTTAGAGAATAAAATGAGATCCAACAATGATTGACCCATTAAACTGTATCACGACCTGTCCTGTGTAGCTGTGAATAAGTATAAGTGAAGCTGCTGGAACAAATGAATTTTATGATCTGTCAATCGACACGACAGTATGTGCAACAGGTGATATGAAACATAATAAAATAAAGGTAATATCACTTACCAAAACATTTCCTCTGTTTGAAAGGTCTAGTGTCTTTCTCTTTCTCTTCCTCTATCACTTTCTCTGGCATTGTCACTTTTCCTTTATCCCACATACCAGTCAACTGACTTCCACTAGACTATGTAGTATGTACGTTCACTTTGCTTTCAGATATGGCGCAAACAAGTCAAATGACGTTGACGAGATCAATTATTAGTAAGACAAGAGGGTATTCCGAATAGTAAAACGTGACGTAGTTTTCCCGCGATAAATCAAATAGATCACAACTTTTTTTTTTTTTTATGAGTACAGGCTTTTATATACGAAAACCGGTTAGGCTCATTTTGAGAGTTAAAAAATTTCTGAATTCTTTATTACGAGTTAATTATATAGTTATAACGAATTAACTAGTATCTCGTTATAACGAGTTAATTATCTCGTTAGATAACGAGTTAATTATCTCGTTATAACAAAGTTAATAAAGTAGAGTGTTATAACTACATTTAATTTATGTAATATGTGAGTTAATTATCTCGTTATAACGAGTTGTCTGATATCCGAAAACACATTGAAACAACTTCTGCAGTATGTGTTGAAGATGAGGCAAAGTTACAGTCAATAGTAAGAAGAAAACTCTTCAGATGTTGGTTCACGGGCTCAGGGAATTCGACAAAAGCAAAACAAACAGGAGATTGATATTCTTGCAATTCATAAGTTAGAATTGGATTCAAACAGAAGAAAGGGCAAGACTCAAGAAGGCAGGGCTCGGTACGGGGATTGGACTCAAGAAGATGGGGCTCGGTACGGGGATTAAGGCGGGGCTCGGTACGGGGATTGATGTGTTTTTGGTGACTAATCCTTTCGTACATTAAGAGAATGTTAAAGAGAAGGAAACATTGTCTATCATCTAATGTGTAAAAGCATTTGAGGAGAATGTGCAAGTTGTAGTTATCCGAATATTTGTCACAGAATGAGCACAATTTAGAAACGATTTTCATAGATGAAAGCTGTATGAGAAAATTAAATAGCAACCGTTTCGACGGATCTTCTTTCACCAGGTACCAGAGTTTGTTTGGACATAGTCTTGTGTGGATTTTTCCAAATGTAGACAGAGATGGATCAGCAGATAATGCACCTCTCCATTGTCTTTCCTCTGCTGTCCGTATAGTTTTCACAAAGATTTTTGAAAATTCTTTTTTGTTGAAGACAGTTGCGGAATTCATAGTGTCAGAGAGTTGATATTTTTCTGCTGTTTTTAATAAAGTCTTAGTTGGTGAAAACGTTGAAGATACAGGAGTGTCAGTAATAAATCGATATATTTGGGAAAAAATAGAGGAATGGTCCGCTCTCAAGAGTCTGTCAAGAAAGAGCAGTTGGCATTTATCTATATAGCCTTGTATAGTCCAAAGTCCAAGGTTTGATATACTTGCAAGTGAAGGTGAGAATTTCGAAAAACCTTGCACGATCCTAGAGAAGTGTTTTTGGATATATTCAAGCTTTTGAATTTCAGTATTTGATAAAGTCGGCCAGAGTTCACAAGAATAGAAGGCAGAAGGCAAAACGATCCTTTTCCATATTTTAGCAGATACAGCTGGGTGTAATCCAGTTTTGTGGACTCCGATTGAATATAACGAATGTATTTTACATCTCGCAGTTTTACATACACGTTCTGTTAGTTTATCATTTTTCATATTTCCTTGTAAAAGGCATCCAGCGTATACAATTGAGTCACTCTGAGGAATGTCATTACCAAAAGGAGTAATACAGTAATCTTTTTTTTTTTTTGTGATTTACTGAATGTAACAAAAACACTTTTAGATGGATTGTAATGTAGCCTCCATTTGTAAGCATATTCTTCGACAATATTTAGCATATTTTGTAAGACCTTTGGTGAATAACTAGTAAGTGCAGTATCATCAGCTAATACAATACCCGGGATATGTACATCTCCAAGTCTTAGTCCATAATTATATTTACACAGTTCATGCAAGAGATCATTTATATATACAAGAAACATAAAAGCACTCAGCACTCTTCCTTGTCCCACACCTTGAGATATTTTAAACAGGCTTGAATTAAGACCTCCAAAAGATACAAAACATTTGCTATCATTATACCAGTATTTTAAAATTTGCCAAAATCTACTGTCAATATTCAGATAATACAATTTAATCAGAAGGCCATTATGCCATATTCGGACGAAAAACTTTTCATTGTCTAAAAATGCACAGAAAACCGGTGAACCTCTTGAGATATAATAATTTAAGGCTTCTTTCAAAACAAAGCAAGCTGGAATCGCTCCATATTCGCATCTAAAACCAAACTGTAAATCGTGTGGAAAAGTCACATTATTATGTGTAAAACTTTGTTCAACTCTTGACAAAAGTATTTTTTTCAAACAATTTGCTAATTACAGAAGTAAGTGTGATACCTCTATAGTTTGTAGGATTACATTTGTCCTTGTTTTTACCTTTGTATATCGATATAATTTTACCTACTCTAAACATTTCAGGTACATATTTACACTCCAATATATTATTGAAGAGTATGCATAAATGTTCTATCAATTTGTTCCTCCGTGTATAAGATGTTCGTTTGTTAAGTTTTGAGGTCCAGGAGCCTTGCCTTTAGAGGTGTTTCACTTGGTCCATAATATCATTTCGAGTTATGCGCGTTACATTAACAAGTAGAGTAAGTAAAATATTATAGTTCAGAAGTTATTTCGTTACCTTCAATAGTACAGTAAGTAAAATATTATAGTTTAGAAGAAATTAGTATAGTTAATAAGATGTTACTTTGCATTAAGTGGTACAGTACATAGAGTGTCATGGTTCATAGAATGCTATGTTACATTATGTTATAATATAGTAAAGGTCATAAAATATTTGCAAATAGTAGAGTAAATTAATAGTACAGTTCATGTATTATTACGTAACATCAAATAGTACAGTAAGTTAAATAGCATAGTTCATAAAATATTATGTTAGATATGAATTGTTACAGTAAATAATACAGTATACATGTAGTTAATGTAATGAAATGTTAAATGAAAGACCCCGTGGGGATCCGGGTTAGAATAGGTCCTCAGTACCCCTTGCTTGTCGTACGAGGCGACTAAATGGGGCTATATGATTGAAATATTTTGCTAAATTAAATACAAGAGTAAGTCAAATAGAAAAGTAAGTAGAATAGGTAAAATGGTGCAAATTCTTATGAATGCGGTGTCTAGATATCTGGAACTCAAACACACACCGTTATTTAGACATTGCAATTATGAGGATCTTGTGAAATATGAGAAAAGGGGGGTAAATGAAATAGGAAAAGTAGGACAATAAATCATCTGACATTAGATAAGATACAATACAAAAAGTAGTTGAGTAAATGAGATAGGAAAAATAGGACAGTAAATCAAATAACAAATAGGACAGTAAATCAAATAGGAAAAATAGGACAGTTAATAAAACACCATGGTGCAAATTCTTATGAATGCGGTGTCTAGAGATCTGGAACTCAAACACACACCGTTATTTAGACATTGGAATTATGAGGATCTTGTGAATTATGGGAAATTAGGAAAAGTAAGACAGTAATTGAAGTAGGTAAAATAGGACACTAAATGATGCAGGGAAAATAGGACATTAAATGAAATAGGAAAGATAGGACAGTAACTGGATTGGGAAAAATAGGACAGTAATTGAAATGGGAAAAGTAGGACAGTAAATAAAATAAAGAAAATAGGACAGTAAATGATGTAGGGAAAATAGGATATAAAATGAAATAGGAAAGATGGGAGAATAATTGAGGTAGGAAAGATAGGACTAACTGGATTAGGGAAAGTAGGACAGTAATTGAAATAGGAAAAGTAGGACATTAAATAAAATAAAGAAAATAGGACTGTAAATGATGTAAGCAAAGTAGGAATTAAAATGAAATAGGAAAGAGAAGAGAGTAATTGAGGTAGGAAAAATAGGACAGTAAATCAAATAAGAAAAAATAGGACAATAAATCAAATAGGAAAAATAGGACAGTTAATAAAACACTATAGTGCAAATTCTTATGAATGCAATTTCTAGATATCTGGAACTCAAACACGCATCGTCATTTAGACATTACAATTATGAGGATCTTGTGAAATATGATAAAACGGGGGTATATAAAATAGGAAAATTAGGACAATAAATCATCTGACATTAGATAAAATACATTAGGAAAAGTAGGAGAGTAAATGAGATAGGAAAAATAGAACAGTAAATCAGATAGGAAAAATAGGACAGTTAATAAAACACTATGGAGCAAATGCTTATAAATGCAGTGTCTAGAGATCTGGAACTCAAACACACACCATTATTTAGACATTGGAATTATGAGGATCTTGTGAATTATGGGAAATTAGGAAAAGTAAGACAGTAATTGAAGTAGGTAAAATAGGACACTAAATGATGCAGGGAAAATAGGACATTAAATGAAATAGAAAAGATAGGACAGTAAATAAAATAAGATAGGACAGTGACTGGATTAGGAAAAATAGGACAGTAATTGAAATAGGAAAAGTAGGACAGTAAATAAAATAAGATAGGACAGTGACTGGATTAGGAAAAATAGGACAGTAATTGAAATAGGAAAAGTAGGACAGTAAATAAAATACGTAAAATAGGAATTAAAATAAAATAGGAAAGATAAGAGAATAATTGAGGTAGGAAAGATAAGACAGTAAATGGATAAGGAAAAGTAAGACAGTAATTGAAGTAGGTAAAATAGGACACTAAATGATGTAGGGAAAATACCACATAAAATGAAATAGGAGAGTAATTGAGGTAGGAAAGATAGGGCTGCAATTTGATTAGGAAAAGAAGGACAGTAATTGAAATAGGAAAAGTAGGACAGTAAATAAAATCAGGAAAGTAGGACAGTAAATGATGTAGGGAAAATAGGACATTAAATGAAATAGGAAAGATAGGACAGTAATTAAGGTAGGAAAGATAGGACAGTGACTGGATTAGGAAAAGTAGGACAGTAATTGAAATAGGAAAAGTAGGACACCAAATAAAATTTAAAAAAAAAATAGGACTGTAAATGATGTAAGGAAAATAGGATATAAAATGAAATAGGAAAGATAGGAGAATAATTGAGGTAGGAAAGATAGGACAGTAAATGGATTATGAAAAGTACGACAGTATATAAAATAAGGAAAATAGGACAGTAAATGATGTAGGGAAAATAGGACATTAAATGAAATATGAAAGACAGGACAGCAATTGGGGTAGAAAAGATAGGACAGTTACTGCATTAGGAAAAGTAGGAGAGTAATTCAAATAGGAAAACTAGGACATGAAATAAAATAAGGAAAATAGGACAGTAAATGATGTAGGGAAAATAGGACATTGAATGAAATAGGAAAGATAGAAGAGTAATTGAAGTAGGAAAGATAGGACAGTAATTGGATTAGGAAAAGTAGGACAGTAAATAAATTAAGGTAAATAGGACAGTAAATGATGTAGGGAAAATAGGACATTAAACCAAATAGGAAAAATAGGACAGTATTTCAGGTAGGAAAGATATGACTAACTGGATTAGGAAAAGTAGGACAGTAATTGAAATAGGAAAAGTAGGATACGAAATAAAAAGGAAAATATGACAGTAAATGATGTAGGGAAAATAGGATATAAAATGAAATAAGAAAGATGGGAGACTAATTGAGGTAGGAAAGATAGGGCTGTAACTTGATTAGGAAAAGTAGGACAGCAATTGAAATAGGAAAAAGTAGGACAGTAGATAAAATAAGGACAATAGGAATTAAAATGAAATAGGAAAGATAAGAGAATAATTGAGGTAGGAAAGATAGGACAATAACCGGATTAGGCAAAGTAGGACTGTAATTGAAGTAGGTAAAATAGGACACTAAACGATGTAAGGAAAATAGGACATTAAATGAAATAGGAAAGATAGGACAGTAATTGAGGTAGAAAAGATAGGACTAACTGGATTAGGAAAATTAAGACAGTATTTGAGATACGTAAAATAGGACCGTAAATGATGTAGGGAAAATAGGACATAAAATGAAATAAGAAAGACAGGAGAGTAATTGAGCTAGTAATGATAGGACAGTATCTGGATTAGGAAAAGTAGGACTGTAAGTGAAATAGGAAATATAGGATGGTTAATGAAATAGTATGTTAAATAAGAGATCCCGTGGGGATCCGGGTTAGAATAGATCCTCAGTACCCCTTGCTTGTTGTAAGAGGCGACTAAATGGGGCTATAACATAGTGAAATAATTAGTACAGTAGATAGAATAATAGACATCAGGGGGTATAATTAGGAACAGGAGGTTGATATATTTGTACACTGAAAAATTTCTTGGATACTAGACTTAAAAACGGTGTGTGAGAACAGTTGTTTTGAGTTCCAGAATTTAAGTCACTGTATTTTTTAAGTTTTGTTTTAGAGTAAATGAAATCGGAAAGATAGGAAAATAATTTAAGGAGAAATGATAGGACAGAAACTAAATTAGGAAAAGTAAACCAGTAATTAAAATAGGTAAAATAGGACACTAAATAATTCAGGGAAAATAGGACATTAAATGAAATAGGAAAGATGAGAGAGTAACTGGATTAGGAAAAGTGGGACAGTAATTGAAATAGGAAAAGAAAGAAGTAAATAAAATAAGGAAAATAGGACAGTAAATAATGTAGGGAAAATAGGACATTAAATGAAATAGGAGAGATAGGACAGTAATTGAGGTAGGAAAAATATGACTAACTGGATTAAGAAAAGTAGGACAGTAATTGAAATAGGAAAAGTAGGACATTAAATAACATAAGGAAAACAGTAACTGGACTAGGGAAAGTAAGACAGCAATATAAGTAGGTAAAATAGACACTAAGCGATGTAGGGAAAATAGGACAGTAATTGAAATAGGAAAAGTAGGACAGTAAATAAAATAAGGAAAATAGGACAGTAAATGATGTAGGGAAAATAGGACATTAAATGAAATAGGAAAGATAGAAGAGTAATTGAAGTAGGAAAGATAGGACAGTAATTGAGGTAGAAGAGATAGGACATATTAATTGAAATAGGAAAAGTAGGACAGTAAATAAAATAAGGAAAATAGGACATTAAATGAAATAGGAAAGATAGGAGAGTAATTGAGGTAGAAGAGATAGGACATATTAATTGAAATAGGAAAAGTAGGACAGTAAATAAAATAAGGAAAATAGGACATTGAATGAAATAGGAAAGATAGGAGAGTAATTGAGGTAGAAAGATAGTAGTATAATTCATTAAATATTACGTTACATCAAATAGTAAATAAAATAGTATAGTTCTTAGGATACTACGTTACATTAAATAGTACATTAAATAAAATAGTGTACATGTTGAAATAAAACGTTACATTAATTAGTACCTCAAATGGCACAGTAAATATAATGGTATAGTTCATGAGATATTAAGTTACATTAAGTAGTACAATAAAGAGAATAGTTCATAAGATGTTACATTAGATGTTTTATTAGATAATATAGTAGAGCAATTAAAATGCGATAGTTTATAAAATAGTTTGTGCCATCAAATAGTAGAGAAAGTGAAGTTCATAAAATCTTACGTTTCCTCAAATAGTACAGTAAATAAAGTAGTATATTTCAGAAAATAATAATATACATCAAATAGTACAGTAAAGAAAATTGAATATTTCATAAAATATGATGCTATATCAAATAGTATCATTAACAAAGTAGAGTTTGCACGATATCAATTTACATCAAATAGTACGGTAAATAAATTATTATATTTCAAAAGAAATGTTGCATAACATAGTACAGTAAACAAAGAGAGATATTTTTTAATAAATGAAAGCAAGATAAGCATTAATAGCGGCCTTGTTTTACTCAATCACTGGTAGCCCTAGACGCTACCAGTGATTGGATATTTTTTTTCCAGAGAGACGTGTCCATTGGGTGACGATATCGAGATACCTGAAGATCATACTTTGGAAGTGGTTCCTTCACATGGAAAAAGGTAATGGAATGGAACATTGCGTGAAGGTGAAGATAATGAAAAGTGATCTATCTCATCAGTCCTATACCCAACTACAAAAACATGACTCAGGTGAACGATAAGACCCAGGTGAGCAATGTGGCCCAGGTGAGCGATGTGGACCATGATCCTCTTGTTGAAGTTTAAAATAAACCCTGAGTTTCTTCATACCGACATTTATTTCATGGGGTGTTAACATCCTTCATTGAATTTGCTTAAGTTACTACAGTACTACAGTACTAAGTACAGTTAATAAAATACTGCAATACTACAGTACTAAATACAGTCAATAAAATACTACAGTACTAAGTACAGTAAATAAAACAAGACAGTACTAAATAGTCAATAAAATACTACATTACTAAGTACAGTCAATAAAATACTATAGCACTAAGTACAGTCAATAAAATCCTACATTACTAAGTACAGTCAATAAAATAAGATAGTACTAAATAGTCAATAAAATACTACATTACTAAGTACAGTAAATAAAATACTACAGCACTAAGTACAGTCAATAAAATACTACAATACTACAGTACTAAATACAGTCAATAAAATACTACAGTACTAAGTACAGTCAATAAAATACTACAATACTACAGTACTAAGTACAGTCAATAAAATACTACAGTACTAAGTACAGTAAATAAAATACTACAATACTACAGTACTAAGTACAGTCAATAAAATACTACAATACTACATTACTAAGTACAGTCAATAAAATACTACAGCACTAAGTACAGTAAATAAAATACTACAATACTACAGTATTAAATACAGTCAATAAAATACTACAGTACTAAGTACAGTCAATAAAATACTATAGTACTACAGTACTAAGTACAGTCAATAAAATACTGCAATACTACAGTACTAAATACAGTCAATAAAATACTACATTACTAAGTACAGTCAATAAAATACTACATTACTAAGTACAGTCAATAAAATACTACATTACTAAGTACAGTAAATAAAATACTACAGCACTAAGTACAGTCAATAAAATACTACATTACTAAGTACTAAATACAGTCAATAAAATACTACAGCACTAAGTACAGTCAATAAAATACTACAATACTAAAGTACTAAGTACAGTCAATAAAATACTACAGTACTAAGTACAGTAAATAAAATAAGACAGTACTAAATAGTCAATAAAATACTACATTACTAAGTACAGTCAATAAAATACTACAGTACTAAGTACAGTCAATAAAATACTACAATACTACAGTACTAAGTACAGTCAGTAAAATACTACAATACTACAGTACTAAATACAGTCAATAAAATACTACAGTACTAAGTACAGTCAATAAAATACTACAATACTACAGTACTAAGTACAGTAAATAAAATACTACAGTACTAAGTACAGTCAGTAAAATACTACAATACTACAGCACTAAGTACAGTCAATAAAATACTACAGTACTACAGTACTAAATACAGTCAATAAAATACTACAATACTACAGCACTAAGTACAGTCAATAAAATACTACAGTACTACAGTACTAAGTACAGTAAATAAAATACTACAATACTACAGTACTAAGTACAGTCAAGAAAATACTACAATACTACAGTACTAAATACAGTCAATAAAATACTACAATACTACGGCACTAAGTACAGTCAATAAAATACTACAGTACTACAGTACTAAGTACAGTAAATAAAATACTACAATACTACAGTACTAAGTACAGTCAATAAAATACTACAATACTACAGTACTAAATACAGTCAATAAAATACTACAATACTACAGTACTAAATACAGTCAATAAAATACTACAATACTACAGTACTAAATACAGTCAATAAAATACTACAGTACTAAGTACAGTAAATAAAATACTACAATACTACAGCACTATGTACAGTCAATAAAATACTACAATACTACAGTACTAAATACAGTCAATAAAATACTACAATACTACAGCACTAAGTACAGTCAATAAAATACTACAATACTACAGTACTAAGTACAGTCAATAAAATACTACAATACTACAGTACTAAGTACAGTCAATAAAATACTACAGTACTAAGTACAGTCAATAAAATACTACAGTACTAAGTGCAGTCAATAAAATACTACAGTACTAAATACAGTCAATAAAATACTACAGTACTAAGTACAGTCAATGAAATACTTCAATACTACATGTACTAAATACAGTCAATAAAATACTACAGTACTAAGTACAGTAAATAAAATAAGACAGTACTAAATAGTCAATAAAATACTACAGTACTAAATACAGTCAATAAAATACTACAGTACTAAGTACAGTCAATAAAATACTGCAATACTACAGTACTAAATACAGTCAATAAAATACTACAGTACTAAGTACAGTCAATAAAATACTACAGTACTAAGTACTGTCAATAAAATACTACAGTACTAAGTAGTGAATAAAATACTACAGTACTAAGTACAGTCAATAAAATACTACTGTACTAAGTACAGTCAATAAATTACTACAGTACTAAGTACAATCAATAAAATGTAATAGCAAATGAGATAAAGGAGAAAGTTTTTAAAGCATGATCTTTCATTCAGTAAAAAATGCAGTTTTAGTAAAGAGTAATCTGGAGGGAAATTTAAAACTCTGTTGGACTCGAACCCGCGATCAATCGGCCTGCCTAATTGAAGACCTACAGGTAATTGAAGACCTACGGAATACTTACAAAAATAAGGGTTATTTACATCAAAATTAATATGATTTTCTCATTAAGCATGTCACAAATATCTAATGTAAACAAAAAAGTTTGATAAAAATAAGTTTTAAAGTGTATTTTCAAAGCTGGGTAGGGGCAACTATTTTTCTCTTTTGACGACCTAGCGCAAGAACGATAACTCGTATAAATGTCATACTTGCAAATCAGCTATTCAAATAATAATCATTTTTTGTATATTTTCTTTGTTAAAAGATCGGGAAAATGTTTCAAAATTGTATCTTAAAAAAAAGAAAGAAAAAAAAGAAGAAAAACAATTCAACAGCTGCTTTGTAGATATATATTTACGTGAGTTATCGCTCTTGCACTAGGTCGTCTAATAGAAAAAAATGTTCCCCATACCGAGCTTTATAAATACACTTTAAAATTTATTTTAATCAAAATTCTTTGTGTTTATTTTATATTTGAGACATGCTTAATCAGAAAATCATATTAGTTTTGATGAATATAGCAGGCTTGGCTACTCAGCTAGGCAATTAAATGAAATAAACAAATATTATTTATATTTTCATTCATGTTTTAAAAGGAAGTCGGTCATTATGACCATGTAGTATACCCCCTTAAAGGAATGAAGGGGATTAGCAACCTGTGTGGGTCCAATGAATGTTCTTCCCATATCATTGTAGGTCGGAGAAAGATAGGCATTAATTGTGATCTTTTGGAACTCAATCAATGGTGACTCGGTCACCTCTGATTGAGGGCTTTGTAAGATAGGCATTAATTGTTAATTGATTGAGGTTTTATCTTCAGAGACTCGTTTTATCTTCAGAGAGATGAGTCTATCAGGAGACACGGAAATACGTGGAGGATGATTGGTGGAACTTCCGAAGACAATGAACTATGGATATTTGTCTGGATCAGGAGACGTGGAACTACGTGGAGGATGATTGGTGGAAGACAATGAACTATGGATATTTGTCTGGATCAGGAGACGTGGAACTACGTGGAGGATGATTGGTGGAAGACAATGAACTATGGATATTTGTCTGAATCAGGAGACGTGGAACTATGTGGAGGATGATTGGTGGAAAATAATGAACTATGGATATTTGTCTGGATCAGGAGACGTGGAACTACGTGGAGGATGATTGGTGGAAGACAATGAACTATGGATATTTGTCTGAATCAGGAGACGTGGAACTATGTGGAGGATGATTGGTGGAAAATAATGAACTATGGATATTTGTCTGGATCAGGAGACATGGTACTACGTGGGGGATGATTGGTGGAAGACAATGAACTATGGATATATGTCTGGAGTACAGTGTTGGACAAGAGGAAGATGTATTCTGAAGACAATTGTATTGATTGATTTTATATTGTTCAATGTCCCTCTCAAGAATATTTCACTCCTATGGAGACGTCATCATTGCTAGTGAAGGGCTGCAAAATTTAAGCCTATGCTTGGCGCTTACGGGCTGTGACAGGGGACCTCGGTTTCTGCGGTCTCATCCGAAGGACCGTCCCATTTAGTCGCCCCTTACGACAAATTCTAACCCGGATCCCCACGGGACTAGAGAGTTGTATATTGACAGTTGTGTTTATAGATAGTTGTTATAGAGAGTTATGTTTATAAACAGTGGTTAATGTTTTTACATACATGCGTTTTACTTGTAAATAAATACTGCATATACTTTTATATGAATGTTATTTATGATTTGACAAATTCTAGTGTCATTCTACACGGTGTGCTACATGAAAGGTGAAGATAACGAACAGTGATCAATCTCATAAATCCCATAAGCAATCCACAATAGATAGTTGGGTAAACACCGACCCCTGGAAACACCACAGATGGGATCAGGCGCCTAGGAGGAGTAAGCATACATACAATATCGTAAAATTATTAATGTAGTGAGACGTCTCTTCGTTATTATTTTCTCCACTTGGTCATTTAATGTTCAAAACATTAGTAAAAAGATATCAGAAATATAATGATAAAATTTATATATCGTCTTATATAAACTACATATGCCAGAAGTGGTGTTAATCAAATGTGGATTCTAAAAAATTCGAAAGAACTTCTAGTAAACTTGAAATCGCAGAATTTTTCCCAAATCAATAACATTAAAACCTATGACTTTTCAATACTATACACGACCATTCCTCACGATAAATTAAAGACTAGACTTTTTGACATCATAGACAGTTGCTTCTTCAACAAAAACGGAAAACGGAAATATTCATATCTAGTGATCAGTCATTCAAAAACTTACTTTGTTAAACACCACTCTGATTCCACGCACAAGTACTCTGAAGTTGAAATAAAAAATATGCTAGAGTTCCTCATTGACAATATCTTCGTGGTTTTTGGTGATCAGGTCTTCCAACAGTCTGTTGGAATTCCCATGGGCACGAATTGTGCTCCTTTGTTAGCTGACCTGTTTCATGTATTCATATGAAGCAGAATTTATTCAAAAACTTCTACGCGAGAAGAAAAAATCTCTCGCTGTGCCCTTCAATTCGACATTTAGATATATCGATGACGTTTTGTCTATTAACAGTAATAGCTTTCATTCATGTCGATTTGATATATCCCTGTGAGCTCGAAATAAAGGACACCACAGAGTCGTCCACTTCTGCTTCATACTTAGATATTTTGTTGAAAGTAGACATTAACGGCAAACTGACAACTCACTGTATGACAAACGGGATTATTTCAGCTTCTCCATCGTCAACTTCCCATATTTATGTAGCAATATTCCATTAGCACCTGCATATGGTGTTTATATATCTCAACTGATTCGATATGCAAGAGCTTGTTCTGCGTATAGTCAGTTTTTAAATCGAGGTAAGCTTCTGACAAACAAGTTGATGGTACATGGGTTTCAACAGTATCGATTGAAGTCAGCATTTCGCAAATTCTATGGTCGTTATGACGATCTAGTTCGTCAATACAACCTCGCATTGGGTCAAATGCTGTCTGACGTGTTTCATACCGATTGTTAAGCCATTCTTGGCACACTGATTTTGACTGCGGATAACTCCGTTTACCTGATCAAGATATAGGGCTCACGACAGGTGTGACCGATCAACAGGGGATGCTTACTCCTCCTAGGCACCTGATCCCACCTCTGGTGTGTCCAGGGGTCCGTGTTTGCCCAACTATCTATTTTGTATTGCTTATAGGAGTTATGAGATTGATCACTGTTCGTTATCTTCACCTTGCATAAAACAAACTACTCTAAGGCGCTTTTCAAGGGGAGAGATAGGGAATGCAGCAATGAAACACAAATGACACTAGAACTTATATCTGCAAAATTATCAAAATAAAAAAACACCAAGATCAATAGCTAAAGTTGTTTTTTATTTTTTATGTCGAGCACTATGCAAAAGTATTAAGAAAATTTAGAAATTTGCATTAAAACGGGCATTGAAAAAATCCCTATACTGTGCAAGAAGCTTAAAAATCAGGAAAAACATTTTTTTAAAGGTGGGTTTTTAATAGTTTCTTTTTTAAACGTTAATGTTTTGGCAACCTTAATATGTTGCGGAAGGCACTTTCTGGACTCTAGAAATTGAGAGGGAATGGTCAAAATTCAGAAACACTACAATTTTCCAAATCTTCATGGACAATGCATACAATTAGCAGTGATTATTTTAGTAATTTCTATTGATTTCTCTCTCGTTTCAAATTATTTTTAAAATATGTTTCTTCCAAATATCTCTTTTCTAGCTAACATGTTTTTTGTTTTGAAGATTTCATCTGTAGATTTAAACAAGATGCCCATGGGACACATCGCGCAGATACCTTGGCCCATATTTAAAGAGTTTTCTTATATATTTGCATGTAACATACAAACTAGAATCTGCATTATGTCAGGAAGTTTTCTTGTAAATGTAAAATTCTTTGGCCCAATGGTTCTTGAGAAGATTTTCCCTACATATTTTACTGCGAAATTTCCATCCCCTATTGTGGCCCCAACTTAACCCCGGGGGTCATGGTTTTAACAAACTTGAATCTGCACTATGTCCGAAAGCTTTCATGTAAATTTCAACTATTCTGGTCCAGTGGTTGTTTTTTTTAAATGACCCCACCCTATTTTTGCATTTTTTTAAATTATCTCCCCTTTGAAGGTTGCATGGCGCTTTATTTGAACAAAGTTGAATTTCCTTTACCAAAGCATTCTTTGTGCCAAGTTTGGTTGAAATTGGCAAAGAGGTTCTGGAGAAGATTTTTAAATGCTGTCAATGTATTTTTACTATTTCGCTGTTATCTCCGCTTGGAAAGGGGAGTGGTCATTCACTTGAACAGACTTGATTCTTCGCGCCTAAGGATGCTTTGTACCAAGTTTGGTTGAAATTGGTTCATTGGTTCAGGAGAAGATTTTTAAAAGTTGTTAATGTATTTTCATTATTTTGCTATCATTTTGCCTTGGAGAAGGGTGTGGCCCTTCATTTGAACAAAATTAAATTCCCATCAACTAAGGATCCTTTGTGCCAAGTTTAGTTGAAAATGGTCGGGTGAGCTAAAATATTAGTGTTATTTATTTCAATATTCATAAATATTAAAAAAAAAAAATTAGAACGTTTATATCCAAGTGTTTTAGGTATGTAAAATACCTTTTAAATAAGTAATTTTGTTTAATATTCTTATTGTATAATATATATGTCTTGAAATGTGACTTCTATTTTTTCTTTAAAATTTAACTATAGATTCTCTTTTCATACTGTATTGAATACGGCAAATAGCTTGAAAATTTTTTCTGACTTAAGTGTCAAGGCAGGATTTGTGACCTTTATAAAAAAAATTCTATAGATGCAGTTCAATACAAGAAAGAAAAGTCTTGTAATTTTAAAAAAAGCCTTGAACGATATACCTGTTTGGTACTGCCTTTAGTTGATATTATCAATTGAAGTATGATTTCACCATCGAAAGAGTGATACAAGCTCTCAATTATTTTATATGAATTTTTTTGTGATTTGCCCGGAATGATGAAAAATGTGTTTTTGTTTGCAGGTAAGAGATTCTCCAGTCCAAATTTCGCTGTGATTTGGTGCATGGTATGAATATCTAATAAAACATGCCTATAAGATTCAGATATAAACGTTCTAATTTTTAGATAAAAAATATTTATAAAATTGAAAACGTTTTTTGTTAATATTTTTTTAAATCTAAGGATACAATCTTTAAAAAAAAAACATGCCAGATAAAAAAGAGATATATTGAAGGGATATATTATAAAAAGAAATTGAAACGAAATGTCCAAATTTTAGATATAATCACCATTTTCAAACTGGAAAAAAGTAACGATCCCGATCAAAATTGATACAAATTACTAAATTAATCATATTGTAAAGCAGACGATACATACAGGGAACTCGTGTACTACTTCTACCAGTCAGTGGTCTACGTCATGAAGTTCACTATTCTACCACGTCATCACTATATTGTTTCTTTAAATTTGTATTTTATTCATATATTTGTTTGTGTTTATATTTTATAGCAATAAAAAACAAAAATCAAACGAATGCATTGCGTTTATATTGCTTGTGTGGAAATTCGCGTTCTATGAATAGCGCTAAAATTATCACGCATTCCAGAGAAAAGTAGTCTCTCGTGCTTAGTGCAGCTGAACTCAGAACGAATTTTTTTGACTAAGAAATCAAACGAATCAAACAAATTTTTCATCCAATCAGCATCGTTTTTAAGTCATCACTTTAAAAGTTATTAAAGAGGTTCGCATCTGACATTTAGAGTAATGTCAATTTTTTAGGAAGTGCATTTTCAATGTTTACGTTGAAGGAGAATTAGGAAACTGAAAAGAAAAACTGAGGTTGCAATGCTTGTTATTGAGCTACAATGTTCTAAACGTGACTTTTTTGCACTTAAAATCTAGTCAATTAAACTTGATTTATCTGTTAGTGCCAACACAATATAAGCAACACATATCATTCATTACATAGAATAGATACATAGTCATGTCTTCTAACAATACAAATAAAAAAGTTTAATACAAGTAATGGAAATAAATAATGACCATTTGGCACTTGAAATACGAAACAATTCATGATGTCAGAGAGTTTGAAAAGACATATTAGGAGTAATATAATTATTGGCGAATATATATTAGATGAACCAGGTGGTGTAATATCACGCAGATTTAGAAGTTTTTGATTAATAAATCCTTCCGCCACAAAATATAGTCCCTGCCAAACCCTTTCAAGATTTGAATTGACAAAACCTTTTTCAAATGGATAGAGTTCAGTAATAAATGTGCAATATATTTGCGCCAATGGGATCAGTATTGAACCAGTAAATACTTAGTTATAGCACCCTGCGCAGTTGTGCTCAAAAGTTCAGGAGCTAACTTCCTTAATTGATACAACAAGAACAATGAACTAAATTTCAATGAATAGCACTTCGGGACCGTCTCAAAATATTAGGATCAATAACAATTCAACAAAACTCTACAGTATCTAGAATAATTCGACATCCTATATCGGATCCAATTTATCAAGAGGGCTTGGAGTGAAAGTACTAAAAGCTTCGTGCCACACTCAATAAAGATTGTATTGACCAATCATATGGTAATATTGATGCCATTCTCATCATAGAGTTATTGACCAATCATATGGTAATAATGATGCCATTCTCATCATACAGTTATTGACCAATCACATGGTAGCATTAATGATGTGTGTACAGTATATTTTCCTGGGAGCAAGGATGGCAACGATGATCCAAACATGACATGACACTCTTCAAATAACTAAATATATTGATTGCACTGCCTGGATGTTGGTTCTGTGAATCATGAGGACTAACCTATACCTCTTTGTTGTTCAAAATTAGTCGTTGAAAAATGTAATGGATTGCAAAGAGAAGTCGCATTTTTTCAAGTTTTCAAAAGCAGTTTTGAATACTAAACATAAGACCAGGTTTGAGCTCTGTTCGTCTTCTTGATCTTTTATTTCTACCTCTGAATCGGATCTGGATTCATATTTACCAGCCGTTAACACAGCAACGACTTCCAGTTTTCGTTCTCTTGAATCCAACAATTCTCGGAACACTATGGAACCAGAATCCCCTGGTTTACCAAACTCTTCATCATTCATCCCCTGAACTGCGATGACGCCGTGTAAATTTTCTATAATTTCCGAAGAGACAATTTTACCCTGAGTCCATTGTGAAGTGGCACCTAACTTATGAACAATTTCTCCAAATAACTCCAAACTGTCTTCTAAATTAGACACTTTAGTCTTTGTTGGATTTCCCATATGATTAAGTAGTCGTTTATCTGAAAAACATTTCTCTGCTTCTGGATCAACTCTTATGATAGCCAAATCGCTTTGAATCATCTGAACCTTTTCTTTTGAATTATAAAGATATTGCCCTAAAGGTATTCTTTCATTCAATTCATTTTCTATGTATACGATATTTTGTTTTACACACACATGTCTACATGATAGTGCAACAGTGCTTTCTCGATTCAGTATTGCAAGACAACCAAGAGTTCCATAAAGGTCGTCGGAAAATGCCATGGGTCGCGGATCATTTGACTGATATAGCTTCCCTCCCTGGGCTTGGGGTTTGCCAGTGAACGGCTTGACTTCTTCTTTAAATTTGTTTTGGGGTATAACCACTATTTTACGAAAACTTGGTGGAGCTGCAGCTGTTAAAGCTTCTTTTACATCCTGTTCATGGTTGTCGTGGACGATCACTCGGAAAACGTAGAAATAGAAGCCATACCGGAGAATGTGAATTTCAAACCTAAAAATATATTAAACATTTACTACTATATATATATATATTGATTCATTGCATCTTGCTTAACGACTCGCTCGAGAATTTTTCACTCATATGGAGAAGATCAGAGATCCTACAATAAGAAACACACCGTGTAGCGGACATTTTAATTCGTGCGGGGAAGGCAGTTTTTATATTTTTCCATTTCACAAAGTAAAAGAGGAAAATGAACAATTACGCAGAGCCAAGGAAAACTATTTCATAAAACTGTTTAAGCTGAAACTAAACTGTTAATATTTTTATTTCATGTTATTTAAAATGTACATTTTACATAGAATGTCTCCTTTAATGTACAGGAATTCAGAGGCGCTTAAAACTTATAGACTGAACTATTTTAAATATGTCTGTATTTTTAAAAGTGCCTAACATTAACATTGTATAATGTTCTGACGTGACAATCGTGACTGTATTATGTTTAACGTTGCCCACATAACGTCACGAGGATGACGTCATAATGGAACTTGTTTACATTGTTTAAAAATCTACTGACGAGCCCGCAGGGCGAAAGTGCTATAGATAAAAGTTTGAGTACTGGATTTTATTTTTTGACTTTATATATATATATATATATATATATATATATATATATATATATATATATGTATGTATGTATATATATATATTTGGTCCATAGTTTGCAAGTTCAATCCGGTCGATAGAGAGCGATACCTTTTCAGGACGTTTCTAATTTCCTGTGGAATGTCTGTTGGTCTCTGTTTAGCCCTAGTGGCTGTGAAGGCAGAACAGTTTTCTATACGTCTGATGACAGTGTCAATGTCTGCCAGAAAACCTCTTCTTGACTTTGTAATTCGTTTCCTCTCTTTCAGAATTTCTATTAGAGGAAGCTCTAGTGCCGATGTTAGACTGTTCCATATCGCGTCTGGGTCAGGAGCCACAATAGAGAAATGGCCATCTTCTTTGAGTCGTGAATATTTTTCTCCTGATTGTGTTTCTGATGTTATAAACAGAGACCATGCAGAGCTGGCGATCATTTGTTCCTGTAGAGATAGAGAAAATATATAAGGAATTACCTTTTCTATGTTCAACAAGATCACCACCAATATCGCGATCAATATACTCTATAATAGGGGGACGATATTTTCGAGTACCATATAGAAAACAACATAGTGGACACCTTGCAAGAAGAAAATGTTGAGGAAATAGTACCAAATTTATTGTGGTAAGTATGTAATTTCCAAGTGTGGGCTTAGTGGACATACAAGTGAAGAATTACACATAAAAGAAATATTTCAAAATGATATCGATGGCTAAATGTTAGGAAGTAGCATCACAGGTGTGATTTAAAATTTGAGGTAGAAACGTCTACATTACGTCATGTAAAACAGCTAAAAGGAAAACTAGAGTGCCAAAAAAAAAAAAAACCTCACAAAAAACCCACCAAAAACGAGCCAAATTCGTCCAGCGATCAGAGCTATGCATGAAGGAGATATCATCCTTAATTTTGAAAAGAATTTCTAAATTTTATCCCAGCAATTAAATATACATCCGTATTTTCAAGCTAGTAAACTAAGGACTTAGTTACTGGGCTGTAGAGACCCTCGGGGACTAACAGTCCACCAGCAGAAGCCTCGTCGCAGGGGTCATAATGTAAAACTTATACGGTACCAATTTTGATGCACCAGATGCGCATTTCGACAAATAATGTCTCTTCAGTAATGCTGAAGCCGAGATTTTGGAAATTCGAAATGAGATATCATTTTCACCTTCAAATACAAGTATACCACTGTACAGAAAGAATAAACTCACTAAGCCTGCCTTACATTTCCACATTATCGTGATAGGCAGAGATATATCCAGTCAATACAGAAACTCAGTAAAGTTACTGTTAAATAGAACATCAATTCTTACCTCCTCCAGACTCTGAATTCTACTTTCTGCACCAGTAAAGAATATCAAAATAGCGTGATCGTTCCCTTTGTCAACTAAACAAGTAAAGCAAAAGCAAATAAATAGCTATAGAGCAGCATTTTAAAGCTATATGTTCTATATTAATTGGATATGATCGAGAGAATAGAAAAATTCGTTTTTATCAACATACATTTGTGTATAAGTTATATATTTTATGCAAATTATGCAATTTAATTTGATCGGATTAAAAGTGATCAAGCTAATTTCCTGTTTATATTTCTCCGAGGCGGACATTGAAAGTCCAATTTTGAAATATCCATGAACTTGTGACGTCACATTTTGGCGAGACATTCAATTCCTTCATAAATAACATCGTTATCTCCTCGACCAGTACACCGATCATATCAATGAAAACGTGAAGAACAGTCACCTATCTCACAACTCCTATAAGGACTTCAAGCAACCACGGCCCTGCGCATACCAGAGGTGTGATCAAGTGCCTAGGAGGAGTAAGCATCTCCTGTCGACCGGTCACACCCGCCGTGAACTATATATATATATATATATATATATATATATATATATAAATCGGTGTGTAAAGAACGGCTAACAATTGATATGAAAAGGGTCAGACAGCATTTGAACCAATGACAAGTTGTAGTGGCAAACTAAATCGTTATATCGGACATAATGTTTGCGAAATATTGACTTTTAACGAGACCTTTGAAAGCCTTGTAACATCGACTTATTTGTCAGTAGTCTGCCTCGATTTAAAAGCTGATCGTACTCAGAACAAGCTCTTAATCAACCACTTACGGAAACCATTCGTTTTTGTTAATGTATTAACTGTCAATGGCTTTAGAAGTTCCAGGTCATTTTCTTTGACTGTTCCAGATACGAGAATGGTTCTATGAATAGCTGTCGATACATCAGATGTAATGACATCCTTGTCCACCGGTTCTTTACTATCAAGCATCTTTTGTACCAAATCAAAATGATAATGATAACGTGGAAACTGCTCCATCTCAAAGTTCACATCGTAAAGAGTAGGATATTGTTCTACAGAATCTGAAAAGTGTCATATAATTAATCAGTGTCTAGAAATTGTAATGATCATAGACCAAAAAAGGGAAAATTTACTTTAAAATATCCATCTACGATTTTCATGGAATACTGAAACAGCATTCTTTTCACGCGAATTCGTGATAAAATGCATATACGAACTTTGGTTTATTTGAATACATCTTTCCTTCTCCATGGTTAAGAAGCGATACTTTTTCAGAATGTCTAGAATTGAAGGATAGCCGTTGCACTCCTCTGCAACACCTAACGCAAAAACCACAGACAGCTCTCCAACAGATAAATGCAGGTCACTGAATATTTCCTTTATCCAGCTGAGATAATCGATTTCATCCACTTTGTCTACTTGTTTCAAATTGTCCCGCAAATATTCAGTGCTGTGTTTCACTTGATTTGCACATTGAAGAAACCCGACTTTGTTTTGCAATAATGATGCATCTTCAATGAAAGAACATATGTTGTTATGGGAATTTTCCAGCTCTTTTATTTGCTCCATTGTTTTGTTGCAACCAGTTCTGAATTTCTGTGCTTTATTTTGAAATTCCAGCCTAACTGCATCAAAATTACTTTTCAATGTATTTAAGCATTGTTGCTTTAAGGCATCTATTTCCCTATCTATATCTTCCAGATGTTGTTCCTGTGTTTGTTTTAATAGCAGGCATCTCCTTTTAACCGAAAGTAAATCAATTGTTTTCAAATCACCTTTGAGTGAATCATTTACATTTTTGAATGCCTCTTCCACTGTGTGTATCGCTTCTTTGCAATCCTTGTGACTGATTTCAATACATTCTTTGCAAATTACCTTCTTACATCTTTCGCAGAAAGAGTTCAGGTTCTGATTTTTGTGCGATTCACATTTGATTGGGTGCTTAAAAACCCTCAATAGATTAATTGACCACTTTTCAACTGGAATAGAGCTTATTTCATGACTTCTGAAGATCTTCATTTGATTGTGACTGCTACAACATTTGCTGCATAGTGATCCACATTTATTGCATATTTTTATTGCTTTTTCTTTTCTCTCGTGTGTACACTGATCACAGTCAATTTCTCCAAAGTGCTGAAAATTCAATGCTTCCTGGATGACTACATTCAGACTGAAATCTGTCAGTGTCTCTTGTTCCAGTGTCTTTTGACAATTTGGACATTTTTTGTTTATTTCCTGATCATCAAGAATTTTCTCTAAACATCGGCTACATATGCTTTTATGACAGCATGGTAATATACAGGGCTCTCTTTGGTGAAGTTCGTAGTTTGAACTACAAACAAAGCAGGACTCCATTTTGAAATACTGAAATCCCTCTGAAATTAATAACATCTTCGATTTCATTCTCCTTTTTCATGACCTAACATTTTACGAATTATGACTGTTACAAAACGATTTTGTATTGTATTTTTCTATTGTTCGGAATACTTCAAGACTGTAATAAGTATCGAGAACTTGTGAATAATGTATACTGCACGGAAATTTCGTTGGTAGTTTTTTTCATGATAAAATTATTATTTCGAAAGTCGCCTTAAATACTTACTTGATCATTCCACAGTTTGTCGACCTGTTAGTGACGTCTCCGTTTCCCTGTTTTGGGGTGTTTATTTACACACAGATCTACAGTATTTAAAAATTCATTAGTACCAAAATCATCGGGTGTGACTGGTCGTCAGGGGATGCTTAATTGCTTATTCTTATTCCTTCTAGGAATCTGATCCTACCTGTGGTATGTCCTGGGGTCCGTGTTTGCCAAACCCTTTTTTTCCCTATTCTTTATAGGTGTCATGAGCTTGACGACTGTTCGTTATTTTCATCTTCCTATAATGTTTCAATAGATTTTACCTTTTGTTTGGAACGTAACCATAACTCCCATTCTTAAATCAATAATTTTGAACTTATAACTATACAATCAAATTGTTAGTACTTTTGTTTAGTTATTAGATCGATTTAGAATCAGTGTAGTGCCTGAATACAAAATGATGTGTTTACTCACCAAACACAAAGCGATGAAGAGGAGCAAGGCCAGACACTAAAAATCTGAAAATAATTAAACAGTGTGGTCAGCCCGATATCCCTATCGCTTTGCAAATGTTATCAGTTTATTGGGTAGATAATTATTCAGATACCGCATTTCAAATGTAACAAGAGATACTGTGAGCAATGCTCACTAAGAATACCCCCCGCTTACACCAATTTCCCAAAGGGTGTTGTTAATATGTATAAATTACCTCTTTCCTGATTGTAAAAATATGGTATGCCTTTGTAGAAGAAAATGGAAAATACAGCCCGAACACAAATCCATGGCATAAACCTATAATTTTGACCTTGAGATCAAAGGTCAAGGTCATAAAGAGGTAATGAATGTACATGACACATAGTCTCATGGTGATACACCCATGTCTTATGGTACGACTATGTCAAAACCCTATAATCAATTTTGACCTTGAGGTCAAAGTTCAAGGTCATATAGAGGTCATGAAGGTACCCGACACATCGTCTCATGGTGATACACTCATGTGTCAAATATGGTATGCCTATGTCAAAGAACAAAGAAGTAATGGCCCTGACACAAATCCATTGTAAAAACCTTTAATTTTGACCTTGAGGTCAAGGTCATATGGAGGTCATGAAGGTACATGACACATCGTCTCATGGTGATACACTCATGTGTCAAATATGGTATTCCTATGTCAAAGAACAAAGAAGTCATGGCCCTGACAAGAATCCATTGTAAAAACCTTTAATTTTGACCTTGAGGTCAAGGTCATATGGAGGTCATGTAGGTACATGGCACATCGTGTCATGATGATACACTCATGTGTCAAATATGGTATGCCTATGTCA
This sequence comes from Ostrea edulis, assembly GCF_947568905.1. NCBI lineage: Eukaryota > Metazoa > Mollusca > Bivalvia > Ostreida > Ostreidae > Ostrea > Ostrea edulis. Next base: position 12,649,406 of record NC_079168.1, read on the forward strand.
AAGAACAAAGAAGTTATGGCCTGGACACGAATCCATTGTAAAAAAAACACCTTTAATTTTGACCTTGAGGTCAAGGGTCAAGGTCATATAGAGGTTATGAAGGTACTCGGCACATCGTCTCATGGTGATCCATCTGTATGCCAAATATGGTATGCCTAAGTCAAAGAACAAAGAAGTTATGGCCCGGACACAAATCTTCACAGACAGACAGACGGACGGACGGACGGACGGACGGACGGACAGATAGACAGACAGAGTTATTCCTATATACCCCCCCCCCCGAGAACTTCGTTCGGGGGGTATAATAATTGACCAAAATGCACAGACAGGTAATATTTTCTTCAAGTAACGATCGAGCAAGGAACAACATTGATATACAGATGTACAGGTATTTTTACTTTTCCCTATGAAAGAACTAGCGAAATATTTCGGTTTCTTAAGGTAGTACTCTACATCGTCATAATGGCTGACTTCCTTTAAAAACATGGATGAAAAAATCGATATCAGCAATATTTGACTTTTCCTTTTCCATTTAAATACCTAGCCGAGTAGCTCAGTAGGTTAGAATATCGACTGCTGAACTGTAGGTTGCAGGTTCGAGTCCAGCAGGGTTTTTTTCAGATTACCTTCTACTAAAACTGTATTTTTTGACAAAATAAAGTAAATTTGAAAATTTTCAACTTCAAAATATTGTTTTACATATCCTCCACTTTTCATCTACATCAAATTTCTCTGGTGTAGCATACCTGCTTAACCCAGTCACGTGTTCAATGAAAATTTTCAAGTACATTTTTTGTAAATGCCTTTGTACTGGATCAGTTTAGTGTAAGTTCGATTATAGCAATCTGCGTGACGTCATCGTATGACGTAATGTAATGCATTTACGTGTCTACATTATGACTGTGATGCAAAAAGTGTGTTCTTGTTGCTCTTACTTTCAGCTCCACCCCGTGGCTAGCAGTTTAAGCTGTGAAATGGGAGCATGCTGATGGGATTCTTCACGATTGTTAATAATCTTTAGCAGAACCAGTCATGGAGAAGACTAACCTAAGCCCCGCATGTGCAGTATGCATGACCCACCGATGTGTAGATTCACCCTGATGCCCGAAATTCTAGTCCTTAGCTATGGATAAATATCATGAATCGCGCCAGAGGGGGATAAGCCTAAAAAGCAGTCTACATAAAAGAGAAAACTCTGACATAAACCTTGGTAAATCTGAGTGTTGTTGATGAAAGCCTTGTTAAAGCCAACAAGAATAACAGCCAGCCTTCTGTGATTCAAAGAACATCTAAAAATTGGAGCATGAAATGTGAAAACAATGTATATATGTGGCAAAATAGCACAAATTGTTAAAGGGATGCATTTTTACAAACTTGATATCCTTGGAATAAGTGAGTACATGTTGTCTCAATAGTGAATCACAATACAGCAGTCAAGAATACCAAACAAAAACCACAAGGACGGAGCTGCAATCACAATGAGCAAAAAAGTAAAAAGAGCAAACGGTCGATCTCATAAATCTTAACAAGATATTGGGCTCACGGCAGGTGTGACCGGTCGACAGGGGATGCTTACTCCTCCCAGGCACCTGATCCCACCTCTGGTGTGTCCAGGGGTCCGTGTTTGCCAAACCCTCTATTTTGTATTGCTTATAGGAGTTATGTGATTTATTACTGTTCGTTAATTTCACCTTCCATAAAGAATACAGAATTAAGAGCAGGGCAAACACGGATCCCTAGTCATACCAGAGGTGGGGTCAGGAGTAAGCATCCCCTGTCGACCGATCAAACCCGCCATGAGTCCTAGATATGGATTTAATAGGAGTAATCTGTAGTCAAGATCAGTGTATAAAGAACGATCTCAATTGATATGAAACAGGAGGGGTCGAAATTAATTTTTTCTACCACAGGCTAATTTTAACCTGTGGGTAAAAAATCCACAGGCTAAAATGAAAACCTACAAGCTAAAATGAAAATAATTTTTTTCAATCAATGATTTTCCCATCATTACTGAGCCTAGTGGATCAACAGGTATCGTTTGGACAAGACACTAAGTTACGTAACTCATATGCTGCAATGTCTAGGTCTCTTGATTATCGCACCTCTAACAGTCTAATCCACGACTTGTTTACCGCATGTCTAGATCCAGTCTTCCAATTTCATGCCACATCAGGGTTGTCACTAGTGATTTTTTAAAGCGAATACAGGACTCATGGTTTTATAAGCAGCACGATCACGAGTCCTATGACTTTTTTGATAATCGTCCACGCGGTGAGAAATGCACGTCACTATAACCCAACCTCAAATTGACAATAAATTTAGATATGACAATACAGACATTCTCATGATTCTGATAAAAATAGCTACCGGAAGACTTGGTAAAACATAGATTCCGATATTTTTTGCAGATAAATGAATAACAAAAACATCATACTTGGAATTATTCAATTTAATCACCCCTATAGGTGAACAGGACTCGTGGCACATGTCGATATGCGATGTCCGATCTCTAAAGCATTTGTTTGACTCCGAGTTTCTTAAAAAATCATAAAAGAAAAATCCGGATAAAAACGGTTATTGAAATCGGTCGTTCATGTAAGCGTTTGTAAGATTCAGAGTGCAAGTTTGAGAGAAGCGAATAGCGCATCACTGTATAAAACGGATACAATACGATCATAGTTTGTAAATCACCACTCGCTAAGATTTTCGAGTGTCCATTATTTTTACTCGCTATTTTTCAAATGTACTCGCATTTTGCGAGTATTTCTCGCTAATTTCGAGCCCTGAAACACGTCAGACAGCATTTTACCCATTAACAGGCTGTATTGGTAAATTAGATCGTTATAAAGACCTTAACATTTTCATCATGCTGACCTTAAACGAAACTGTCAAAATACCTGTAACATCAACTTATTTGTCAGAAGTTTGCCTCGATTTAAAAACTGACCATACGCAGAGCAAGCTCTTGCATAACGAATCAGTTGAGAGACATAAACACCATATGCATGTGATAATGGATTGATTGATTGCTTGCTTGATGTTTTCAGCCACACTCAACAATTTTTCAGTTATATGGTGGCGCCCAGTTTTTATTGGTGGAAGAGAGAACCCAGATACAATGTACCTGGGAAGAGACCACACACCTTCCGAAACTGGGAAACGTTCTCACTTACCGGCGCGAGCGGGATTCAAACCCGCACCGACAGTGGTAATGGAATATTGCTACATAGATATGGGAAGTTGAAGACGGAGAAGTTGAAATCATCCCGTTTGTCATAACGGTGAATGGATAGTTTATTGTTAACATTAATGTTCAATGAAATATCTAAGTATGATCTAGATGTGAAAGACTCCGTCATGTGTTTTATTTCAAGTTCAATGGGATATATCGAATCGATGTATGTAGCTAAGATAAAATGTCATTGATATACTAGTATATAAATGTCGAGTTGAAGGCCACCACAAGATATTTGTTTCTCTCCTATAGAATCTTTTGAATAAATTCTGCCCTATAAGAATATAAAAACAGGTCAGCCAACAAAGGAGGTCAATTCATGTCCATGAGAATTCCTACAGACTGTTGGAAGACCAGATCACCAAACACATCGAAGACATTGTCAATATGGAACTCCAGGATCTTTTTAATATCAACATTAGAGTACTTGCGCGTAGAATCGGAGTGATTTTTAACAAAGTATTTTTTTTTGAATGACTGATCACTAGATATGAATGTTTCCTTTTTCCATTTTTGTTGAAGATGCAATTGTAATAATGAGCCTTGTAAACAAAGACAATGTTGTTACAAACTTTGTCAGCTGAAACCAAAACATGTTCCTCATGTAACCTATCTAATTCTTTCTTCACTTCTGGTTTACTAAACACAGAAGGAAAGATGGTAAGTATTTTTGTCTTGATGTGTCTGATACGTGATTTTAATATTTCTCTTCTACTTTATATCCATTCTGACAAGGTACCGATGTCTTCTTTTTCATATAGCCCATCGTCTGACACAAATTCATAATAGAGAGGAATTTCTGTTGCCAATTGAAAGACTGAAGTTCTCTTATCTTAGGACCTTTTAAAAGAAGTGATTTCAGATCCTCATTTTCAATTATATCAAATCACCAGTATTGATATGTCCAGCTGAACGAAGATAACAAGAACACGTAGGGGTATTACATATAAGATGGTCTATATCTAGGCAATGTAAAATTTGTAATTGATAAGTTTGGGTGCAATAGTATAAGTATATTTGTAGCAAATACAGGGTGTAGACTTGAACTTGAAATATGTTGGAATAGAAGACTGAACACTTTTATGACGAAGAATGTTGCTTATGTTGACGGCATCTATTCCTTTGTTAGTAACTTTAAATTTAAGGAACTGGTGGCATGATTTGGAAGGAATATCATCCGATACTAGCATGACTTTTGGCCAGTAAAAGGAATGATTCATGGCAGGACTTAAATTGAAAGCAAGAAATACTCATTGTTTGCTACAAAGTCACAACAAGGGATATCAACTCATCCAGATAAGATCAACGTTGTACAGAAATGGGAAGTCCCCGCTAATGTATCAGAGGTCAGGTAATTCCTAGGATTATGTAGCTACTACAAACGATTTGTGGAAAACTATGCATTAATCGCCAAGCCACTTCATTTCCTAACAAAGAAAAGCGCATATTTTACCTGAATCGACAAAGTGCAAGGATGCCTTTGATATCCTTCGTAAGGAATTGTCGACCATGTTCTACCCCATTGGGATGCGAATACAAGATTTATCTTGGACACAGGCGAAAGCAGCTATGCTATTGGCGGAGTATTGTCACATGTTCAAGATGGCATAGAACGGTCCAATGCGTTTCCAAGTAGGATTTTAATAAAATCCGGAAAAAAACATTGCGTCACGAGAAAAGAATCGTTGGCTGCAGACCATTTGGTGAAATATTCTAAGCACTACCTGTACGGTTGCCAATTCAAAATGCGTACTGATTACAGCTCACTGAGATGGTTCATGAACTCTAAAGATCCCTTTGGTCAACGCACTCGATGGATGGATGTTTTTTTTCAACATATGAGTTCACCATTGAACATTGCCCAGGCAAGTTGCATGGCAATGTGAATGGTCTTTAACGACCAATGGAAACATACACATTCTGGTTGTTGTAGGCTACTTCACGAAGTGGAGTGAATGTTGTGCAATACCTAATTTGGAAGCGTCAACGTTTACTGCAAAGATTGTTGTGGAGGTGATTGCTAGCGGTGGTACACTCAGATCAAGTCCGGTTGCAAAAGGAAAGTAATCTTTTTAAGGAAATGTGTCAGTTACTTGATATACAGGAAACGCATAACACTCTACCTCATCCCTCAGTCTAATGGGATTGTTGGACGTTTTAATAGAACGCTTACAAGAATGCTTTTGTTAACGATCATCATACAGACTGGGATGTGCATTTCCCTTTCATTATGCATCCTCACAATGTCTAGGTTTTGTGATTACGCACCCTTCGTTATGATGGCCTATCGAAGTTCCGTACGTAAAACAACAGGCATGACACTCAACTTGATGTTTGGAAGGGAAGTAGCTACCATTTAGGTCTCTAATATGAGATGCCATCTCAAATACAGGAGACACTGGGGTTGCTGGGGCGGAAAAAATACAAACTTGAGTCACGATACTTTCTAATTTTTTTCCCTTTGGGAACTCTTGCGCACATTGAGACGCAAAACATATACTTTTGTCCACACGCGATGGGTACAAATTTAATGCTTATTGCTGTCTTCATATATATTGCTTAAAGGATGATGAACAGACATCATGCAACCACCCAAACTGCTCGGACACATAATTTTATTAAGTTTATTAGTATTCGATGATAAAATAGCTCAAACAAAAATCGATATAATCACCATTTTTTTTTTTACATAAAAGTATCACTCGTGCAGAAGAGGAAATAAAACATAATTTTATATTTAATTTAATGACCTAATTGAAACAAATGTTATTCTTGATATGGCCAGTTGAATGTATACCAACTGCTGATATAAACAAAATTTACGCTTTTATAACTCTTATCCTTATTTGCATAGCTAGTCTATAATACATGTATACATCTTGTATCCACCCATGCGTTTAACAGAATACGAAACGTATATGTACCTTCATCACAGAAGAGCTGATATCTCGGAAGTTACGTACTGAAATGCATTACAAAAATATTTCATCTGAATAAAAAAAGAAACAACCATTCAATCGTCCGCGGAGCGAATGTAAACCTAGAAAAAACGTGACTATTGTTCGGTATAACTTCAGTATGATTATATACAGAATTGCATATACCGTTTAAAACTTCCTTGTTCAAATTCAGAGCCGGGAATATTTAGTCGCTATACTTTTCGAATTTACATTCCATGTAGAAACTCAAAGAAAGGGTTGATCATATTACAAGTTATAATAAGACAATTTTAATTAATCACGGCTATATATGAAAGTTTAGTCGCAGATGATAATGTTGAAAGCATTCAAACACTGCACAGACAATACTTTGACTTTCAAATGTGTCTTCCCCTTTTTTTCCCGGAAATCCTGGATCTGACTTTTAATTTGAATATGTACACGAGTTGTAATTACAGATTTACATCTCTGTGGGGAAAACCATTGAGCTACAAACCTAATCTCGACTGAATATTTGGACTGATGCCTTCACCCAATCTCGGAACGATATAATATAATTATATCTTTCAGCTTCGGCCGGTTAAAGTACATGTGATTAATGTGCACTTATTATAGATGATACTGTTGTTCGCTTCAAATACCTGATTTGACTGTTAAACTAATTCTCTGTTACAAATGAACTATTAATTTTGCATTGCTTACCATCTAAGTATGAAAATCCCAAAATGAAAATAGTCACTAAATTTTCCTGTTTCCGTCCAAATGATGAATTCCATGGCACAATATTTTATTCAGTATTCGTTATCTTTTTTCAAAGAAAACTTTTCAATGGAATATCATGAAAAACTAGGAAGAATTATTTTATCACCCTGAAACTGATGTTTCCGCTTTCATTTTCCATAGTTAAAAAAAAAAAAAAACATTTTTAGGGAAGATGAAGAGTTACGGTACATAACATTCGCCTATATGCATATGAGCTTCAAACAAGGAATGGTGTTGTGAATACATGATAGTAAATTAAACTTACCGACATACCAAATGAAAGATGAAGATAACGAACGGTGATCAATCTCATAACTCCTATAAGCAATACAAAATAGATATTTGGAAAAACACAGACCCCTGGACACACCAAAGGTGGGATCAGGTGCCTAGGATGAGTAAACATCCCATGTCAACCGACCACACCCGCTGTGAGCCCTATATTCTGATAAGGTAAGCGGAGTTATCCGTAGTCAAAATCAGTGTACCTTGAACGGTCTAACAATCGGTATGAAACACGTCAGACAGCATTTGACCCAATGATAGGTTACAATGACGAACTAGATCGATATAACGACAATAGAATTTGCGAAATACTGACTTTAATCGAAACTGTTGAAACCCCTACACCATCAACTTGTTTGTCAATAGGTTGCCTCGATTTAAAAACTGACCATACGCAGAACAAGCTTTTGCGTATCGAATCAGTTGAGAGATATAAACACCATATGCAGGTGCTAATGGAATATTGCTACATAAATATGGGAAGTTGACGACGGAGAAGCTGATATCATCCCGTTTGTCATACACTTGAGTTTTCAGTTTGCGTTAATGTCTATTTTCAATAAAATATCTAAGAATAAAGCAAAAGTGGACGACTCTGTTGTGTCTTTGATTTCGATCTCATAGGAATATATCGAATCGACATGTGAATCATAGTTATTATTGTTAATAGACAAAACGTCGATATATCTAAATGTTGAATAGAAGACCACAGCAAGATATTTTTTCTACTTAAGTAGAAGTTTTTGAATAAATTCTGCTTCATATGAATATAAAAACAGGTCAGCTAACAAAGGAACACAATTCGTGTTATTGTTAATAGACAAAACTTCGTCAATATGATGTATAAATGTGAATATTTCCTTTTCTGTTTTTGTTGAGGAATCAACCGTCTATGATCTCAAAAGGTTTAGATGGTGGTGCAAACAGTTGAAAAGTCACCGTGTTGATATTGTTGATTTGAGAATAGTTTTGTGATTTTAAATTTACTAAGAGTTCTCTAGAATTATTTTAGAATCCATATTTGAAAGGTATCTAGAATAATCCTACATCCTATATCGGATCCAAGTTATCAAGAGGGCTTGGAGTTCAAGTACTAAAAACTTCGTGCCACACTCAATAAAGGTTGTATTGACTAATCATATGGTATTATTGATGCCATTCTCGTCATATGGTAGCATTAATATTAAATAATATATTTTCTTTGGAGCAAGGATGGCAACGATGATGCAAACATGACATGACACTCTTGAAATAACAAAATATTTTGATTGCACTGCCTCGATATTGCTTCTGAGAACCATGAGGAGTTTTCTATATATCTTTGGTGTTCAAGATTAGTCGTTGAAAAATGTAATGGATTGCAAAGAGGAGTCACATTTTTTCAAGTGTTCAAAAGCGGTGTTGAATACTGAACATAAGACCAGGTTCAATGTTGGAGTTTGTTCGTCTTCTTCATCTTTTGTTTCTACCTCTGAATCGGATCTGGATTCATATTTACCAGCAGTTAACACAGCAACGACTTCCAGTTTTCGTTCTCTTGAATCCAACAATTCTCGGAACACCATTGAACCAGAATCCCCTGGTTTACCAAACTCTTCATCATTCATCCCCTGAACTGCGATGACGCCGTGTAAATTTTCTATAATTTCCGAAGAGACAATTTTACCCTGAGTCCATCGTGAAGTGGCACCTATCTTATGAACAATTTCTCCAAATAACTCCAAACTGTCTTGTAAATTAGAAGCTTCAGTCTTTGTTGGCTTCCCCATATGATTAAACATTCGTTTATCTGAAAAACATTTCTCTGTTTCTGGATCAACTTTTACAATAGCAAAATCGTTTTCAATATTCTGGACATTTCCTTCCGATTTATAAATACATTCCCCTAAAGGTATTCTCTCATTCAATTCATTTTCTATGTATACGATATTGTGTTCTACGCACACATGTCTACAAGATAGTGCAACAGTGCTTTCTCGATTCAGTATTGCAAGACAACCAAGAGTTCCATAAAGGTCGTCGGAAGATGTCATGGGTCGCGGATCATTTGACTGATATAGCTTCCCTCCCTGGGCTTGGAGTTTGCCGGTGAACGGCTTGACTTCTTCTTTAAATTTGTTTTGGGGTATAACCACTATTTTACAAAAACTTAGTGGAGCTGCAGCCGTTAAAGCTTCTTTTACATCCTGTTCATGGTTGTCGTTGACGATCACTCGGAAAACGTTGAAGTAGAAGCCATACCGGATAATATGATTTTCAAACCTAAAAATATACATACAACATTTACTTTGAATTTATATATATATATATATATATATATATATATATATATATAGGGTCCACAGTTTGCAATTTTAACCCTGTCGAAGCTTGATGATTGTGTCTGTGTATGTGTGTGTGCATTTGCGTGAGAGAGAGGGACAGACCTGTTTAGGACGCTTCTAATTTCCTGTGGAATGTCTGTTGGTCTCTGTTTAGCCCGTGTGGCTGTGAAGGCAGAACATTTTTCTATACGTCTTATGACAGTGTCAATGTCTGCCAGAAAATCTCTTCTTGACTTTGTAATTCGTTTTCTCTCTTTCAGAATTTCTATTAGAGGAAGCTCTAGTGCCGATGTCAGACTGTTCCATATCGCATCTAGGTCAGGAGCCACAATAGAGAAATGACCATCTTCTTTGAGTCGTGAATATTTTTCTCCTGATTGTGTTTCTGGTGTTATAAAGAGAGACCATGCAGAGCTGGCGATGAGTTGTTCCTGTAGATATAGAGAAAATTTATAAGGAATTTTGTTTTCTATGTTCCACAATATCACCACCAAACCAGATGCATCCTGTATCTCGATCAATATACTATCTTGTGGGGAGACGATATTTTCGAGTTCCATATAGAAAACAACATAGTGGACACATTGCAAGTAGAAAATGTTGAGTAAATGGTACCTTTATTGAAGTAAATATGTAATTTTCAATTTTGGCCTAGTGGGCATGCAGGGGAGAACTACACACAAAAGAGAAATTTCTAAATGATAGTACTGGGTGAATTTTAGGAAGTAGCATCACAGGTGTGATTTACCGTTTGAGTTAGAAACGTCTACAATACGTCATTTCATTTTCATATTCAAATCTGATGTCATTACACCACTGTTGAAATAAAGAGAATATACTGGCTAAGCCTGTCCGATATTTCTGCGTTAGCATGATAAGTAAAGAGGCATATCCAGTCAATACAAAATGTCAGTAAATTTACTGTTCAATAGAACATCAATTCTTACCTCCTCCAGACTCTGAATTCTACTTTCTGCACCAGTAAAGAATATCAAAATAGCGTTATTGTTGCCCTCGTCGACTAAACAAGTAAAACAAATGCAAATTAATAATAGCTATAGAGCATCATTTTATGGCTATATTGTTATGCTGTATTGATTGGATATTATCGAAGGAACAGAAATCATGTGTTTTTATTAAGCTATATAAGTTATATACCTCAGTATTACATGTGTATATTATTAGTGAGATATTCAACGACAAAAGAGAGTGAAATGGGAAATATGGTAGAGAAAACCACTTTGGGTAATGGAAGTGATCTATTAATTTTATGTTTAACATAAAATCATTTTAATACGACTACATACTGTAACCTCCCATGATGTTTATGATAATATCTTCTCGCACACGTGTGGATATCCGTCATAAACATAACTCCTTTAAGAAATAAGATATCGTTTTTGAATGTTGTTGGGATATGACATGAAGTTGGTTACGTGATCAAATCCTATAACGCCAGAAGGACGTTATAGTAGGATTGATCACGTAGCAACTTCATGTCATATCCCAATAACACTAAAAAATGATATTCTATTTTTCTTATATTTAAATTTTCTATTTTGATTTGTGTTCTTGCCGAGCTTCCATGATTATATAGCAGATGACCGAAATAACGATCGTAGGACACAAAATATAGATCGTTAGAGTTTTATTGAATAAAAAATTAGGAACAATATCAAACAGAATATAAGATATATATATTTAATTAAGAAGGGTAAAAAAAAAAAAAAAAGACGAAACATGTGTTAAATAAAGGTGATTTAAAGCGTAAAGTTAACTGAAATGAAAACAAGAAGAGCGCAGTCAACTACATCCGTGATGTGATTTGGTCGCGATTAGCGATGGAGAAACTGACGATGGTCTATCCTACTAAGTTGAAAACGCAATTGTTGAATACATATTTCGACAGAAATCCAAAGGATCTGAGGGAATTGATGGAGGATATAATGGGTCAAGCTAACGTTAAGCTAAAGTTTTTGGAAAGAAACAACGACATGTTCATCGTTAGGACTCGCGGTTGTAGCCATGATCCAGGAGACGCAACGAGACAGTAGGACAGATTTAGACAAAGTGCAGGTAGGTTGCTTCTTTCATTTACCTTCAGTGTGTGTCAGAGAAAATAAAAACGAACTGACAGGCTTTGTTCACTTGAGAAATTTCTGTTATAGGATTTTAATGAAGATTCGCACCGGTACCCTGACATGAACATAATTTTTCGATCCTCGAAACGAGCCTCGCTTATGATCATGCCGAGTCATAGCCGTGATGGCAGTTGCCAGGAAACAACAGGTTAATTTATCATCATCATAAAGTAAATAGACTTATAACTGTGTCTACATTTTTTCGCTTCCAATATCATAGAACATTATTTTATAAATTCGCTATGCAGAAGTTGCAGTTTAGGCATAGTTGCAGACGGTATTTAAAACTGTTTAAAATGAAACAACAGAACGGTATATTTAATGTTTCTGTTTTATAAATTGATTAAATTCTTGTTTGTTTACAAAATAAACTATATAGATATCCTGCTGCGTTTGTTTCTGTTATTATGTCAATGTAGTGACGGATGCAGGGTTTACAAAAGGGTATGTAAGAAAGTCAAGTATTAGCTAAAATACTCAGCCAATTTGGGTGCCAATCTGGAATTTTACTCACACTATTTCCATTATTCAAATTTGTGGCGAAAGGGGGTGGGTGGGGGGTCGAAATCCCCCACTGCATTGCATAAGCAAGAAGCCAGATAAAAGTACCTGACTTTTGAAACGGTGATTGTATTAATGCACAAGAAAAGATAGATCACCTAGGTGACCCAACTTCATGTTACAAGAAATTGAATGTCAATTTCATTAGTACTGTCATATAAGGAAGTGCATTGGCAAATGTAAATATTCATAAATATCATCGTTATCCCCTTGACTAGTACACCGATCATATCAATGAAAATGGGAAGATGTGACAAATCTTATAACCCCTATAAGGAGTTTGAGCAAACACGGATCCCTGGGCATAACATAGGTGGGATCAGGTGCCTAAAAGGAGTAAGCACCCCCTCTCAACCGGTCACACCTGCCGTGAGTCCTATATATGTAGTCAAAATCTGTGTGTAAAGAACGGCTGACAAATGGTATGAAACACGTCAGACAGCATTTGACCCTTTGAAACCACTGTGAGATAAACCTACTGATTATACACAGAACAAGTTCTTAATTAACCACTTACAGTAACCATTTGTGTCGGATAATTTTTTAACTGTCAATGGCTTTAGAAGTTCCAGGTCGTTTTCTTTGACTGTTCCAGATACGAGAATGGTTCTATGAATAGCTGTCGATACATCAGATGTAATGGCATCCTTGTCTACTGGTTCTTTACTATCAAGTATCTTTTGAACCAAATCAAAATGATAATGATAACGTGGAAACTGTTCCATCTCAAAGTTCACACCGTAAAGAGTGGGATGTTCTGAAGAATCTAAAAAAAATTCCATATAATTAGTATGTTTAAGTGTCTAAAAAATTGTTTTTCAATTTTCAAATAATGTAATGAACAGCGACAAACAAGTGAAAATAGACTTTTAAAATATCTATTAACTATTTTCATTTTTCTCTTCATGGAATACTGAAAAATAAAGTTGTTTGTTTTTACATTTAATTCGCAAAGAAAATGTTTATACGAACTTTCGTTTATTTGAATAGACCTTTCCTTCTCCCTGGTTACAGAACGATACTTTTTCAGAATATCCAGAATTGAAGGATAGCCACTGCACTCCTCTGCAACATCTAATGCAAAGTCCACACACAGCTCTCCAACAGATAAATGCAGGTCACTGAATATTTCCTTTATCCAGCTGAGATAGTCTATTTCATCCACATTGTCTACTTGTTTTAAATTGTCCCGCAAATATTCAGTGCTGTGTTTCACTTGATTTGCACATTTAAGAAACCCGACTTTGTTTTGCAATGATGATGCATCTTCAATGAAAGAACATATGTTGTTACGGGAATTTTCCAGCTCTTTTATTTGTTCCATTGTTTTGTTGCAACCAGTTCTGAATTTCTGTGCTTTATTTTGAAATTCCAGCCTAACTGCATCAAAATTACTTTTCAATGTATTTAAGCATTGTTCCTTTAAGGCATCTATTTCCCTATCTATATCTTCCAGATGTTGTTCCTGTGTTTGTTTTAATAGCAGACATCTCCTTTTAACCGAAAGTAAATCAATTGTTTTCAAATCATCTTTGAGTGAATCATTTACATTTTTGAATGCCTCTTCCACTGTGTGTATCGCTTCTTTGCAATCCTTGTGACTGATTTTGATACATTCTTTGCAAATTACCTTCTTACATAATTTACAGAAAGAGTTCAGGTTCTGATTTTTGTGGGATTCACATTTGATTGGGTGCTGGAAAACCTTCAATAGATTAATTGACCACTTTTCAACTGGAATAGAGCTTATTTCATGACTTCTGAAGATCTTCATTTGATTGTGACTGCTACAACATTTGCTGCATAGTGATCCACATTTATTGCATATTTTTATTGCTTTTTCTTTTCTCTCGTGTGTACACTGATCACAGTCAATTTCTCCAAAGTGCTGAAAATTCAATGCTTCCTGGATGACTACATTCAGACTGAAATCTGCCAGTGTCTCTTGTTCAAGCGTCTTTCGACAATGTGGACATTTTTTGTCTACTTCTTGATCATTAAGAATTTTCTCTAAACATCGGCTACATATGCTTTTATGACAGCATGGTAATATGCACGTCTCTCTTTGGCGAAGGTCGTAGTTTGAACTACAAACAAAGCAGGGCTCCATTTTGAACAACTGAAGTCCCTCTGAAATGAATAACATCTTGTATTTCATTCTCCTATTTTCAAGCACCTAACATTAAACTAATTAAGACATTTTACAAATAGATTTTGAATGGTTTTCTCCTTTTGTTTGAAATACTTCTAGACGTTAATAAGTATCGATGACTTGTGAAGAATGTATACTTCACGATTATTTCGGTTTTTTTTTTCATATACTAAAATCATCATTTCAAAAGTCATCTAAATACCTACCTAATAATTCTATAGTTTGTACACCTTCCAGTAACGTGTCCATTTCATTGATTTGAGTGTTCATTTATATAGACTACAGTATTGAAAAAATCATGAGTTGTCAAAGTCATCCCATACTGTTTCAATAAATTTTATCTTTTGTTTGGAACATAGCCATAACAAAATAATAAATCAATAATTTTGAACTTCCAAGTATACAATCGATTTTTTGTACTTTTGTGTAGTTATTACATCACTTTACCATCAGTGTAGTGCTGGAATGCAAACTGATATATTTACTCACCAAACACAAATCGATGAAAAGGAGCAAGGACAAAATCTAGATAATCTGAAAATCATTAAATAGTGTTGTTGCCGCGATATCTCTAAGGGTTTGCAAATTTTATCAGTTTATCGGGTAAATAATGATTCAAATACCTGTACCGCAATTCAAATTTATGATCGACAAAATGCACAGACAGGTAACATTTTCTTGCAGTAACGATTGAAGAAGCAACAGCATTGATATACAGGCATTTTTACCTTTCCTTAAGAAAGAGCTAACGAAATATATCTCTTTCTAAACCCAGTCACGTGCTCAATGAAAATCATCAAGCAAATGCCCTAGCACTAGATCAATTTATTGCAAGTTTGATTATTATAGAAATTCGCGTGACGTCATCGTATGACATAATGTGATGCATTTACGTTTCCACAATATGACTGTGGTGCATACATTGTATACTTGTTGCTCTTACTTTGGGCTCCACCCCGTAGCTAGTAGTTTAAGCTGTGAACAGGTATTCTCTTTAGAGAAGTGGACAGGCAGATCCCACATCCATTTCTCTTCACATACCTTCATGTTTTGAGTTTGGAAAACGTGTGAATACCGGAACCGGTTTGTTACATTGAAATTGTGTACTTTATTGTCTTTAAAAGCAGAACCAAACAAGAAGACAAGCCTAAAGCTCAAAATGTGTGTGGATTCGCCCTGACGCCTGCAATTTTAGCCTCCAGCTATGGATGAATATAATGTATCTGGCCAGATGGGGCAAGTCTAAAAATAGCAGTCTCTCTAAGAGAGGAAACTCTTACATCAATCCGGGTAGATCTTTCCTCGTTAGTCTTGCTTTACAACAGATCTAGAATGTTTTCCAAAACTGGTGCGCTTGTTGTCCGATCACCTCACGTCTTCCGCAGGAACTGTACATTACATTCCACAACATGTGTATGGGCTACGGACTTACGATATTTTAACTTTCAACTGAATGAAGGGTTCCTTGTTGTTAGTCTCCTTATTTGCTTCTGTAGGTACATAATGTAGTCATTTTTTCATGCTTGGTCAAGTTGGAATAGAATCTCGCAAACATATTCTCTCATTTTTGAAAACTCCATTCAATGAGTGATTATTTTGCTCCGTTTTTGCTTATTGTGATTGTCGCCCCTTCCATATTTTCCTCGTTTGTTAGTCTTGACTAGTGTATAGTCTCTAGTACGTAGATATCACACTTGATCCAACGTGTACTCACTTATACAAAGGATGACAAGTTTGTAGGAATGCATCTCCGTAACAATTTGTGCTGATTTACCACATATATGTTTTCACATTCCATGCTCCAATTCTTAGATGTTCTTTATGTTACAAAAGTTTGATATTCTTGTCGTTGACTCTAACAAGGTTTTCACTATCAACACTCATGATGCTGTATAAAACAACTAACATCTGCTGTTACACCAATATCTTTAGTATGACTAACTGTTCATAAGAATTTTACATTAGCATAGGACTCACGGCGGGTATGACCGGTCGACAGGGGATGCTTACTACTCCTAGGCACATGGTTCCACCTGTTATTTTCCAGGGGTCCGTGTTTGCCAAACTCTTTATTGTGTATTCCTTGTGAGAATTATGAGGTTGATCACTGTTAGAAATCTTTGCCTTGCATTATAAGAGAGTCGACTATTACATTCTAAAATGTGATTTACGCAATAAACTGATAATATCTGTAAAGCAATAAGGGTATCGGGCGACAACACTAATCAATCATTTTGATACTAATATTGTTTCAGATTATTTAGTGTTTGTCCTTGCTCCTCTTCATCGCCTTTCAGAATCAGTTGTTTTTGGTGAGTAGTCATTCGTGATACACATAGACGTACAGTAGCACAAAATGCTGTTCTTATTTTCATTTTGCATTCAAGCGCTACACTGATTGTAAATCGGAGTCATAACTACGCAAAACTACTAAATAATCGACTGTAAACTTGATATTACTTATTGATTTAATGTGAATGGATGTTGTGGCTACGTCCCAAAGAAAAGGTACCAGTAGAATCTATTTTAAAGACAGTATACGATGATTTTCATAACTAATCGACTTTTAGTACTGTAGACTTGTGTGAGCTAAACATAATGCAGACATTACTAGAAGGTCCACAGAATATTGAATGATTAGGTATTAAGACGACTTTCAAAATGATAATGTCTATGTTAAAAACAAACGATATTTTGAATATACTTTAAAGGTTTAAAGTTATTCCACGCAATATCAAAATCCGGAAAGAAACTGATGCTGTAAATGCTGATATCTCGAATTAAGCGGATGTTCTCTGTAAAAGAGTTATTGAACGCATCAGCTGAATTAATGATATCATTAACTTAATTTATTTTAAAAGAGCAACAATCACACGCATTAACTGAATTGATGCGCACAAAGAACTCAATGAAAGAGAACAATAATTCAATTATTGCGCACTTTAATTGAATTGATGCACGTATCAACTAAATTATTGCACTCCTCGCTTGATTATAACACATATATCATGAATTCATTTGAAAAGAGCAACAATCCATTTATTGCTTGCATCAATTAGCTGATGCTTGGTATTTATATCCTTTTATCACGGGGCATTAGACATTGACTAATAAAAGATTTCTTTTTTTTGATTAGACCACAACATTTTGGAATCATTACACTATCTTTCTAATTATTGCTTTTGAAGCTTTTGAACCTTCAATTGTACTTGCTGAAATTACACCGGTTTAAAGTAAATCAATGTCAAGAGGCACAAAAGAAGTCATCCTGGTATGACAGAAGATGCTATCAAACTAGATGGTAAACGAGACAATGCTAAAGAATCAACTCCATGTAATAGTAATTTGTGGAAGTAGAAGACGCGGGATAGTTAGAGGACGAATGGGCGAGGCAGGACTATGGAGGGATAATGTCTCAGGCAATGTCTCTACTAACACTGGCGGTAGTAGTGAGGAAAGTGACACGACAGGTGACCAAACCAGGCAGGCGAAAAGTGCCAGTAAAGATCAGCTATTGGAGGGTAGAGTCATTTGGAAACAGACGACACCTGCTAAACCATATGATTCTTCTTTCTACCAGTAAGCCAAAATTTGGTTCAAAATGGTAAGAATTTTATGTGAATTTTGTCTATTCATGAAATTTTCCAAAACGTTTAACTTCTTTGAAATTGATGATCTTGACACGGTATATTATTCTAAAAGCCATTGACAATGTAAAGGTCGACATTGAAAGTTAGATACTTGCTTGCAACTAAACTCTTCTTCCAAAATACAATTAAATTTCACTTGCGAAATAACACTGAAAGTCTAGAATCTATGCGCATAAAAAAACCTGTGTAGATGTTTAGGTTTCCTTCCAATAATTGCATGAAAAGCAATTTCACTTTTTTGGGGTTTGAAGTTGTAAAGTAATGAATACAAAGTTAATGGTATGAAAACGAAATTCTGACGTTATAACTTTCATGACTTTAATATTTGTAAGGGAGGCAAATAAGGAACACTTTTTATACAAGACAATCGTGAAATGAATAGACAGTCTAGATAGGTTTTTATGATATATAAACGAGTACCTATTTTAAGGAAATAATTAAGATATATTTATTAATTTAACAAGGACATGATTAGGTAAAGGTTTTGTCAACAGGAAAAAATTTGAGTGAATTAATAAGAATGTGCTGATATCTATTTCTCAACATAAGAGCCTGCTTACTTAATAGGAGTGGTTCAAAAGAAAGGTGTTGCACGTTTCATGTTAATTTCCGTAAAGGTGTTGCATGAAAGATCGATAGAATTAAGCTATTCAAATAAATTATAAAAGCAATTGGAACTTATGTCTTGATTCAAACAGTTTTGAAAATAAGTTTAAAAGACGTGTATTGACAAAAATGAGCCAAAATAATTCGAGTTTAAATCAAGCAATAAGCGATTTTTAGCGTTTAAATGGAGGGGTATCCCCGAATTTCAGAAAAACGTCTTCCGTGAAACAAAATAAATTTAGCATGAACATGTTCATGTATTCTGAGTTTTCCACTAAAAACTCGCTTTGAAATTTTGTTTCACGAGGGCGTTTTTCGTAAATTTCAAAAGATCGAAACGACTTCATACATTATTTCAAACTTCACGTGTATGTTAATTTTCCTTAGTACTGTATTGTCTACTGCGTGGTTCCGTGGGTAAGGTAATCGACTTTTATATGTAAAGATGTTTCCTTTTTTAAAACGATCAGGTTGGAATCCCTCATGAACATACATAAATATTTTTCATATTACGTTTTCCACCTAGATTATTTTTCTTAATTCAAACATTTTTAGTTTTTATAAATGTTTCATGTCAAATCTCTGTTTATTACAATGTGTCGAGTTTGAAATAAATTTCCAACCTGGATACTGTTTAGTTTGTGAATAGGACTCGCAACAAACACGACGAATACAGCATGCAATACATGTGCATGTGTTTTAACTAGTTAATTTTCACGATTTAAAAAATTATGTTTAGATTATATGTAAAATGTATTGACACATAAAATGTATTAGGCTTGTCCTTATTTTTTGGGGAATCCTACAGATATTTAAACGACAAATACGGAATAAGAGTATAAATATGGATGAAGGTCAGTTTTACGTCACGAGTGTTTGTAATGAGCTCCTAATAGGGAAAGTTTCTGCTTCGATACAACACCATCAATTGTGTCTTTCCAGGTATGCGAATCTAAGTATAAAAGTTGATTTACTACGTGTAAATAGCTATGAAGGCTAAAATGCTATTAAGAATTAGAATTAAAGCGAGCATCTTGTACTACTCTCTATTTTTGACTTTAGGATAAGATGATTGGAAAAGTAAATACAATGGAAAATATATCGAGGAATAAGAAAATATTCATAAAAACAAAAGATTAAAAGTCATACACGACCTTTTTCACACATTTCTAATTCAGGAAAGCCTTTTCCATCGATTTTCTTTAAATGTAGATCATATCTATTTACTGATTTCATAAATTTAAAAAGAAAACAAACATTGCAAGTTATATTAGAGAGATTTCTGCAATTACAGGAGAAAATAAAGATGGATGATAGGTTTTATTTGTGGCTCAGATTATGATCTTGTTTTATTACAAATTCTAGAAGAGCTACAGATAAAACGACTATGAAGGCTTTTGAGAAAAATATTACCATCCTGGAAAAACATAATTTTGAATATTTGGATGAAATAAGCAATGAAGAGAGTGAGAGGAAGGAAAGGGGAATATGGCAGTGAGTGGGGATTGTTATGTGGGAGTTGTCACATGAACTATGCAAACGTGAAAAGCTACTTGCTCACAAAGTCAACTCCATCCTTGCTGGAAAACTTACCCAAATATTTCGACTGCCAAAACGCCCGTTATGTTTTGTAAAATCCACCCAATCAAAAATTTGAGTCCTTTTACTAAGAAGGAAAGAAAACGCGACGTTGAATGTGCGTCAAAATCAATCCTGATAAACAATTAAATGCGGTAATGTTAGGATTTTTAAAGAATTGTCATTGGTTTACAAAACATACTTTTACAATTTAATTTTCATAAAATTCATTAATAATAAGATTAATTCACTCCAAAGGTCATGCATGTATACTGAATTCCTTCTGGTTATCCTGATATACATGTATGTACTTTTGAAATACTGAAGTATGATTTTTAAAAAAAGAAATTATCATTGACAGGTCTAGTTGCTGAAAATGGTACACATTAGACATTGAAGTTCATCACAAGTGATTTTCCACGTTTCGAATACCACTCTGAGCTGGTACAAAACATAGTAGATTATCTGGAAGCAACAGACAAGCACACAACCACCTCCTTTAAACCGGAAAATCCCTAAACCACTGTCCTTGTTTCTGAAAGTATGACAGACGAAGGATATATATACAGCACGGATAGGTTAACCCACTTCCACCCCTACCAGGGACAAGTCTAAAACTTGCTTTCGATGACGCTGGAATTCCCACCATTCTGATTGGATTTCATTTGTCAAACTGGTGTATGCCGATTGTATGACATGTCAAACGTTGTAGTATTTGATTTTCCATTTGTATTGTATACATTTTCATTTGTATTTTTTTCGTTTGTATGTTTGTAATATTATTTTCATTCGCATTATATAATTTTACATTTGTATTGTATCCGAGGGATCGTTTATATTGGTTTGATTGGTTTAAATCGTTGTTCAATTATCAAGTCATAGAATATATATTTTCCATTACCACTGTTTCCGTGCGGATTTGGGTTAGATTAGATCCTCAATACCCCTTGGTTGTCGTAAGAGATGACTGAATAGGGCGGTCTTTAGGAAGAGACTCGAAAATCCGAGTTCCTGTGTCACAGCAGGTGTGGCACGATAAAGGTCCCTCCCTGCTCAAAGGCAGTAAGGCCGAGCATATCTCTAACTTTTGCAGCCCTTCGCCAGGAACGGTGACGTCTCCATATGGGGGGAAATTTCACAATACAAAACCAACCAACCACAACTACTGTTTACCTATGTATGGCTGTAAATTCTACTGATTTAACCTCGTGTTTAACTAGTCCTTCACGGAAACATGGGACCAGTTTATCTTGTGATTCTAAAAGCAACCCGGTATCATATAGTGAGACCTCCTCCGGAAGACTGGCTATATAGTGAGGCTTCTCCCCGGAAGACTTCCCCTTTATAGTGACAATCCCCCCTTTACTTTAGTATTCGGAATAATATTAGTCCTTTCGCTATAACTTACTAACTGCGGGAACTTCAGTGGTATTTCACTGCTCTCAATGGCAGGCAAAATTCTAGCACGCATCATCCTGAACAAACTGATTGCATCCATCTCCGAAACAGAACCTTCCGGAGTTCCAGTGTGGTTGTTCAATCTCTTTTATTCATGTGACCTTGACCTTGGCATCTATGTCCGATATCGTCTGGACGGCTCATTGTTCGACCTTCGCCGCGTAGCAGCATAAACAAAGTCATTTAAGAAACTGTTCACCGAAGCCCTGTTTGCCGACGACTGTGCCCTGATGGCTCATGAAAGGAACTACAGAGCTATGGCAAAAGTATTCGCGATTTTTCAAAATGTCGTCCGTAAACAAGGACGCACTTAACATTTTGCAAGCAATAAAAAGGTCTGAAAAACTGACTTACAATTCTTAATACTTTGTGAGTTGCTTACTACAGCCTGAATCCGACGGAAAATTGATAGGTACAGGTTTTTAACATATTCAGGGGCAATGTTTTGTCATATGTCAAGTATAGCGTTAAAAAGTTCATCTCGGTTGGTGATATTTCTGGCCGTGTTTTGAGGTGAACGTTTTATTTTCAACCAAATATTTTCAATTATATTAATGTCCGGGGACTGCGCCGGCCATGTTATGGAGGGAATGTTGTTATTTTGTTTATATTCACAAGTCACCCTGGCCCTGTGCGCGGGTGCGTTGTCGTCTTGAAATAGGTAAGGTTTATTGAGAAAAGATCTCACTATAACTGGCCACAAATGTTCATCAAGTATGCCATCAACAAGACACAAAGTCTCCATACCATCATAAGAGATGCATCCACACACCTTAATTGAAACCCGACGTTTACGTGGAGGGCTAATGCACTGCGATAAATACGCCTCATTTGCTTTTCTCGATACATAAATCTTGTGGTTATTTCATTTCATCAGAAAATATGATACTCTGCCAATACTGTTCCACTGTCAGACGTCGTGTCCCTAAACAACAAAATAATCGCTTTTTCCGGTTAACTTAACAAATAACCATGCGTTTTCGTACCACTTTTCTTTGATATCCTTTCTTTCTAAGAAATATCTGGATTGTACATTTATGGACAGTTTCTGTAGGACATTTTCTTTCATTTAAATCCAGTGTAATATCATTTAATGTCCTGTATCTGTTGCTTTTCACCGCCCATGTAACCCAGTTTCCAACCCTGTGCGACAACCTTCGAGGTTTATCAACTCGCGGTAAATTTTCCACATTTCCCCGTTGAATATATTTTTTCCACACAGATCCAACGGCAGATTCACTAATAGTCAACAGTCGAACGATTTCCGAAGTTTTTTGATTCTCGCTTTTAAGAGTTACGATATGATGTTTAACTTTCTCACTCAGTTGACTAGATTTTCGACGCATGGTAATATTATGCTTGTTTACATTCACTAAGGAAGTTGCAGACGACAATAAATATACAATTGTCATTTCCTACTTAAAGATAACTTTGTAAAATAATCAATGGACAACTCATATTTTCTTTAGAGCTATTGCTCGTTTCCTACTCGAAACGCACAAGTAAGCAGTCGCAATTTAGAAAATCGCAAATCCTTTTGCAGCACTGAACCTACAGACGATCGTCGAAATATTTTCTCTGTTTGGTGAAAGGTGACGATAACGAACAGTGATCAATCTCATAACTCCAACAAGCAATACAAAATAGAGAATTAGGCAAACACCGAACCCCTGGACACACCAGAAGTGGGATCAGGTGCCTAGGAGGAGTAAGCATCCCCTGTCTACCGCTCACACTCGCCAAGAACCCTATATCTTGATCAGGTAAACAGAGTTATCTGTAGTCAAAATCATTATGCCAAAAGCGATCTAACAATCGGTATGAAACACGTCAGACAGCATTTGACCCAATAATAGGTTGTATTGGCAAACTAGATCGTTATAACGACCATATGATTTGCGAATTGCGAAATGCTGACTTTAAACGAGACTGTTGAAACCCCTGTACCATCAACTTCTTTGTCAGTAGCTTGCCTCGATTTAAAAACTGAACATACATCGACCAAGCTCTTGCGTATCGAATCAGTTGAGAGATATTAACACCATATGCAGGTGATCATGGAATATTGCTACACGAATATGGGAAGTTAACGATGGAGAAGCTGAAATCATTCCGTTTGTCATAACGTTGAGTTGTTAGTTAGCCGTTAATATCTACTTTCAATAAAATATAGTATGAAGCTGAAGTGGACGACTCTGTGGTGTCTTTTATATTGAGTTCACATGGATATATGGAATCGACATATGAAGGAAAGTTATTATTGTTAATAGATAACATGTCGTCGATATATCTAAATGTCGAATTGAAGGCCACAGGTCTGACAATCAGCTTGGGGAAGACCGAAGTTCCCGTTCAGCCTGCACGGATGAGCGTCTCACAGCCGCCGAGCATTACCATCGACGACCTTCAATTTAAGAACATGGACACCTTCAAGTACCTAGAAAGGTGAAGATAACGAACAGTGATCAATATCATAACTCCTATAAGCAATACAAAATAGAGAGTTAGGGAAACACGGACCCCTGAAGATACCAGAGTTGGGATCAGGTTCATAGGAGGAATAAACATTCCCTGTCGACCGAACACATCCGCCGTGAGCCCTATATCGTGATCAGGTAAACGGAGATATCCATAGTCAAAATCAGTGAGCCAAAAAAGGCCTAGCAATCGGTATGAAACACGTCAGACAGCATTTGACCAATTGATAGATTGTATTAGCAAATCAGATCGTTATAACGACCATATAATTTGCAAAATGCTGACTTTAAACGAGACTGTTGGAATCTCCGCACCATCAACTTCTTTGTCAGTAGCCTGCTTCGATTTTAAAAACTGGCCATAAGCAAACCAAACTCTTGGATATCGAATCAGCTGAGAGATATGAACACCATATGCAGCGATAAGGGAATATCGCTACATAAATATAGGAAGTTGACGATGGATAAGCTGACATCATCCCGTTTGTCATAAAGTTGAGTTGTTAGTTTGCCGTTAATGTCTACTTTCAATACAATAAATGAGTATGAAGCAGAAGTGTCAGGGACAAGTGTTTAACCTATACTATTTCAGAGTAGGATTTAACTGTTTCCATGACTAGTTTTTTTTACCTATACAATTTCAGTGACTAGTATTTAACCTTTTATTTCTATCTTCGATTCAGTGTGTAAAACTATCCACACATGATGTATTTCGATATGTAGATTTTTGTGTCAATGGAAATGTCTTGCCTCAAAAAATTCACATACCAAATATGAAAGCTCTACCTCTTATGGTGTAAAAGATATGAACAAGGTGAGAGTTTTCCCCCACAGACAGACAGTCAGGCCAAGGAACTATATATATATCCCTGAATCTTCGATTCCGGAGGCATAAATATCTACACATGATGTATTATAAAGAATCAGTATCTTGTTTGCCTGTATTATAAAGATATACATTCAATAACGAAGGAAAGAAAATGTAATGATGAAGGAAGTATGAGTTAATTTCTGCAAAATCAGATTCACCTCATGCTTAGCTCTGGTCCTTAGATTTTGACACCAGTCTTTTTCACAATGTTTTTCTTATAGTTCTTACAAGTTTATTGTTATTTCGGATTTCCATTAGTTCACCTTGAGCATCACTGAAGAGACATTATTTGTCGAAATGCGTATCTGGTGCATCAGAATTTGTACTTTATAAGTTTTACATATTTATCCACAATACAAACAAGCTTGACAGTTAGTCCTTCACTGTATGTTATTATCCTGCACTTACCTTATTGTATCCAAAAGAATGTCAATGAAAAAGTTGTAGTTTTCTGCTGGAACATTTCCCTCTGCAAGAAACACCTGTAAATAAATTTCATTTGACACATACACTTCAGATGTAATAAGTTTAATGTAGTTTCATGTATAGTCCATCCTCTTTTCATAGAAGGGTTCATCTATTTAAGGGTACATTTACATGGAAACACAACACGCTCCTAATTATTTTGCATACATAAAATGGGGCTCACGGCGGGTGTGCTCGGTCGAAAGGGGAGTCCGTGATTGCCCTGTTCTTTTATTTTGTATTCCTTATGGGATTATAAGATTTATCACTGTTCTTTGTCTTCGCCAGTATTTATCTTTTGACCGTAAAATGATAATTTGCCACTGTTCTTCATTTGGTACTCTGTAATTTGTATGTACATTTGTCGTGTAGAAGTTAGCAATATATTGTTGAATATATTTTTGAAGTTGATAATTTATGTATTGAGTTTTGAAAAGATCCCTTTTATCTAGAATATTGTGTAATTCATCATCCTCTAGCTTTGCAGCAATAAGTATTTCGTTGTTAATACCGTTAGGCCGGGTGCAATTATTTAATCTTGAAAATATTTGAACATTAAAGTAAAGACCTTAAACACAGTGGCAGAGCATCTAGTTCATATTTGACCTCTAAATTTAAAGCCTTGTTGTGTACACCTAGAATATCTTAAAAGTTGAGATGTTGGATTTTTTGAAAGGGGAGATTATTACATTTGTTTGTAATAATATTGAAGCCAGATATCCATATTTCTGCTCTGTAAAGAAGAACAGGTTCAACAGGTGAAGGATATAATTTCAATAAGTTCTCAAAGACCGTTTACTACAAAGGAGTTAACTTTTTATGGAGTAATATGCTTTCCTAGCACGATCTGCTAGTTGTTCTGCTTCTTGTTTTGGTTTACCAATAGTATGTGAAGATAACACCTAAATATCTATTCCCGTGGGAATCCGGCTCCTCCGGGTCCTCGGTATCCTTTGGCTTTTGTAAAAGCCGATAAAATGGGGCGGCCCATCGTATGAAACCGCAAAAACCGAGCACATAGCCAAATTGATGTTTGCTAAGTAAATATCCATCTAAACGATTTTGTCCATTAAAAAGTCTTACCAGAGTCACCTGATTTGTATAAAGATGTTATCTGTGCTAGATTCCAAATAAGTAGTTAGTGTTGTAAGTGTCATAAGAATGATATTAGAGGCCAATAGAGGGCAGCTTTGATAAACTCGTTGAGTATTAAATAAGGTCCAGCAGCCTTGCTACATTTAAAATTCTTTATTTTTGCATGTGAATGGATATTTTAATAGTTTCAGTCTCAAAGATTGCAGAATTATGGGGTATATTCATAATGAGTTACAAATTGTATTTCAGGAGTAATGGTATTTAATTTGAAATTTACTATGCTATGTTTAAGAGTTTTCCAAAAGTTATAGGAATTTTGATGGTCAATTTATTAGCCATTCCAATAAAGTATTTATGCTTTAATTTCTTTCTCAATCATCATTCCAAAATTTTGGAAAGAGTGGTATCAGCTCGCATAGGGCACCATATAGATTCAAACAACCTAAATGACGTGGCCCAGTCTGCATATCGTCCTTGTCACTCAACAGAAACAGCTCTTCTAAGGGTACACCACGATATTGTGACAGCATTGGATAAAGGTTCTTGTGTTGCCTTGGTGATGCTAGATCTTTCAGCAGCTTTTGATGTTATAGACCATCAAATTCTCATTAAGCGACTGGAGGTATCATTTGGTATAACTGGTGCAGCACCTACATGGATAAAATTTTACTTAACTGGCCGTAGTCAGAAAGTGGTTGTAGGAACTGCAAAGTCTAAGGACTTTCTGCTTCCATATGGAGTGCTCCAAGGGTCAGTTCTGGGACCAAGACTTTATGCAATGTTTGCAAAACCGATTGGTGAAATCTGCCGCAGACATCAGATCATGTATCATTGCTATGCTGACGATACCCAGGCATACTTAGTTTTTAGACCTACAGATGCATGGAATGCTATCTCATCGCGGCTACAGGAATGCTTAGCAGATATCAAATCTTGGATGAACGTCAACCTGCTGAAATTAAACGAAGAAAAAACTGAATTTATAGTGTTTACTTCGAAACATTCAAACGTTTCACCATCTTTTCAACTGTCTTTTGGAAATACCATTGTTTCCAACTCGGACTGTGTTCGAAACCTTGGTGTTTTCTTCGACAGGGTACTTTCTTTTAAAAATAATATTAGTTCCATCTCTCGTTCTTGTTATTATCATCTACGGAATATTGCACGGATTCGTTCTTTCATCAATGATGACGCCTGCAAGACACTTGTATGTTCTCTTGTGTTATCACGCTTAGACTATGGAAATGCACTATTTAAAGGTCTACCCCAAACAGATCTGAGCAGGCTACAGACAATCCAAAACTCAGCAGCTCGACTTGTTGCCCGGGTCAGGAAGCATGACCATATATCACCGGTGCTTGTGTCCTTGCAATGGCTTCCAGTTGATTCCTGTGTTGAATACAAGATTTTACTACACACACACAAGGCACTAAACGGATTTGCACCGGCCTATATCAGCGACCTCATCACTGTGTACGAACCAAAACAATCTCTGCGTTCATGCAATTCACGACTGCTAGAAAAACCCCGTGTTCGTACAAAGACGTATGGAGATCGAAGGTTTGATGTAACAGCTGCCACACTATGGAACAGTTTACCGATAGACATCCAATCGTGTGGCACTGTCAAAAGTTTTAAGACAAACCTCAAAACATATCTTTTTAGGAAATTTTATAACCATATTTTGTAATATATTCTTTTTTAAAGTATATTCTGGTTTGTCGCATGAACTCGTAATGTTTAAATTGTTTTATTTTATTTGGATGTTATATTTTATGCTCTGATTAATCTTATCATGTTTTACATTTTACATTGTTAAAGTGCTTAGAATAATTACAAATTATATAATGCGCTATATAAATGCCGCACATTATTATTATCATCATCATCGCCATCACCATCATCATCATCATCATTTGTATGATTGTCAATACCACCACAACAAAGAAATTACCCACAAGCACAATCTTACTAAAGTACACACCTACATTATAAATGTACTCTACTAATTTCTCACCTGGTAAAGTTTAAAGTAAAACCAATTCCGGTCCAATATATTTTCTCTGTTGTTACCCTGAATTGATCTTTACCAGCTTGTCCTCTGTTGCTACTATAACCTTTGTCCAGTAGGTATAATGATACGGACCTGAAACTATCCGCGGATATCTAACATTTTCAAGATACATCATGGAAGTTGGAATACTTGATTTAAGGTTTTTAACAAATTTCAAGATTTCAATTAATCAATAAAATGAAATGTAACTGTATTTCACATGTATAAAATATGATAAGGCAAATAATTTTGTCAAATTTTAAGATCTAACTGGCAGACTATTGGCAAATTAAAATGTCGGATTTTGCATGTAACACCATACAGAAGTTTTGTGGCAGTTCTTTTGATTTGTTCTCGATGGGACGTAAAACAACGAAGCAACCAAGTTTTTTGTACATATTTTACAAATGAAAAATTAACAACATTATTGTTCCTGTCGTTGGTCTTTTCACTTTGTCTGTTTCACGTCCCATCGAGAATTCTGCATTCATTATGAGACGTCACCAGTTGTAGGTGAACATACCACAAATTCAGATCTATGTTTAGAGCGTATGTCAGTAGCAATGAGAGTTCTTTAACGTGTCAACGCTTGCCGCGACACGGGAGGTCTTATGCATGATTCTCACTTCTAAATACTGACCATTTGGCAAAGAAGTAATTTACGTTTTAGGTTTTTGCACGAGCGGGACTCAAACACACAACCTCCCGGTTACGAAGCGAACGCTCTACCACAGAGCTACCACGACCTGTGGCCATTTAAGTTATATACGCCGTATATATATATATATATATATATATATATATATATATCTGTCTGCCTGCCTGTCTATCTATCTATCTATCTATCTGCCTGCCTGTCTATCTATCTATCTATCTATCTCCACCCACCCATCCATCTATCTATCTATAACAGTGATTAATCTCACAACTCCTATGATGAATAGTCCCGTGAGGTTCCGCGTTAGAATAGGTCCTCAATACCCCTTGCTTGTCTCAAGAGAAGACTAAATGGGGCGATCCTTTGGGTGAGACCGCAAAAAGCGATCCCTCCCTGCTCATACGCCATAAGCGCCGAGCATAGACCCAAATTTTTTCGCAGCCCTTCACTGGCAGTGGTGACGTCTCCATATGAGTAAAACATTCTTCGGAGTGGAATTGACAATATGAAATCAATCAATCTGTAAAGAATTCAAAATAGAGAATTGGACAAACACAGACCCCTGGACATAAAAGAGGTGAGATCAGGCGCATAGGAGGAGTAAGCATTCCCTGTTGACCGATCATACGGCGGTATGAAACACGTCAGACAGTATTTGACCCAAATATACGTTGTATTAGCAAAATAGATCATTACAACGACCATAGAATTTGTGAACTGCTGACTTTAAAGGAGACTGTTGAAACTCCTGTAACATTAACTTGCTTGTTAATAGCCTGCCTCGGTTTAAAAATTTAACATACGCAGAACAAGCTCTTGTGTATCAAATCAGTTGGGAGATATAAACACCATATGCAAATGATAGTGGGATATTGCTAAATATATATGGGAAGTTACCGATGGAGAAGTTGAAATCATCCATTTTGTCATAAAGTTGAGTTGTTAGTTTGCCGTTAATAGTCATTTTCAATAAAATGTTTAAGTGCGAAACAGATGTGGAGGACTTTGTCTTGTTGGTTTTTTCTTTAGTTCACACGGATAGTGAATCGAAATGAAAATAGATAAAACATCGTCGATATCTCTATTGTCGAGTTGAACAGCAAGATAATTTTCTTCTCATGTACAAGCTTTTGAATAGATTCTGCGTCATAAGAATATAAATCAGGTCAGCTAACAAAGGAGCACAATTTGTTGGAAGACCTAATCACCAAAGATTACAAAAATATAGTTAATGAGGAATTCCAGCATATTTTTGATTTCCATTTCAGAGTACTTGTGCGTTGAATCAAAGTGGTGTTTAACAAATTAATTTTCTGGATGATTATTCATTACATACAAATATTTCCTTTTCCCATTTTGATGTCATAAATTTAATTTATCGCGAGGAATTGTCGTGTAAAGTGTTGAAAAGTCATAGGTTTTGATGTTGATTAGAGAAAAGCTTTGGGTATTCAAATTTATTTAAAAGTCTTTAGAATCCAAATTTAGATTTCCACCACTTCTGACATTATATTTCTGCACAGTATGTTTGAAGATTCTCTTTCATTTCACACTGTTGCTATTTTCGTGAGGAGAGAAGTATCTATGTACAAAGCAGATGTGGAAGACTCCGTGGTGTCTTTTATTTCGAGTTCACTGGGATAAATGGTATCGATATGCAAGGTGAAGATAACGAACAGTGATCAATCTCATAACTCCTACAAGCAATACAAAATAGATAGTTGGGCAAACACGGACCCCTGGACACACCAGAGGTGGGATCAGGTGCCTAAGAGGAGTAAGCATCCCCTGTTGACCGGTCACACCCGCCGTGAGCCCCATATCCTGATCAGGTAAACGGAGTTATCCGCAGTCAAATCAGTGTGCCAAGAACGGCTTAACAATCGGTATGAAACACGTCAGACAGCATTTAACCCAATGCGAGGCTGTATTGACGAACTAGATCGTTATAACGACCATAGAATTTGCGAAATGCTGACTTCAATCGAGACTGTTGAAATCCCTGTACCATCAACTTGTTTGTCAGTAGCTTATCTCGATTTAAAAACTGACTATACCCAGAACAAACTCTTGCATATCGAATCAGTTGAGATATATAAACACCATATGCAGGTGAAGCTGAAATCATCCCGTTTTTCATACAGTTGAGTTGTCAGTTTGCCGTTAATGTCTACTTTCAATAAAATATCTAAGTATGAAGCAGAAGTGGACGACTCTGTGGTGTCCTTTATTTCGAGCTCACAGGGATATCTCAAATCGACATATGAATGAAAGCTATCATTGTTAATAGACAAAACGTCATAGATATATCTAAATGTCGAATTGAAGGTCACAGCGAGAGATTTTTTCTTCTCACGTAGAAGTTTTTGAATAAATTCTGCTTCATATGAATATAAAAACAGGTCAGCTAACAAAGGAGCACAATTCGTGCCCATGGGAATTCCAACAGACTGTTGGAAGACCTGATCACCAAAAACCACGAAGATATTGTCAATGAGGAACTCTAGCATATATGAAGGAAAAAGATTATTGTTGATCAGATAAAATGTCGTCGATATTATTAGTTACACAGTTAGTTAGTGACCTGATAAGGAAAAATACATATTGTGAAAAGAAACCCGTTCGCCTCGCCCGATACGGGTTTTCTTTTCACACCATGTATTTTTCCGTATCACGTCACTAACTAACTGTGTAACGAATTTATCACGTCGAAGACCTCTAACTTTATATGGGGGGGGGGGGGGGGGAGGGGTCTATATCATACAACTTAGTCAAATGTCTTTCCTTTTGACACGGCTGCAAGTCGAACCCGACGATAAATAAAATTACTCGCCCAATACGGATTTTACTCGTATGATACGGTTTTTTTCACGGCGTCATGTGACCAAGATCTGACCAATTAGATTTCAACAATTTTGTCTGAGGCGTGATAAATATAAATGTCGAGTTGAAGGCTACAACTATGATATGAATGTAAAACTTATACGGTACCAAAAATGATATATAGATATGAATATTTCCCTTTTCTATTTTTGTTGAAGAAGTAACCGTCTATGATATTAAAAAGTTTAGATGGTCGTGTAAAGTGTCGAAAAGTCATACGTATTGATGTTGATTTGAGAATAGTTTTGTGATTTTAAATTTATTAAGAGTTCTCTAGAATTGTTTTGAATCCACATTTGAAAGGTATTGTAACATGCGGACACTACCTGTTGAACTGTTTTAGTCCGTCAGGATGGTGCAGTTCAAATATTGATAATTTAATTGTTTTTTCTGACACCAGGTACTATTTAAGTACCAAAATGAAAATAAAGAGTCTGCTTCAAGTTCCACAATTTATTGAGTACAATAGCCCTTTTATCACAAGATAAATTAAATAACCTCCTCAAAATAGCATGGATTAATTCATTCTCTCTAAATTTCTCACAAAATCAATTCAGAACTCAAGTAAATTCACAAAAACTACTTTTGTAAATTCTGATTCAGAGACAACTCAGAATATGTGAATTTTAAGAAAATTATTTGCACTAATTAATGAAATTAATTGATCAGATTCCCAAAATATGGAAATACATGTATGTGATCTCTTAATCCCTTAAAATTCCTTCTCAATTTCAGTCAGTTTTAATCCAATCAAATTCCAAAAGAATGAATAAACTCGCATCTTAAAAATTCAGCTAAACCCCAAATGTTTCTTAAAAAAAACCAAAGTTGCAGACTAACTACAAATTAACGGATGCGTCCTATTGATACTCCGTTAAAATCCGTTTAACCAATTCACACACAAAATTCGTCTACCAAAAACAGATTTCGTTTACAGTAAATGGAAAACGTCTCGTACGACATAGTTCCATTGTTGAATCTCACAAATAATTACAATTATACAATTTGAATACTACTTAGAGGTCAACCCATGAGCTTCAGATAAATAGCAACAGACAAGTTTATCTTAAAAGTTTACAAAAGAATGAAATTAAAATAATGCATCTACTTCAACAATACAAAAAAGCATCAAGCAGTCATGGAATGAATCATTAAGTGTATCAATAACAATATTTACTTGTAACAATAAAAAGTAAAGCACGTGTGACATTTCAGTTTGAATTTCCTCAATACAATTAATACGTAACACATGTCATTTCAATAATCTAGTAATAAATAAAATACAATCATCAAACTCTAAATAGAAGTACTACAGCGCCTGAGCATAACATAGTATTGCATCATGTAAGTTTCCTGTAATTTACAATTATTTAAGAAATGAAACTTATATTTCTTTGTTTGATGCAAAAGTTTTAATGAAAAAGTTTTCCGTCCAATTTTTCGTTTGATACATGCATCAAACAAAGAATTATAAGTTTTATTCCTTATCATTTAATTATGTTTTTAAATAGAAAAAAAAAATATTCTCCCATTTAAAGGCTTGAATTAACGTTTTTGAAAGGGCGCGTAGGAATACATATATGTAAGAATGAAACATTAACAAAACAGGATGGCTGTGCGTTCAGGTCAGTTACAGTTACTGTGCAGAAATAAATGGATTATATGCCAAATTAAAGGTGCAATGGTTAAAAGCTGAATTAGATATATAGGAAGAGAACAAGTGGTGACTGGATTTATGCTGCATTGTGTCGGAGGAGACGTTGAACACTGATTGTGTCGTAGGAACGGTGGAATGCAACTCGGCTCCATTTCAATATTAAGTAAAACGCTCAACCCCTCTTCATCTAAAACTCATTAATATCTCCCAGATCAAAAGTCGCCCCTTGCTCCGTCATGTTATCCAACTCGTAAAGCAGACGATACATACAGGGAACTCGTGTACTACTTCTACCAGTCAGTGGTCTACGTCATGAGGTTCACTATTCTACCACGTCATCAATATATTGTTTCTTTAAATTTGTATTTTATTCATATATTTGGTTGTGCTTACTTTTTGTAGCAATAAAAAACAAAAATCAAACGAATGCATTGCGTTTATATTGCTTGTGTGGAAATTCCCGTTCTATGAATAGCGCTAAAATTATAACGGGGAAGACGCATTCCAGAGAAAAGTAGTCCCGCGTGCTTAGTGCAGATGAACTCAGAATGAATTTTTGTGACTAAGAAATCAAACGAATCAAACGAATTTTTCATCTAATCAGCATCGTTGTTAGGTCATCACTTTAAAAGTTATTAAAGATGTTCGCCCTAACATTTGGAGTAATGTCAATTTTTTAGGAAAGTATATTTTTAATTTTTTGAAGGAGAATTAGGCAACTGAAAAGAAAAACTGAGGTTGCAATGCTTGTTATTGAGCTGCAGTGTTTTAAACGTGACTTTTTTGTACTTACAATTTAGCCAATTAAACTTGATTTGTCTGTTGGTGCCAACACAACATAAGCAACACATATCAATCATTACATTAAATAGATACATAATCATGTCTTCTAACAATACAGATAAAAAAAGTTTAATACAAGTAATATAAATAAATAATGACCTATTTGCACTTGATATACGAAACAATTCATGATATCAGAGAGTTTAAAAAGACATATTAGGAGTAATTTCAATTTCTAAAATTTCACATAATTTTGAAGGTCTTGTCATGGAACTAAAAAAAAAAACAAACGTGAGGGTTGGAGACCAAATTTTGAATTATTGGCGAATGTATATTGAATGAATCAGAAGCTGTGATATCACGCAGATTTAGAAGGTTTTGATTAATCAATCCTTCCGCCACAACATATAGTCCCTGGCAAACCCTTTCAAGATTTGAATTGACACAAAGTTTTTCAACTGGATAGAGTTCAGAAATAAATGTGCAATATATTTGCACCAATGGGATCAGTATTGAACCAGTAAATACTTAGTTATAGCATCCTGCGCAGTTGTGCTTAAAAGTTCAGGAGCTAACTTCCCTAAATGATAAAACAAGAACAATAATCCCGTGGGGATCCGGGTTAAGATAGGTTCTCAGTGTCCCCTTACTTATCGTAAGAGGTGACTAAATGGGGGCGGCCCTTCGGATGAGACCGCAAAAAGCTAGGTCCCGTGTCACAGCAGGTGTGGCACGATAAAGATCACTCCCTGCTCAATGGCCGTAAGCGCCGAGCATAGGCCTAAATTTTGCAGCCCTTCACCGGCAGTGGTGACGTCTCAATATGAGTGAAATATTCAAGAGAGGGACGTAAAACAATATTCAATCAATCAATCAATGAACTAAATTCAATGAATAGCACTTCGCGACCGTCTCAAAATATTAGGATCAATAACAATTCAACAAAACTCTACAATATCTAGAATAATTCTACATCCTATATCGGATCCAATTTATCAAGAGGGCTTGGAGCGAGAGTACTGAAAGCTTCGTGCCACACTCAGTAAAGATGGTATTGACCAATCATATGGTAATATTGATGCCATTCTCATCATAGAGTTATTGACCTATCATATGGTAATATTGATGCCATTGTCATCATAGAGTCATTGACCAATCATATGGTAACATTAATGATGTTTGTATAGTATATTTTCTAGGGAGCAAGAATGGCAACGATAATCCAGACATGACGTGACACTCTTGAAATAACAAATTATTTTGATTGCACTGCCTGGATGTTGGTTCTGTGAACCATGAGGACTTTTGTATATCCCTTTGGTGTTCAAAATTAGTCGTTGAAAAACGTAATGGATTGCAAAGAGGAGTCACATTTTTTCAAGTTTTCAAAAGCGGTTTTGAATACTAAACATAAGACCAGGTTTGAGCTCTGTTCGTCTTCTTGATCTTCTGTTTCTACCTCTGAATCGGATCTGGATTCATATTTACCAGCCGTTAACACAGCAACGACTTCCAGTTTTCGTTCTCTTGAATCCAACGATTCTCGGAACACAATGGAACCAGAATCTCCTGGTTTACCAAACTCTTCATCATTCATCCCCTGAACTACGATGACGCCGTGTACATTTCCTATAATTTCCGAAGAGACAATTTTACCCTGAGTCCATTGTGAAGTGGCACCTAACTTATGAACAATTTCTCCAACTAACTCCAAACTCTCTTGTAAATTACAAACTTCAGTCTCTGTTGCCTTCCCCATATGATTAAGCAGTCGTTTATCTGAAAAACATTTTTCTGCTTCTGGATCAACTTTTATAATAGCAAAATCTTTTTCAATATTCTGGACATTACCATCTGAACTATAAATACATTCCCCTAAAGGTATTCTCTCATTCAATTCATTTTCTATGTATACGATATTGTGTTCTAGGCACACATGTCTACAAGATAGTGCAACAGTATTTTCTCGATTCAGTATTGCAAGACAACCAAGAGTTCCATAAAGGTCGTCGGAAGGTGCAATGGGTGGCGGATCATTTGACTGATATAGTTTCCTTCCCTGGGCTTGGAGTTTGCCAGTGAACGGCTTGACTTCTTCTTTAAATTTGTTTTGGGGTATAACAACTATTTTACGAAAACTTGATGATGAAGCTGCAGCAGCTGTTAAAGCTTCTTTTACACCCTGTTCATGACTGTCGTTGACGATCACTCGGAAAACGTTGAAGTAGAAGCCATATCGGATAATATGATTTTCAAACCTAAAAATATACATAAAACATTTACTTTGATTGTATTAATTGGATTTTATCGAAGGAACAGAAAGCAAGTGTTTCTTATCAAGCTATATGCAAGGTGAAGATAACGAACAGTGATCAATCTCATAACTCCTACAAACAATACAAAATAGATAGTTGGGCAAACACGGACCCCTGGACACACCAGAGGTGGAATCAGGTGCCTAGGAGGAGTAAGCATCCCCTGTTGACCGGTCACACCTGCCGTGAGCCCTATATCCTGATCAGGTAAACGGAGTTATCCGCAGTCAAAATCAGTGTGCCAAGAACGGCTTAACAATCGGTAACACTTCAGACAGCATTTGACCCAATGCGAGGTTGTACTGACGAACTAGATCGTTATAACGACCATAGAATTTGCGAAATGCTGACTTCAATCGAGACTGTTGAAATCCCTGTACCATCAACTTGTTTGTCAGTAGCTTACCTCGATTTAAAAACTGACTTTACGCAGAACAAGCTCTTGCATATCGAATCAGTTGAGATATATAAACACCATATGCAGATGATAATGGAATATTGCTACACAAATATGGGAAGTTGACGATGGAGAAGCTGAAATCATCCCGTTTGTCATACAGTTGAGTTGTCAGTTTGCCGTTAATGTCTACTTTCAATAAAATATCTAAGTATGAAGCAGAAGTGGATGACTCTGTGGTGTCCTTTATTTCGAGCTCACAGGGTATATATATATTGGGTCCACGGTTTGCAAGTTCGTGAAGCTGGATTGTGTGAGCGTGCGTGCATTTGCGTGAGAGAGAGAAACCTTTTCAGGACGTTTCTAATTTCCTGTGGAATGTCTGTTGGCTTCTGTTTAGCCCTAGTGGCTGTGAAGGCAGAACAGTTTTCTATACGTCTGATGACAGTGTCAATGTCTGCCAGAAAACCTCTTCTTGACTTTGAAATTATTTTCCTCTCTTTCAGAATTTCTATTAGAGGAAGCTCTAGTGCCGATGTTAGACTGTTCCATATCGCGTCTGGGTCAGGAGCCACAATAAAGAAATGGCCATCTTCTTTGAGTTGTGAATATTTTTCTCCTGATTGTGTTTCTGATGTTATAAACAGAGACCATGCAGAGCTGGCGATCATTTGTTTCTGTAGAGATAGAGAAAATTTGTAAGGAATTTCCTTTTCTATGTTCAACAAGGTCACCACCAAACCAGATGCATCCTATATGGCGATCAATACACTGTCTTGTGGGGAGATAGTTTTTAGTACCATATACAAAACAACATACATGTAGTTGACACCTTGCAAGAAGAATGTTCAGGAATTAGTACAAAATCTGTTTATTGTAGTAAGTATATAATTTCCAATTTTGGCCTAGTGGGCATGCAGGAGAGAATTACACATAAATGAGAAATGTCTAAATGATAGGGCTGGCTTAATTTTAGGAAGTAGCATCACAGGTGTGATTTACCGTATGAGTTACATGTAGAAACGTCTACAATACGTCATTTCATTTTCACCTTCAAATCTGACATAATTACACCATTGTTGAAATAGAGAGAAGATACTGGTTAAGCCTGCCTGATATTTCCGCATTATCGTGATAGGCAAAGAGGCATATCCAGTCAACACAAAAAGTCAGTAAATTTACTGTTAAATAGAACATCAACTCTTACCTCCTCCGGACTCTGAATTCTACTTTCTGCACCAGTAAAGAATATCAAAATAGCATGATTGTTCCCTTGGTCAACTAAACAAGTAAAACAAAAGCAAAATGAAAGGTGAAGATACCGAACAGTGATCAATCTCATAACTCCTATAAGCAATACAAAATAGATAGTTGGGCAAACACGGATCCCTGGACACACCAAAGGTGGGTTCAGGTGCTTATGAGGAGTAAGCATCCCCTGTTGACCGGTCACACCCGCAGTGAGCCATATTCCTGATCAGGTCAACGGTATTATCCGTAGTCAAAATCAGTGTACCAAGAATGGCCTAGCAAATAGCTATAAAGCAACATTTTATGGCTATATCGTATGCTGTATTAATTGGATTTTATCGAAGGAACAGAAAGCAAGTGTTTCTTATCAAGCTATATGCAAGGTGAAGATAACGAACAGTGATCAATCTCATAACTCCTACAAACAATACAAAATAGATAGTTGGGCAAACACGGACCCCTGGACACACCAGAGGTGGGATCAGGCGCCTAGGAGGAGTAAGCATCCCCTGTTGACCGGTCACACCCGCCGTGAGCCCCATATCCTGATCAGGTAAACGGAGTTATCCGCAGTCAAATCAGTGTGCCAAGATCGGCTTAACAATCGGTATGAAACACGTCAGACAGCATTTGACCCAATGCGAGGTTGTATTGACGAACTAGATCGTTATAACGACCATAGAATTTGCGAAATGCTGACTTCAATCGAGACTGTGTTAATCCCTGTACCATCAACTTGTTTGTCAGTAGCTTTCCTCGATTTAAAAACTGACTATACCCAGAACAAGCTCTTGCATATCGAATCAGTTGAGATATATAAACACCATATGCAGGTGATAATGGAATATTGCTACATAAATGTGGGAAGTTGACGATGGAGAAGCTGAAATCATCCCGTTTGTCATACAGTTGAGTTGTCAGTTTGCCGTTAATGTCTACTTTCAATAAAATATCTAAGTATGAAGCAGTATAAGTTATAAACTTTATGCAAATTATGCAATTGAACTTGATTGTATTAAAAAGTGATCGAGCTAATAGACCCAATGACAGGTTCTAGTGGCAATATAAATTGTTAGATCAACCATAAAAATCTGCGAAACGTTGTCTTTAAACGAGACCTTTGAAACCCCTGTAACTTCAACTTGTTTGTCAGTAACCTGTCTCGATTTTGAAACTGATCATACACAGAATAAGTTCTTAATTAGCCACTTACAGGAATCATTCGTTTCGGATAATTTATTAACTGTCAATGGCTTTAGAAGTTCCAGGTCGTTTTCTTTGACTGTTCCAGATACGAGAATGGTTCTATGCATAGCTGTCGATACATCAGATGTAATGGCATCCTTGTCTACTGGTTCTTTACTATCAAGTATCTTTTGTACCAAATCAAAATGATAATGATAACGTGGAAACTGCTCCATCTCAAAGTTCACGCTGTAAAGAGTAGAATGCTCTTCTGCAGAATCTGAAAATTTTCATATAATTAGTATGTTTAACTGTCTAAAAAGTTGTTTTTCAATTTTCAAATAATGTAATGACCAGCGACCAAACAAGTGAAAATGTACTTAAAATATCCATTAACTTTTTTCACTTTTCTCTTCATAGAATAATGAATAAAACTTTTCTTTTCATGTGTATTCATAAAATAAGAAGGTTTATACGAACTTTCGTTTATTTGAATACATCTTTCCTTTTCCCTGGTTACGGAACGATACTTTTTCAGAATATCTAGAATTGAAGGATATCCACTGCACTCCTCTGCAACACCTAACGCAAAGTCCACAGACAGCTCTCCAACAGATAGGTGCAGCTTACTGAAGATTTCCTTTATCCAGCTGAGATAGTCGATTTCATCCACATTGTCTACTTGTTTTAAATTGTCCCGCAAATATTCAGTGCTGTGTTTCACTTTATTTGCACATTGAAGAAACCCGATTTTGTTTTGCAATGATGATGCATCTTTAATAAAAGAACATATGTTGTTACGGGAATTTTCCAGCTCTTTTATTTGCTCCATTGTTTTGTTGCAACCAGTTCTGAATTTCTGTGCTTTATTTTGAAATTCCAGCCTAACTGCATCAAAATTACTTTTCAATGTATTTAAGCATTGTTCCTTTAAGGCATCTATTTCCCTATCTATATCTTCCAGATGTTGTTCCTGTGTTTGTTTTAATAGCAGGCATCTCTTTTTAACCGAAGATAAATCAATCGTTTTCAAATCATCTCTGAGTGAATCATTTACATTTTTGAATGCCTCTTCCACTGTTTGTATCGCTTCTTTGCAATCATTGTGACTGATTTTGATACATTGTTTGCAAGTTACCTTCTTACATCTTTCGCAGAAAGAGTTCAGGTTCTGATTTTTGTGGGATTCACATTTGATTGGGTGCTGGAAAACCCTCAATAGATTGAGTGACCACTTTTCAACTGGAATAGAGCTTATTTCATGACTACTGAACATCTTCATTTGATTGTGACTGCTACAACATTTGCTGCATAGTGATCCACATTTATTGCATATTTTTATTGCCTTTTCTTTTCTCTCGTGTATACACTGATCACAGTCAATTTCTCCGAACTGCTGAAAATTCAATGCTTCCTGGATGACTACATTCAATCTGAAATCTGCCAGTGTCTCTTGTTCCAGTGTCTTTCGACAATTTGGACATTTTTTGTCTATTTCCTGATCATCAAGAATTTTCTCTAAACATTGGCTACATATGCTTTTATGACAGCATGGTAATATACACGGCTCTCTTTGGCGAAGTTCGTAGTTTAAACTACAAACAAAGCAGGACTCCATTTTGAAAAACTGAAGTCCCTCTGAAATGAATAACATCTTCCATTTCATTCTCCTTTTTTCATACACCTAACATAGAACTAATTAAGACTTTTTACAAATAGATTTTGAATGGTTTTTTCTTATTATTTGGAATACTTCAAGACTGTAATAAGTATCAATGACTTGTGATTAATTTCATATATTTCATATAATTTCATATATTGTTTCATAATAAAATCATCATTTCGAAAGTCGTCTTAAATACTTACCTAATTATTCCATAGTCTGTAGACCTTCGAGTCAATTTTATTGATTTTGGGTGTTTATTTACACATAGATCTACAGTATTGAAATATTAATTAGTTGTCAAAATCATCCGATACTGTTTCAATAGATTGTAAATTTTGTTTGGAACATAGGCATAACACCCACATCGCCGGAAACCCACGGTTGATTACGCTTTGTTCCTCTCTGTATCACACGTGGGTCCATTCATTCCAACTCGCTTGTTCTCATGAAATATTTGAAAATATTCAATCAAAGTAATCGTTATAGTAACGGAACTCTTCTGTTTTTAAAGGTAGCATTAATTTATCTTTGCTATCACAACATTTGTATAGCGAAATTGGGCTGAAAACGTCTTGTTCATTGGACAAATTCGCTCAGGGTGTACAATGAGCGCCCAATCAAATTGCCTCATTAATTATTCATGAGAACGAGCGAGTAGGAATGAATGGTCCCACGGGTGATTGAGAGAGGAATGAAACGTAATCGACCGTGGGTTTCCGACGATGTAACACCCATTCAAAATAAATCAATAAATTTGAACTTCATATATACAATCGATTTTTTTAGTAGTTTTGTGTAATTATTACATTGATTTACAATCAGTGTAGTGCGTAAATGGAAAATGATGTGTTTTACGAATGATTACTCACCAAAACCAAAGCGATGAAGAGGAGCAAGGGCTGACACTATATAATCTGAAACAATTTTAGTATGAAAATGATAAAAGAAGTGTTGCCACCCGTATATCCCTATCACAATTGTTATCTGTTTATCAGGTAAATGCGTAATTATTCAAACACTGCATTTTAATCTGAAACAATTTAATAAAAACCGTGTTACCGCCCTGATATCCCTATTGCTTTGCAAATGTTATCTGTTTATCAGGTAAATAATTATTCAAATACATGTACCGCAATTCAAATATATGATCGACAAAATGCACAGACAGGTAAAATCTTCTTCGAGTAATGATCGAAAAGCAACAATATTGATATACAGGCATTCTTAGCTTTCCCTGTCAAACAGCTAACAAAATATTTCCGTTTCATAACCCAATCACGTATTCAATGAAAATGTTCAAGCAAATTCTCTTGCACTAGATTGATTTAGTGTAAACACGATTTTAGGAATCCGCATGATGTCATTGTATTGAGTAATGTAAATTAAATGCAATATGATGTCATTGTATTGAGTAATGTAAATTAAATGCAATATGATGTCATTGTATTGAGTAATGTAAATTAAATGCAATATGATGTCATTGTATTGAGTAATGTAAATTAAATGCAATATGATGTCATTGTATTGAGTAATGTAAATTAAATGCAATATGATGTCATTGTATTGAGTAATGTAAATTAAATGCAATATGATGTCATTGTATTGAGTAATGTAAATTAAATGCAATATGATGTCATTGTATTGAGTAATGTAAATTAAATGCAATATGATGTCATTGTATTGAGTAATGTAAATTAAATGCAATATGATGTCATTGTATTGAGTAATGTAAATTAAATGCAATATGACTGTGATGCATAAAATGTGCTCTTATTGCTCTTACTTTCTGGTGCAGCTTCACCCCGTAGCTAGCAGTTTAAGCTGTAAAATGGAAGCATGT
This sequence comes from Ostrea edulis, assembly GCF_947568905.1. Taxonomy (NCBI): domain Eukaryota; kingdom Metazoa; phylum Mollusca; class Bivalvia; order Ostreida; family Ostreidae; genus Ostrea; species Ostrea edulis. Next base: position 12,692,693 of record NC_079168.1, read on the forward strand.
TGACGGGATCCTTCTCGAGCGTTAGATGGAAATTGGGCACTTTATGGTCTTAAACAGAACCTGTCGTGAAGAGGATTAGGCTAAGCCCCCCAAATACACAGTATGGATGACCCATCGATGTGTGGATTCGCCCTGATGCCTACAATTCTAGTCCCCAGCTATGGATAAATATCATGTATCTGGCCAGATGGTGGGGGATTTGATAAACAGTCTGCATAAGAAAGAAAACTCTGACATAAACCCAGGTAGATTTTTGCTCGTTAGCCTTGCTTGGCAACAGAGCTAGAAAAAGAGAATTTTGATATAAAATTTCCTGACATTCCACAGCCAGCCTTCTGTGACTCAAAAACATCTAAGAATTGGAGCATGGAATATGAAAACAATGTATGATCGTGATAAAACAACACTAATTGTTAAGGGGATGTATTCCTATAAACTTGATATCATTGGAATAAATGAGTACACGTTAGATCAATGATGCTATCAACTTGTATCACATTACACCAGTCAAGAATAACAAACAAAACACACAAGGACGGAGCTGCAATCACAATGAACAAAAAAAAAAAAAAAAAAAGCAAAAGATCACTCTCATAACCCCTATATATATATAATGAATACAAAAATTAAGAGTAGGGCAAACACGGACCCCTGGTTATACCATAGATGGGATCATGTGCCTAGTAGGAGTAAGCATCCCCTTTCGACCGATCACATTCACCTTGAACCCTATATCTCGATTTAAACGGAGTAATCCGTAATTAAAAACAGTGTGTAAAGAACGACCTCAATTGATATCAAACATGGCAGACAGCAATTTACTCAATTACAGGTGGCATAGGTAAATTAGATCGTTAAAACGACCATTGAAGATTTGCGAAATGCCGACTTTAAACGACATTGTTGAAACCCTTATTACATCAACTTATTTGTCAATAGCCTGCCTCGATTTAAAAACTGACCATACGCAGAGCAAGCTATTGCATAACGAATCAGTTGAGAGACATAAACAGCATATGCAGGTGATTGGATTATTGCTAGATAGATTGCTAGATAGATATGGGCAGTTGACGATGGAGAAGCAATTTTGTGAAATATTCTAAGCACTACCTGTTCGGTTGTCAATTCACAATGCGTACAAATCACAGCTCGTTGATATGGCTCTTGAACTTTAAAGATCCCGAAGGTCAGCTCGATCGATGGATGGATCTTTTGTCAACATATGACTTCATCATTGAACATCGCCTATGCAAGTTGCATGGCAATTTGGACGGTCTTAGTCGACAACCTTGTAAACAATGTAAGGTGGACCATTGTTCTGTCGTCTGCTGCGCGAACATGGAGGACCAGTTGATCCTGGCGAAACCTTTCAAATGTCTGCAGAATGAGGACAAAGGCACCAGGAAAGTGAAAGATTTGTAGTACACAGTAGTAGACCTACGAAAGATGTGTAATTTTACAAAACAACGGACACACACCAATATTTGAATTTCAAATCATGTTATCTTGCACACAGTAAAAGGAATAGGCCTATCCCGTACAATTTGGCCAGAAGGATTTGCAGCATTGTTAAAGATGAAAATACTAAAGACCAAAGACTAGCGGAATTATATATTTCTTACTGCACAGAATTATCCGGAAACACTCATTCTTTCAGCCACAATTGAAGCAAAGAAAATTTCAAAGCATATACTTAGAACAACAAAGGAAAAAAGACCTCGGTCCTTTCCTAATACTAATTCTGACAACTTACAACCCAAAACATATTTATGTCGGTTGACTACTATGGTAGAATTAGACAAAACACATATTGAGGAATAAGAAAGGTCATTTATTCAATAGATAAATGACAAAGTAATAAACCAAATAACAATGGTAAATCACAACTAAAAATTGGGACAGTACATAAAAAATAAGGTCAAATTTGACTAGCAGCAACCCCAATAAACAGTATAATGCAATATGACTAAATACATAGATAAGGTTTGACTAGTAGTGCAATGTAGCAAAAATAAACAACATATGCAAATCAGTATGTCCCTGAGTCATTGCTGTGATAAACCTAATCAAAGATCTACAGGTAAAAGGGAACAAACAAACATATGTACAGAAAAAATACAATATGGCTGAGTCATTGTGTGAAAAAAACTTAATCAAAAATATACAGGTAAAGGTTAACAAAACACCTATATGTACACACAAAACATACAAGATGGGGTGTCATAGGTCATACAAGCATCTTTAAGGAAGCTAAGAAGAATTTTGCAATTATTGAGCGTGATTTCGAACTTCAGAAAACTATTCCCAAATCTGACCTACTCCACATCCAAAGACAACCATCGAACTTGAAAAAATTACCGTATTAACAAAAGCCAAATTCAGTTCAACGCCTGAAAAAATACTCAGTTTTCTACATTTGGTGACTCAAGGTGTGGTACATGGCCTTTTCCCAAAACAGGACCTTCTACTACTTTTAAATGCGGGAACAAGTTCTAAAAAGATCGCCTCTCCCTATTCAGTATTACCCTCGGTATGATTATAAAACTTCCTTGTCTGGCTTTAGAGCCGTGTTTGGAAACTATAGGTATTGAATTCACATTCCATGTATAAACTCAAATAAAGGGTCTCAAGATTATGTTACAAGAGGTGGCAGTTTTCCTGTGACGGTGTTATCTATGTAGACTCGAAAGTATGTGTAACTTATTGTTACACGTGCAAAGAATTTCATATTTTTCACAACTAATATAATAGATACAAGTTATAATACGACAATTTATATGAAAATTCAGTAGCGGAGTTAGAGCCCCCTCCCCTTTTTCGGTCCAAATCAGCATATATAGACAAATCGTGCTTTCTTTAACTGTTTTATTCATATAGTACAATTATTTTCATTTATATAATTATTCTCACCTTCCTGCTTTAGACATGGAACACTCAGAACAATTGGATCCTGCATGTGTACATGTGTATTATACTTGCATACTGTATTTACTAAACTCTTGTACTGATATTGATTACCATTTCATATGTATTCACATAACATTATCATTATGCACTGTCTCTAAAACTGGCACTGTCCTTATATGTTCGAAGTAGTTTGGTTATTTATTATTGTATATTTCATTTTGTTGATTTAAATTTTGTCTGAAATCAGTATTACAAATGTAATGTTAAATGTATGCAGTGCAGAAGAACTCTGACAGCAGTAGTAGATCTGAATTATTGTTATTTATTCCTATTGTTATAATTAATTACTAGTTAAACTGTACATGCCCCAGGAGGTCCCTTTATTGGTGAATAAACATATTTCCTATATAGATGATAATGTTAAAAACATTCAAACCCTGCACAGAAGATACTTGACTTTCATATGTGCCCCCTCCCCCCTTTTCCCCCGGAAATCTTGGATCCGCCTCTTAAGTTGAATATTTACACGAGTTGTAATTACAGATTTGTATCTCTGTGGGGAAAACCAGTGAGCTATAGACCTTATCTCGGCTGAATATTTGGACTGACACCTTCACCGAATCTCGGAGCAACATAATATACGAGGGCTGTTCGATATGTAATGTGTATTGTACGATATCTCAAAAGCATTCGGCTCAAATAGTGAAATGAACATTGCATTCCTTCAAAGTATGCTCCACGGTTTGAAATACATGTACATAATTTCAATCTCTGAATCCATTTCTGAAATGTGTCACGGTACGCTGATTTAGATAGATCTCTGAGGAATTGACTGATGGCTGAACATAGGGCTTATCGGGACTTGTAACGAAGACCAGATAAGAACTTTTTAAGTTTTGGAAAAAGTCGCATGGGGCTTGATCTGGAGAGTATGGTGGGTGTGGCAAGACGGTAACCCCCGACTTCAAAAATTGTTTCACAAGTTCAGATGTATATGATGGAGCATTATCATGAAGTAGATGAATATCCCTAAATCCTTACACAGGGCGTCATTTATGATAATATTTCTTGAGCTTTTTTAGTATAACTTTTGCCCTTCGGCATCGAAATTTGTACGGCTATACCATCACATGAGAAGAATATGCAATAAAGAACCTTCTTTGTGCTTATGGTTCTTTTGGCAACTACCGTGTTTAGTTAGCTATATTTTTTTATTCCAATTTTTCTTACTGGTTCGAAATAGTGAACCCATGTTTCGTCACCAGTAACAAAATTGTCTTTGATTGAATTTGGGAAACATTTTGAGCAATTTCTTAGCGGTTTGTACTCGTACCCGTTTTTGGTAATCTGTCAATATATGCGGTATCCATCTGGCAGAAATCTTTCGTACTTTCAAAACACGCTTCAAAATGAAATGCACCCGCGATAGCGATATGCCAACAGCTTTGGCAATATCATGAATCGTATATCTGCCATCACTTTCAATTATTTCCCTGACTTTTGAGACATTTGCCTTGCCTGTTACAGTCAGAGGTCGGCCAGATTTTGCTGCATCTTTGACGGACTCTGTGACAGTCTAAAAATTTTCTCCACCTACAAACTGTCTCATAAGATAACTTATCAGATCCATAAATTTCCCCCAATTCAGTAAAAATCTGCATTACCGAATGACCGACTTTTGTGCAAACTTTTATATAAGCTCTAATTTCTTCAATACTGTATTCTCAACCCGTTTCCCAACCATTTTTACAACAGTGGTCAACGACTGACTCTATTGAAATTGCTATAAGTCTAAAACTATGTGGAGTTGAAGACTCGTGTTTATACCGTTGGAAAGGTATTGAATAGAGCGATGCAAGAGTATCATCATCCACGAAATCGTGCAAAGCGTTATTGCGATGTGGTACAATACACATTACATATAGAACAGCCCTCGTATGTCTGGAAATTTACTTTCAGCTTCGGCCGGTTAAAATAATTAATGTGCGCTTATTATAGATAACACTGCGATTCGCTTCAAATACGTGGTTTGACTGTTAAATTTTCTATTACTATCAATTTTGCATTGCTTACCGTTTAGGCATGAACTAAATTTTCCTGTTTCCGATCAAATGATGAATTCCATAGCACAATATTTCATTCTGTATTCGTTATCCTCTTTTTTCCCCCAATAAAACTGTTCGATGGATATTATAATTTTATTTTATTTATTCATTTTTTTTAAATACATATTTTTGGAAAAAATTAAAAGCAGGTTTTAAGCACTCTTACTGAGCATAAAGAGAAGAGATTCTGAAAACGGATTTTGAAAGTTTGTATGATTAGTCCGAATCCTATCCATCGCACGAGTATAATGTATGCTTATCTACATGAACACGAGTTTGATAAATAATTCATAATTAAGCAATGTATAATTATATGTGTTCGAAATTAAATCGCTGGTTTTGATTTGAGTGTTCTATGCTTGTACAATAGCTACCCGATTTACATAACCTTCCCAGCTTCACAGGGTTAGTCACCAGCTTTACTGAAACAGACTGCATACTTTTCAATGTGTGTGACGAGAGAGAGAGAGAGAGAGAGAGAGAGAGAGAGAGAGAAGACCAATGCCAAAATTTTTAACAACTTACGAAAACGTTGTGCCTTAAATATCTACTTTTCACTGATTGTAAAATTGATCCTCCAAAAATTCAAAATTCTGAAAGTACTTAAATATGATTGTGTTGTGATAGTCATCCCGATTATGTACAGAGATCTACTAAAAGTGCTGGGATGGGTCCCTTTTATTTAGGTGTGACGCACAATGGAGTATTCAATATCTTGTTACGTATTGGGTTACACCGTGTGTATGTAATTTGCAGCGAACTGCCCCAAAGCACGAACAAGAAACACGGATATCCTTGTATGCGAAGCACTTTTATGTTAAGTTTGTGAGTAAAATGTCCGGAGTTTACACATCGATAAATTCTTCAAAAAGAATGTTTGATTCTTATAATTCCAATTCGTTCACTTTATTAACAATTGCAAAAATTTGAATAGTTTCCCTGCACTATGTTATTTGTTTTCAGGCGTGTATGAATACATCGCGTTTTCGGATTTATTGATGTGTAAACTCTTGTTCAGTTTTATTTTTGTCCAGTCAAAACAATTGTAATAAATGATATTGGAATTATATATATATGGAGCGCCAAATTAACATAAACTCAAATAATTGAAGATATCTTCAATTATTTGAAGATATCATCAATTCATTTGACGAGCGCAACAATTGAATTAAAGATCTCTTCAAATAATTAATGATATCTTCAATTCTGAATTATTGCGCGCATTAGTTGAATTGATGATAGCATTAATTCTTCAGCTGAATTGATGCGCGCTTTAATTGAATTAATGATCTCTTCAAATGGATTAATGATACCAACAATTGAATTGATGCGCGCTACAATTCGATTGAAGAGAGCAATAATTGATATAATGCGCACATTAAATTAATTGATGAGGGTAATGATTGAATTGATGCGCGCATTAATTCATTTGATGAGAGCAATAATTGGTATAATGCGCGCATTAATTCAATTATTGCTGTCTTCAATTGAATTAATGATATCTTTAATTCATTTGAAGAGAGCAATAATTCTTTTAGAGAGAGCAACTATATAATTAAAGATATCTTCAATTCAACATATCCACAATTGAATTAATGATCTCTTTAATTGAATTGTTGCGCTCTTTAAATGAATTGATGTGCGCATTAATTCCTTATACAAAAGCATTGTAAATGATTTAAAGATATCTTCAATTCAATTAAAGAGATCATCAAATTATTTATACCGAGCTCTAAATTAATTATTGTTAGCAATATTTCTACTAAATTGATGTTCTCATCAAATGAATTGAAGAGAGCAATAATTGAATTAATGCGCGCATCAAATCTATTATTGCTCTCATTAATTCAATTGATGCGCGCATTAACTCAATTGATGAGAGCAACAATTGAATTGAAGCGCGCATTAATTCATTTGATGAGAGCAATAATTGATTTAATGCGCGCATTAATTCAATTAAAGAGAGCAACAATTGAATTGACATCTTCAATTATTTGAGTTTATGTTAATTTGGCGCTCCATATATATGTGTATGATTTTTAGATACATGTAGTACATCACGAACTAATTACTGGTGATTCTTCCCTTAAAACCATTGCTGATTATTTATATTAAGTACAATGTTAGTTGATCTTCGATTGTCAAATCTTTTCAACACCAATCAAAATGAGGATCTGGAATCTTAATAGAAAATCGAAGTACTGAAAGTACTGAGAAGCGTTACGCTTGGTTTGTAATGACGCTACATGTCATTACATACAAATTATAACATTACTACTAGCATATTAAATCATGATTTTCAATAGTTTGCTGCAATTGCCAAGTAATGAAAAGAACAAAATATTGGAGCACTTTTCTAATCAATTATAAATGCGTCTTCCAACAGTCTGTTGGAATCCCCATGGGCACGAATCGTACTCCTTTGTTAGCTGACCTGTTTTTATATCCCTATGAAGCAGAATTTATTCAAAAACTTCTACGTGAGAAGAAAAAAAATCTCTTGCTGTGGCCTTCAATTCGACATTTAAATATATCGACGACGTATTACTTATTAACAATAATAATTTTCATTGATGTGTCGATTCGATATATCCCAGTGACTATCAAAAAGTTGGACTCATTCTGATTTTTCCACAAAAGTGGGAACTAATGAGAATGCGGTTCCATTTATAACAACGCGAAGAGATTCAAATAAAAACATGTGTATTGATACCTACAGTTATGGTTATTTCAATCGTTTAAGCAATATTGTCTTAAGCAAAAAGGTTTCCAAACTTGATCTATTATCAATAAACGTAATTACTGGTGTAAATATTACAATTGCGCGTGTTTATCAATACAGTAGTATGAGATCGCGTCATTTGTATCCATGTACACCATAACAAGATGCAGTGATTTCATTGGATGTTTCATTTATAGTGGATTGCGTAATGGTCTAATGAGCCCAACTTTTATATAGCGACTGATGTTAAGGGTTAGTGCGAGGTAACGAATCAATAACCCTTGACTTGTGAAGATGGATATATCCCAGTGAACTCGAAGGGAAAAAAACCACGGAGTCATCCACTTCTGTTTCATACTTATATATTTTATTGAAAGTAAATATCAACGGCAAACTAACAACTAAACTTTATGACAGACGGAATTATTTCAGCTTCTCCAACGTCAACTTCCAATTTATGCAGCAATATTCCATTATCACCTGCATATGGTGTTTATATCTCTCAACTGATTCGATGCGCAAGAGCTTGTTCTGCGTATGGTCAGTTTTTAAATCGAAGCAGGCTACTGACAAACAAGTTGATGGTGCAGAGGTTCCAACAGTGTCGATTGAAGTCAGCATTTCGAAAATGTTATGGTCATTATAACAATCTAGTTCGTCAATACAACCTCGCATTGGGTCAAATGCTGTCTGAAGTGTTTCATACCGATTGTTAAGCCGTTCTTGGCACACTGATTTTGACTACGGATAACTCCATTTACCTGATCCCGCCTCTTGTATATCCAGGGGTCCGTTTTTGCCCAACTCTCTATTTTGTATTGCTTATAGGAGTTATGAGACTGATCGCTGTTCGTTATTTTCGCTTTTCATACTAGTATCTAAGATGGGGATTTCCTCATGAAATGAGATTTTTTTAATGAAATGGAATGAAAAAGATTTTATATCTTGTAACTGAACGATTTATGTCGTTGTCCAAAGAAAACTAAAGGTACTCCTCCAAGCTGTAAATGATGAATTTACCGAGTTACAATCTTATCCCTACAAGGATGACAGATCAGTTGAAATCTAACTTAAACTATCCAACTTGAAATACTTCCGGCCATTTTTCCTGAGGATGTAGGAAGGAAAATAACGGAGGTGACATCTGTACGTATGATCTGTCATTTCATGGCCAAGAACGAGGCTACAATGTCGTTTCGAAAGTTGAGAAAATTTCGAAAATCTATCTGACTATTCCAGTGACTACCGCGGCAGCTGAAAGGACCTTCTCATCACTGCGTAGAATTAAGACGTATTTGCGCAGTACCTTGACACAACAGCAATCTTACCACTGTCCATATCTTCAATATAAACCCTTTATAAAAAATATCAGGTAGGGTCCTGACCACAATCTCTCCTCTAAATCAGCATATGTATATTTGATGATATCTAAAAAATAATGTACGTGCACCATAAAAACGTTTGAGACATGTTCTATTCTTGGGTAGATGTTTCATCCTTTTCCATTTGGATGGCCGCTAGAACGCTACGCAGACCAGTGCGTCATTGTGATCGGTTCGTCGGGGGTTTCTTTATGGTGTGGGGTGGACTTTCCAATGTACAGAAGACTCATCTTATATCATAGAGGGAACTTCAACCCCTGAACATTATGTTCAAACCAGTTTACAGCTTGTGGATGTTCCTTTTGTGCATTCGCATCACGTAGTTTTACGAGGGCGAGTCAATAAGTAACCAACCTAACTTATTTCCGCTTGAGATCCACCTCTTTTTCAATGTAATTGCCCTCTAGTTTGATCTACTTAGACTAACAGTGTTCAAGTGCCATCAGCCCAGAAATGAAAAGGACAGGGTCCTTTCCATTGACTCACTCCTCAACTGTCATACCGACTTCTTCGTCAGACCGGAAATGACGTCCACAGATATCCTTTTTCAAGTTTGTGATCAGGAAGAAATCGCTAGGAGCTAGGTCTGGCGAATAGGCAGGGTGTGGTATTAATTCATACCCGTTTCGCTCTACAGCATCCATTGCAACTTTGCAAGTGTGGACTCTCGCGTTGTCCTGCTGCAACAAAACACCTTTAGAGAGTTTATCTCGGCTTTTTTTCACGAATGGCGGTTCTCAGCTGGTCTAGCAAGTTTGCATAGTACACTCCAGTTATTGTACTTCTCTGGGATAAAAAGTCCAACATAATAACACCTTTTGCATCCCAAAATACTGTGGCCATCACCTTGCCAGCAGATGGTTGCGTCTTGAACTTATTTGGCCTCGGGGACCCAGGCCCTACCCGCTGACGACTCCGAGCGTTATTCTCTGGTTCATAATAATGAACCTAAGTCTCATCTACAGTTACCAGACGCCAAAGAAAATCATCGTTTGACCTAAAGCGCTTCAACAAGGCGCTGCATAATGATGCTCTGCTTGCCATTTGCTCATCGCTAAGGGATTTGGGGACCCAACGGGCTGTTAGCTTGCGCATACCTAAACGATCATGCAAGATTGTTGAAACGCTACCATGTGAAATGCCAAATGCCTGCGCTATATCTTCCACCCGAATCCAGACCTGGCTTCATCTTCTAAAGACGTTCTACCGCGTTTGAATTCCCCATCCCAGAATTTAACCGGAGCATACGATGGTGCAGAAAACCCATAAACATCGGCTAACTCGCCGTGTATTCCCTTGCCTGTTTTACCTTTTAAATGCAAGTACCGAATTATAGCAGGTACTCAACATTAGATGAAAAGCATGCCTAGCAATGAGGTATAAAACATGTATTGAAACAAGGCATGAAAATCGAGACCGTCTCGGTCAATTGGAAATGGGATAGGCTGGTTACTTATTGACTAGCCCTCGTACTTCAAGGCCATACAAGATGTCAAGTTGCTCGACAAAGTATGGATTCCCTTCATCTAAACAATATTCAGACGTTGTCATAGCTATCATAAAGTCCGAATTTTTCACCAATCGAACACGTTTGGGCAGACGTATGTTCGTGTGTGTTAATTTCCACCAGAAAAGTAACGAGTACTTCATGCAGGGAATCTGGAAAAGACAATTGCAAACGGAGGATATGAAAAAAAATTGTCTACATAGTACATGCTACAAATAAACTATAGATGCCGTATTCTTTGGATATCACCGTAGGAATAAAAAGCATGTGTTTTAGATCAAGCTATATAAGGTTTACACTTTATGCACAGTAACTAAATCGGATTAAAAAGTAATCAAAATAATTTCTATCTATTTATGTATTGTCAGAGTCAGATAGTGAAAGTCCTATTTTGAAATATCTATGATCACGTGATGTTGCACCGGAATTTCGAACGTACACAACAAGGCAACGTGAAAGCGTGTAGTCTGCAGGCTGTTGACGGGACACATCTAGCGATACAGACAGTCAGAGGGAAAACAGGGTAGAAAGAACCACTTTGAGCATTAGAAGGGAAGTTTAATTTTAAGTTTAGCATGAAATCACCATTCAGTACGACTAAATACCGTAACTCACATGTTTATGATAACATTTTTTCTCGAGCGCCTGTGCACAACCAACAGAAACATCACTATTTCATAAATCTGCACTAGGAAATCATCGTTTTCTTCTTACATGAAGTACACCAGTTCTCCTTTAATACCCGTAGATAATTTGTTGAAATTGTCAAATCGTTATTTTTCATACTTTATCATACTGACAAAATTTGGTCTAGTATTTAACATGGCACATATACCTTTAAAATCTTGAACACCTATATGTTACTACCATACCATGTTTAAAAGATTAATTGTGAAAATTCTCAAATTTTATTTGCGTATTTCCATTATTAAATCATTTTAGACTGTCTGTTCCATTTCTTTTGTGTGTTAGTATACATACACAATATACTGTGTAATCATTTAAATTCCTGTGCGCAAATTTTCGTGGATTATCCAGACTTTACAGTTCTGTTTAGATGTAATTTCGAGGCTATTGTTTTTGTACAATTATAAAGATATATAATGTATTTCGCTGTGGTAAGAAATTCGTGGGTTACGAGTACCCATGGAAAATTAAGCCCCCATGAAATCCGATGATTCAACTGTAGTATCATTATGTATGATGTCTTTGATATCGCTGGTTGTTCAAGAATATCAACAAGGTATGAATATCAATCCAAACTATAAGATATCAACTTCATGAGCTTCGTATACTTGAATGAAGAAAATGGAGTCAGCAGAAAGTTGCACTTGCAAAAGGGGAGGGTGGTACCGAGGTAGGGTCGTGCATTGCTTTATCAAAGTTCTAAGAATGCTTGTTTCATCATTTCTGCCTTGGAAGTTATGTTTATAAACAATACACAACTTTAGAATGCTCTTCAACACATCAGCTCACCTAAGTCTAGGGCAGCATATATTGTGATTTAGTTCACATTTGTTGTAGGATGTGGTTTTCTCACCTGAATTTAACAATTTCTGTATATCATATCAAGATAGGAAGCAGTAAGAAACTATCACCAAGCCCCCTAACATTGTCGTACACCACAGTTTGAGTCCATCCGTGCTCTTGATGATGGGCAGAATCGGTAAGAAGCATCCATGGGTAACTGATGGAGACCTCTAAAGGTCATTTCATTTTGCCTGCGATGATTAGCTGCACATTTTTTTAACACTTGTTTGATATGGGAAATTGAAAATGTTAAAGTTCAGGTAAATTAACCACATCCAATGATTACCTTCACAAGTTTTTATACAAACCTCCTAAATAATCATGAACAGTTTGACAGCCACTTGTAAGGTAAACGTTTGAAGAATTTGTACAATTTCAACAAAATTGTATCATCAACTTCATCATTTCTACAGGCCTGAATCTTAAACCACGAGTTTATTTTGATAAAGTTGCAAGGGGGCGAGGATGACGAAATTCAGCATGATTTGTTCTCCTAGAGGCCTTTACCCCAAAATGCTATACATGTCTATTGATAATGGGACAATAGTTTTATAAAAGTTTATGACTTATAAACGAGTTTTCCCTAAAAGAAAACTAAATATGGCTCCTTTACCCACCCACCCCCTAGTGAAAATGATAATAAAACTCTCCAAATGACACGTCCAACTTCTTTTCCTTGCATAACAGGAAGACAACTAACTGCCACACGAATACAACGTCAGCTTTCATTACACATGTATTATGATAAGAGTATACAGAATTTGATTCCTCTGAGCGTCAATCACAGTCACGAGTCCAGAATCAAATCTGTCAGTTTTCATCCATGAACAGGTGAAATGAAGACTAAGACCACTACACAATCATCTCTAGTTCTCTGGCGTATTCTATGGTCTGTTCTGCCAGCATCTTGGCGGGAATCACTTCATCCGTATCCTTCTTCTCACACTGAAAATGGAAGAATCCATCTGGAGGCAAGGTCCATCCTCTCTGCAAAAAAACAAATATACCCTGTTTTGTACTTTATGAAAGCTATCAGATATTATCTCAAACAGATTCTGTCTGGTTAAAGAAGAGAATCCATTGGGGACTGAATGTTTTCAGATTGTCTCTCCATAAAAACCTGTTCATGAACAGTTTCATTGATATTGTCTTTTAGTATAAAAATTAGCCACCAACACATTTCAAACATATAAATCACATTGTCTGGTTAAGAGAAAGAAAGAGAGAGAGAGAGAAAGAGAAAGAAAGAGAGTTACCTGAACAGCATAATCTTTCATTGGTTTTGCGTTTTCAAAGAAGAGCATTCTAGCTGCTTCATTAAGTGCAATTTTCTCATAGGCTTTCTCTATACAACTCGCTATCTCATTTCTGAAAAAAAATGTACATTGTTTTAATATAAATCTATAACATGCTAGGAAAACTTGCTAGGTTGACATTTATTATTCCTCGACCTAAATTATAACTACCAGGAACAGCCATCAGAATATTTACAGTCTAGGTCTGGTGTGTCCAGTGACCTGATACATACCTCGTGTTGTTTAAAATGATAATAAAGAGCACCACCAAAACACATGATAATCCATTGAGAAATATAAACTAGGACACATCTATACAGATTTATCATCATAAAATCTATGCAGTGGTGAGACTGGCAGAGAATGCTCACTGGATTGTTTCAGTGACTAGTATTTCATTTCTTCACGAAAACACTTACCTTTCCACTAGACATAACAAGATGTGTTTGTGAAATACTGAAGCCCTCAGATTAAAACAAAGTGGAACCAGGTCAAAGGTCAATGTTAAGGTCACAAGGTAAAAGATTTCTGTGTCAATGAATGTTTTCCAAAATGTAAATATAAAAAATCATCGTGTTTGCCTGTATTATACAGGTTGGGAACACTTCCCCTATAGCAAGTTATTCTCGCAAAAAATGCGATTATCCCTCTCTCGCGAGAGTAAATATATCCCGTACAACTGAAAAAAAAACACCTTTGGAGTATATCTCTTCGTGTTTCAAGTGAAAAGAAGAAAAAGTGCTAAAATGTCTGATACTTCTACAAATATATTAATCAAAACAAAGACACTCACGATGTGCATTGAATTTCAGAATTCTTCCCTCTTACGCAGCACCGTTGATATGAAATTTCTTGACTGTGTTGTAAATTTTATAGAGACAATTCACTTCATGCTGAGTGTGTGTCGCACTTATTCAGCATTGCACGGAACCTGTCATTATTTTTAATAAAGACACCAAAGCACCTGTTTATGGTAATATTTACTTTCTCACTAAAGAGGGATAATTGTGTTTTAGCGAGAAGATCTCGCTATAGGGGAAGTGTTCCTAACGTGTTATAAGGATATACACTCAATACCGAATGAAAGAAAATGTAATAATGAAGGAAGTATGAGCTAATTTCTGCAAAATCATATTCACCAATCAAATACAATGTATATATCCCACAACACAAACAAGCTTGACATTTAGTCCTTCACTCTATGTTATTATCCTGCACTTACCTTATTGTATCCAAAAGAATGTCAATGAAAAAGTTGTAGTTCTCTGCTGGAACATTTCCCTTTGCAAGAAACACCTGTAAATAAATTTCATTTGACACATACACCTCAGATGTAATAAGTTTAATGGAGTTTCATGTACAGTCCATCCTCTTTTCATAGAAGTTTTCATCTATATATTTACATGGAAACATAATCTACCCTTGATTATTTTGCATGTATATGACATTCAAGGTTAATTTCTCATATGTTCAATATGACAAACTAAGGAACCTTTAAGCAACACACTGAAGAGTTCTAAAAATAATTAAAAGCTTTTAATATTTGTTTCCTTAAAAGGTAATCATGAACACTAATGCTTTATTAGAAAATTTATCAAATATTGAGGGGGTGTTTATTCCTGTCCACTTAGAAAAAATGTGATACTCATACAGGTACAATTAATTACCTTGTTGTAGCCTTGTCCTATCAGTACAATTAATTACCACTTAGAATTTGTCACTTTTGCGTACTGGTGCTGTCAGAGACCTGATTTTGATGCAAATTGTTGTTTACAGTTTTTGCAACACGTCCATTAAAGCAGATATATGTGGGTGTGTTGGGAATAGAATTAGAATAGAAATGGGTATGAAAAGACTCTAGCCTATTTGTAGTGCGCTTTCCCCCTATCTGGAGTTGCTGTCCAAATTTGTCATGGAAACCTAGTCTTAGATTCTGCAGACACAAAATCTTAATCACCTTAGTTGAACTTGGTGTCACAGGTAAATTGTGGAAATGTAATGCTTGGGTACAACAATAGCTGTATATTCATTTGCGGAAACGTAACAACACTTTTTGCGGAAAAGTAAAAATAACATTCTTCAAAATTTGCGGAAAAGTAATACACCCCCTGACATATAGGTACAATTAATTACCTTGTTGTAGCTGCCTTCCATCAAATATTGCTCCATTGAGACAGGATGTTTGATGTAAATATTATTTTGTAATTCTTTTACTGGTAATAGTTCTAGTTCCTGCAAAATAGATCTGCAATTTCAAATGTGTGCCATATCTTCTTTTAAAATGTTGTTCAAACATTTACTCAGAATGCAATATGCAATAGTTTCTTTTAATCTATAACTTGGGGCCATTTTAAGTAACAGGAACTCTTATGTCAAGTTTTATTGCTAAAGCTCAAATAGTTTCCGAGATGTTATTAGGAAATCATTTCTTACCATATATATGACCCAGCAACCTTCGACCTTAAAAAATGGCCATGGATATTTTTTGTTTAAGTTTCATTGATAAAGCTCAAAGAGTATATGAGATGACATCTGAAAACCAAGTTTTTATAGCCATGCAGACACACCCAAATTTATACACCCCACTTAAAACAAATCAGATCTAAATAGTTCTAAGCATATCACAGCAAATGACCATCTAATGCATATTGAAATCAGGTTATGAAATCTGACAGTTTTGTGTGACTCACGGTGTGAAATTCTGCCAGTCTGTTTTGAGCCAACAGACAGAGGAGATTCAGACCTAGTAGCTGGTATTTGTAAGTAGACTCAGGGAGGTTATCTCTGGAAAAAAAAGTAAAGGTGAATGCATGTTTATCACAAAGTAACTTTATTTCCCTCAGAAATGCATGTTTATCACAAAGTAAGTTTATTTCCCTCAGAAATGCATGTTTATCACAAAGTAACTTTATTTTCCTCAGAAATGCATGTTTATGATATCACTAAGTAGATTTATTTCCCTCAGAAATGCACGTTTATGATATCACTAAGTAAGTTTATTTCCCTTAGAAATGCATGTTTATGATATCACTAAGTCAGTTTATTTCCCTTAAGAAATGCATGTTTATGATATCACTAAGTAAGTTTATTTCCCTTAAGAAATGCATGTTTATGATATCACTAAGTAAGTTTATTTCCCTTAAGAAATGCATGTTTATGATATCACTAAGTAAGTTTATTTCCCTCAGAAAAAGTACAGTAGTGTAATTCTGATGGTCCCCATGGAATCGTTGTAATTTGGCGTTAACTGTATACTTAGTTTAATCATGTATTTCTATCAATCAACAATGTTTTAAGGTATTTGATATCGAATACCACAAATTTCATTTGAATGAAAAGATATGCATATATTACAAAAACCTTGGTACTACTTTGAAGTCAATCATCATCACAGAAAACAATTTTAATACTGGGTGATTTTGCAAATATACACGAAATAATATTCTGTCCAAGAATTGTTCCATACATTTTGCATTGAAGCCTATTAGAATACTGATCTAATTCTTGGGGGGAAAACCCCCACAACACATACACAATAAATGAAACCAACTCATAGTTCACAGTAAATACATGCATAAAGTATTAATATTGATTAATACTAAAGTATTTTAAGTCTAACTCCATGACGACAAAGCCGATAAATTTGAAATTGAAGAGGTCTTCCTCTGCCTAATATAAGTATTATCATTATGTATCAAATCTATGAAAATCTTCCCACAGAAACTCCACTTATTGCATGCCACAGAAAGTGCCATAGAGTGGGGCCTATTAATCTGATATTTTTAAAGAGAGATATTGATCTCCTATTGGAATTTAATACAGGTCCTTCCATACTAAAACATGTACAATTCAAGAATTGTTTTGACCTAAATTTCCAATGATTAACTTTATAAATATGAATGCAGTAAATAATATGTGCAGAAGCATTTGTAGATATAAAATAAGGATGTCGACTGAAAGGAAATATTCTTGTCACCACTTTACCCCATCTATTTGTCTTTAGTACTACAGTACACTCTGTTTATTTCTCTATTTCTAATGATATGCTGTGACACAAACTCTGAAGAACATGCAAGTTTGATACGGAATTTGAATTTCGATAAATAGTAGTACATGTACATGTGAATGGTAAACTCATCAAATCATAAAACAAGCACATTATGAATCTATACCAAGCTTCTAAACTCCTGCTATTGTGTATGAAAATATTTTCTATAACAATATCTTATATCACAGCCTATGAATTTAAAATGCTATATCTGATATCATATTTCTTGTTCATATATTTAATGACATCTAATATCATACTAGTAGTCCAGGTATTTAACATGACATATGATTTACTTTCAGGTGTGAATTTAATACGCAGTATTAAGTCTTCCCTGGAAGACATGTGTCGCCTGCTAGTTCATTCTATATGTAATATATCACGTATAATGTTGAAAAAGTAAATTATTCAAATGGTTTTTGTCAGTTTAATACTCCTTTTAAAGGTTTTGAGAATTACTAAACATTCTTTAACGATAACTGAATGGAAATTGAAAGATGAGACATTATTATGCAATGGAATTTGTGGGAGAATCTGTTTGAAATTAAGACATTTATTAAATGTAGACTGAATGAAAACATATGTTTGAAAATATGTATCAACCTGTTACTGTGCTCTTCAAGACAATGGTAATAACCAGAAGTAATTATCTGTTGGGTTTACTGCTTAGTCTTGTTGTCTTTTTATATATCCAATTTACTGTTTCTCAAGAAAAATCATAATTAGTGCTGTTCTGAAATCACGTATACTGTCCTTCAGTATGGGAATTACAAATACTGTCCTTTTGTACATAAAAATACTGTCCTTCAGTTAATCATAAAATAAAATCTTCAGCAAAAAATTTTTTTGCTGTAAAAAATTCTAAGTCCCGGCAAACAGGAAGTTGATAAGCGACAGATTCGAAAATGTCTTACACAATACAGTTGACCACACTGATGCTCTGTGCCAAATATCAGGGAGTTGCCCCATGTGGTTCTTGAGAAAACTGTGACAGAAATTTTTTTGCTGTAAAAAATTCTAAGTCCCGGCAAACAGGAAGTTGATAAGCGACAGATTCGAAAATGTCTTACACAATACAGTTGGCCACACTGATGCTCTGTGCCAAATATCAGGGAGTTGCCCCATGTGGTTCTTGAGAAAACTGTGACGGAAATTTTTTTGCTGTAAAAAATTCTAAGTCCCGGCAAACAGGAAGTTGATAAGCGACAGATTCGAAAATGTCTTACACAATACAGTTGGCCACACTGATGCTCTGTGCCAAATATCAGGGAGTTGCCCCATGTGGTTTTTGAGAAAACTGTGACAGAAATTTTTTGTGACGACGACGAATAGTGATTCCTATATGTCGCCACTGCGTGTAACGCAGGCGACACAATAACATATGATGTCATACTTTAAGTCTAAACAATTAATATGACATAAGATATCATACTAGTTGTCAGTGTATTTAAAGTATTACATATGATATCATACTTATAGTCAATGCAGTTAATATGACACAATATCATTCTTATAATATGTGGGTTTTCAAACATTGTTAAATGTAAAACCCATGTTTATAAGATATCCATACTTACCTGCATCAACTATTTGCAATGCGTCCGGGCACATTGAAATTAGCTGATGCAGGTATAACAATGGATATTGAAATAACCAGTCCATGTGTTTAACATGGAATCTGAGAACATACTTGTAGTCCATGTAATAGCACTTTAACTGCGCCATGTATCGCTCAAACACTGGGATATCTCGCTTTACGATGGCCCACTGTGCACCAATTTCTAGGATATCTCCTGAAACAGATAAAGATTTTTTTTAACATTTACCAGGCCATCATTAATTTCTTTGTTTGATGTACTCTGACCCACATATTTCAAGGTGGGTAGGTAGGTCGGTATTTATTTTTTGAATGATGTATCACATTGATTCAAGTCATGAAAATCAGATACACAATTTTTTTTTTAATGTTTTCATTAAACACATAACAGCCAGAGAGATTTCACATTCATTAATAAAGAGTTTAAAGCATTCATTTTCTTTATACATGTACTAATATGCATAAATCTTGCACCATCTTCTGAAATTTTCACAGGACATTTTGTATTGTCACGGATAAAGACATCAAAACTATAAATGTGTTTCTTTCATTGTGCAAAGTCTTTTGGCAATACATAGCATCTGTATCTTACAAATACACACCGGTAATCGAGTTTGTTGTTAAATTGACACGAAGTATTCATACTATCCATATATAAACAGTAAAGTCGGCTTGATTTTCAATGTTACTCACTTCAACATTGGGGGAATATCCTCTAATACATCACAAAATGTATTCTTCACCAAGACACGTTTCAAGAATTTTTTGTTGTTAGTAACCCTCTGACAATGTGATTCCTGTTTGAGCTGATGAACATCATAGATGTAACGTACTGCAGGTGTTTATAAATTGCATTAAGATTTTTTTTTTATCTATAAAGCATTTCTGGAAAATGATGTATAGAAACTTTAAGTTTAAAACTAAATATGGACAATCTGTGTTCTTGGCAACGGGGGGGGGGGGGGGGGGGGGGGGGGGGGGGGGGGGGGGACGGGACTTCATAAGTACTGATAATTTGATAAAAATGATTGGGTCGGGACAATTTTGAAAGGTCTATTGGAGTGCATCAAACAAATCAACTTTTTATTATTAGTCCCAGTTTACGTAACACAGTGGATTTAATGTACAGAGTACAAAATAAAGTACATTGTATTGGGTTAGATCTGAATACATTGTCAGGAACTGGTTATTCAAGAACACTTACTTGCAACCAAAAGTTCTTGTTTAGATGGTGAGCTCTCATCTGTTGGTAAAAAAGTCACTCCTGTTAAAGCGATCTGCAATGATAAGAAACATATTCAAAAAGATATGAACATGAAAGATGCTTATAATGAAAAGTTAAAAATAAAACTGTAACATTAACAGTGTTCCATCAATAGAGAATAACTTAATTAAATTTTTTAAAACATTTTTACATTGTCTGAAACCCAAGAAGTAAAATGCATATATGAACAAATTCATAAATATTTTTGAAGCACTTATTATTATTCTTTATTCAGGCAATAACAATATTGAATTATTGTCACTATAGAACATTTTAATAAGATTGAAGCCTCAGTGTTAACACAATAAGTTAAAGGACTTCACCCCTGACAAAGGTCTGAAAGGTGCAAGTCACTATTTATACTGAGCGAAGCTTGGACGGGCCTTCCGAAACAAAGCAAAGCTCTAAAGGTAACACGTATGTGAAAGGAAAAAGTAAATTAGGCAAAAGAAAAAGACGTCATCTCTAAGTACATTTGCTGAAAATTTTTGTGCCATATAGTCATCATAATTTTTGTCCATTAGTTGCTTTAACAGTTATTTGAGTTTTAAATTTGACTGCCACAAATGTAAGACTCCGACATACAATTTATGATTTAAACACTAAATTTGTTCAAAATGAATGGTATAATTATATAGTAACAGTTTATATCAAATCATAAATTTTAAAATAGAAAAACTGTACTAAAACTAAGTAGATGAATAAGTTCATGAGTTTCTTTAAATAACAAGAGCACTGCAAATGGTATATCATACACCTGTTGGACAGTGATAACAAAATTTCAGTGCAATATTTGTATCCATAATGAGAAAATGTCGAGAAAACTATTTGACCTATTTTTAGCCCTAAAGTAAGTCACAGTGCACCAATGCAAACTGAAGTGCAAACTGAATCCGTATTTCTCTGAGAGGAAGACTGCGGCTACATTTCAGGGCAATACCTGTATTGGTAATAAAAAAAATCTGGAAAACTGTTAGACCTACTTTTAGCCTTGAAGTAGCTAGGTCATGATGCGTGTACCAATACAGCTGAAGTGCAAACTGAACTTGTACTCCTCTGAGAGGTAGGATGTGACTAAATTTCATGACAATACCTGTATCCATAACGAAAAAAAAAGTCCAGCAAACTGTTTCACCTACTTTTATCCCTAAAGTAAGTCAAGGTGCACCAATCCAGCTGAAATGCAAACTCACTCTTATGCTTCTTGAGGGGAAATTGTGAAAAAATTTCAATGCTGTACATGCATCCAGGCAAGGATTTTTTGAAGAGTCTGTAGGGGGCCGAAATAAGGCCCCACTCCCAATGCTAAAAAGCAGGTATTTTCCCCAATTTTTGCTTTGAAATTCCCAAACAATGAAAACAAATCAAGCAGGGTAGTCTAATTGTTCATAAATCTTCTTCACAGGCCCACAGATTACAATTTTTGCTTCAAAATTATTAAGTAGACCTAATTTTTTTGGCTTTTGCTTATTTGAATAAGGTAAGCTCTGACCAAATTGAAAGTCAGAAGGAGTCCAATTATACCTTAATGCACTCTGGATTGGTTTACTCCCTACTTCTTTGTATCAAACAGTTTTCCCAATTTCAAGCTATGTTGCTAGTTTTCCCAGGCCCTTGAAATCAAGACCTTCAAAAACCTTAATGTTACAGAAAAAAGACTTCTTGAGGGAGAGAAATTGTGACCAAATTTCAAATAAGATTTTCTCTAACCGTTACATTAGAGAAGGATCCTTCTCTATTGCAATGGTTAGAGTAATTTCTGTGGAAACAAAGGTTTAATTTATTCAGTCTCTCCACCAATAAATCCAACTGACACAATTCAATTCCCCACTAAATCGTCTTTATAAACAATGACTTAAGCGCATGCGTCATCTCATTTTGCAAGTTTCTGGATAGATAAGATGTATTATTTGAAATGATGATGATTATCATCAATTTAGTGTGTTGGATTTATTTGTGGAAAAATCATTCATGGATTGATATAGGTAAGTTTTCAGATGATTCATATCAAAAGTAACCTGTGTAGTAATTAGGGCTATATGGACCGTGGATATCGGCCTGGATAGCTCAATTACCGTTAGAGCACCTGACTAGTAATGCAGAGGTCCCGGGTTCGATTCCCGGTCCAGCCAAAGATTTTCTCCTCTCTCCTATATATATTCATATATATATATACATGTATATATATATACTACATTTGGTGCCATTGACCACCCCTGATCTTGCAGGTGAAGGTCCTGTCAGGGGAGGAAAGAATCTGGGTTGTATGTCTTCGAGGGTGAAGACTAATTCAGGAGGGATGAATGTAGTAATTAGGGCTATATGGACCGTGGATATCGGCCTGGATAGCTCAGTGGTTAGAGCACCTGACTAGTAATGCAGGGGTCCCGGGTTTGATTCCCGGTCCAGCCAAAGATTTTCTATCTCCTATACATACTACAATGTATATTTATAGAGGGCGAAGCGGAGCTCTCCCTATAGGTAACACGTATATACATGTTTAAAAGGAAAATATAGAAAACTAATGAAAAATTAAACCATACCTACGGAACTTGAAAATTTTGGTCCCAATGGCGTCGATTCGAATACTATCACGTGGACATGTATTTCTCCATTTTGAATCTCGTGTACCCAAGTTCACGTTATTCTGAGATGTTTACATAAAATCCATAAAAGCATGTAAATCTTATTTTCTTAGTCATATATTATCGCTCCTCGATTTAAAACACGAATTGTACGTTTCCTGTGTTTGTTTATTTGCTGAACACCGACGCTAAATATGATGTCCCAATGCACTGTTTACGTCAGTTGCATAACGTTTCCCGCGTTCAATGGATAGGCGGATCAAAAATGTCTAAAGTCAGAATACTTTGATTGAGCTCTGTCCTCACACGTTAGGTGCCAATATTTCAGGATAGTTTTTGTCCTGTTATGGATCTAGATACTAATGTCAATAGTTTTTGCTTTGCCCTCAAACACGGTCACGCCGTAAGACATATTATATACTACACCTGAAATAATATGGAACTGAAGTGCAACTGATGCAGTAGATATTTCAGGGTTAGAAATTACCTCATGTTCGTAAGTCAGAGACTAGTAAAAAACATGTCGGACTAGTAAACTCTCTATAGCACCAGTCCGTACAGACTAGTGAAAATCCGGAAATCAATCTTGAATTGGTTAAGATTTTAGCAAATTTGTACGAGTCTCTTAGATGTTTGAAGTTATGGTCGATTACCTGCATGGTAAAGTGTTTGCGTGACAATGACATGCTGATCTTCCAAACACATGGAGTGCGTTCGAGACTGCCATTCTTCGCACACGTACAAATTCCTGCCGATTCCGAACGCCGAGTACGCATCACGAGAACGGGTTCGAGGTGCAAGAGCTCACACCACCTCTGTAAGTAGTGTGGTCGAAGAACACGTTTGTGCACACATGTTCTAGTCATTAGCGGCTCTAACACAGGAGTTCATAACACTATAGCTCATGACTTGGTCAATCAAGTGAATTCTATTGACTTTATTGATAAAATTTTGAACACCTGTGACTCTAAGAACTAAGCACGAGAACAATGGGAACGTCGATCTCGAACGCACTTACATGTATGGGCGTTTATAAAAGGGGTTACGTGATTAACTCGGAGGTTACTATATGTGTCTGAAGATCTTGAATGTAAAATATAGTATGGTGGTCTGAATTGTTTGCAAATGTGATGTGTTTGGTTTGATTAAATACTATTGAATAAAATGAAGATCATTTCATATGATATACTGGACGGACTAGTGAAATGCTTTGCGGACTAGTGAACATCAATAGTCACTAGTCTGTACGGACTAGTGCTTGAAAAAGTTAATTTCGAACCCTGCATTTCCCACATACTTTAAACAGGCTTGGACAAAAACGATGGGGACAGGAGACACCGAATATAAATTATCCCCTCGTTTCCACAGAAATTGCGGTAAGATTATTTAGATTGATTTAACTTTCTACCTTTATAACAAATTACTCCATCAGTCTATGCGGCATACACCCCATAAGACGGACATTCATATTCATAAAAATAGGTTTATACGTCATTGCGTTTTAAATTTGCCAACAACCTATCTCGTGTTTAAAGTATAAGTAAGAAAGTACACAATACTTTTTGAGGAAATTCGATCCTTGTCAACAATGATTTAGCTGTTTTTTCTGTTGATAGTAATTTTACGTTTAAATACAATCCACATGTGCAAGAAACATATTCCAGATGAATGAACAAACCTTTAATTTTGTTAGAAAATCACCACATCGATCTAAGTTTGGTGGTTTCTTATCCCATTCTCTTTTTAAACTTTGGTACATGATTACAATTTCTTTCAGCGATGCCATGTTTTTCAGATGCGCAGAAAATATAGCCTTTGTCCCTGATTCGCTGAAAACACACTGCGCTCGCGCAAAGGCCACTTCCTTTACCGGTTGAGCAACACGTTCAGCAGCCGGCAGAAGCAGGCATGGAGAACGATATTCTCGACTCTCTCGAAGATGTAGGGTGTGTAACAGTGTTTCTAATTGTTACATTAGTGCATATTCCCGTTTACTGTAAAATCTATCTTAGTTGATATGAAAATGCAATCACATTCATTCATTGTGGTGCCTTAAGACCCCCCCCCCCCTTCTTAAATGGGAACATGCTGATATATAATCCGAGATTCCTCTGACTCTTAACCCCGCTTTTATTTTGTGACTTCTGCGGGGGAGAGTCAGAGCGGACTCCATATTGAAAAGTGGGAATTCAGCGACACCAGCTGGTGTCGCTGCTTTACCTACCTTTTACAACTTTATTTCGCGGACCCATCTTCCAAGACGCGAGGATTCAGTTATCGGAAGATTATTCTACAAATACATCATGATTAATACGATGCTATCGCCGTTTAAACGATGGAATTTTGTGTTTACATGTGCTGACGTCATGCGCAAAGAAATCAAATGGCGAGGCAGCGACCTAATTCAAGTGATGCTCCATTTGTCGGTGTTAGGGCCGTTTAAACGGCGATAGCATCGTATTAATCATGATCTATTTATAGATTTATCTTCCGTTAACTGAATTCTCACGTCTTGGAAGATAGATCCGCGAAATAAAGTTGTAAGAGGTAGGTAAAGCAGCGACACCAGCTGGTGTCGCTGAATTCCCACTTTTCAATATGGAGTCCGCTCTGACTCTCCCCCGCACATGTCAAATATAAAAGCGGGGGTAAGAGTCGGAGGAATCTCGGATTAGCTAATATAGTACTCCTACAAGTAAGACCTAAGAGCTCTGCCTTATATACCTCGGATACGGTGATGAAATTAAATAAATGAAATAAAACAACATCAGACAAAAATAAATAATTTTCACTCTGATTCGGTCTTCTAGCCATGATCACCAGGTCCAGCAGTGAGTCTATTGATTTAGGCCTTAGCCTTATTAAGCTGTAACAGGAAGGGAGAAAATGCAACGGACCAGACCGGGATTCGAACCCTGGCCCCCTGAATCTCTAGTCAGGTGCTCTACCAACTGAGCTAACTGGCCACCGGCGACCGAATCCGGCTGACCGCTACATTCCTCCCTCCTTATATGTCATCACAACACCAACCCGGGATCTTTATCCCCTGGCAGATATTTTCACCTGTCAGTTCCAGGGGCTGGTCACAACACCAAATGTAACAGGAAGGGAGAAAATGTAATGGACCAGACCGGGATTCGAACCTGGGCCCCCTGAATCTCTAGTCAGGTGCTCTACCAACTGAGCTAACTGGCCACCGGCGATTGAACCCGGCTGACTGCTACAATGCTATATAGCTTTACAAAGCTGTTTGAAATAGCTTGATTAAGATAGTTTAGATTGAATTTCTTCAGTGCAGTGGTAAAGCCAAACAGTTGCATAATTTTTAAATGTGTTTATACTTTGAACTAACCACAACACTATATTCTTAAGATTTTTCATGAAAAGAAAATTTCTTTTGTGCTGTTAACTGTCCACTACCCTGTGTGCGTTGAAGCATAGAAAAGTATGATGACAATGTGTAACCTGACTGCCAATCCATTATTCTGTTGATCCTCATGGACTTTTATTCTATTCTGAAAATTGGATAACATAACTGTTGCTCAACAACTTAATAATCCTAAACATTTTACAATTCTTCCTAAGGGATGTAGTTTAAGAATTATTTTTTGTTTACAATGTGTTGAACAGACTTCAAGGATGAAATATGTTCATTCAGTGGAATTCTATTTTTATGTTTTTAGAAATTAAATATAAATCAAGAGATTGTGCTTGACCTGGTCATTGGGCTTGTAGTTTATAGCGATGATTGTTAAACTTACTTCTGTTTCATTAACATTACAATTTTGTGTATATTTCCATGTCATGTTGAAACTTTGTGCCATTAATTACTATGGCCTCTGATATTGCATATTTGTGAATCAGGAGGTACATTTTTCTTATTCATAAGTAAATACATACTAGTGATTGCAATTTGGGATAAGCAAATTGCTAAATGTGACAATGGTACATTACCAACTAGTGTCAATGTGACATTTCTAAAATGAATGCGCCATATTGAAATTTTTATGTGACAATTAAAAAGTGTGAGAGACTACTGACAGACTATTACTGTATTGCCATAGATAACTTTACTGACTGAATTGTCTGTTTGTTTTGACTTTTCTGCATCTTCCTTTTCTCAAGACTCTTTCGTGTCATCATCTTTATATTATAACTGCTTCTACAGTGTCTATTGGTTTATCATTCTGGCGAAATTTAAGGAATGTTTGCCCTTTATCGGGCATAGGGATTTTTTTCAGTGGCATCTTCAGTCCCTGCATTTTAAAATCACAATTTAACGGGATTAACCAATCAAATAACTTTTTACTGTTTGATTTATACTGAGGAAATCGAAGTCATAGTTGCGCTTTAATGAACGAAAAGTTGTACTATTACAAAGCACAACAGCGATAAAGATTTTTCAAGCACTAAATCAATATAGATGCAGTGGGGCAAAAGTTTATATGTCTACGAAGTCAATGGAGAAAAGTTCAAACTAAGAATATAGACAATATTGTACTACAACAGCACAGCATTTTCAAATCTATGCACCATTCTTTAATTACAGTATATGTTACTGTGGCACAGGGCGCATGCTTATCCCAATCGCTGCTTACATAATTATATTTGATATTAGATGCAAGTTAATCAGAAAAAAATGGGGGAAGCAGGGGCCACCCCTGAATCCACCACTGGGTTATTTGCAGATGTTGATATTGTGGTTAGTACATATTTTGAGACTGCTTTTACAATTTATGCTATTAATTTCTGTCTTTGAATGTGAAAAATGTAGCCATGTCTGTCGGTTTCTGATTTCAATTAATGATCAATGTTTTACAAGTACTGGGGCTCGCTGCTGGAATCTTCTGTTCTGTCAGTTAATGATCATTTACAGGTACTTTGGCTCGCTGCTGGAATCTTCTGCTCAGTCAATTAATGATCAGTGTTTTACAGGTACTCGGGCTCGCTGCTGGAACCGTCTGCTCTGTCTGAAGCTGTCGCTCAGGGTCCCGCCTCCATCGAGTTTACTCAGCTGGTGTCATGGCTGACAGACAGGCTGAAGAGCTTTTGTGGTTTGGAAGAAAGCATTAATGCAACACACTGTAAGTTTTCAGTTGTGTGTTTGTTGTTTTATGTCCCATGTGAATAATTTTCACTCATTAATAAGTAAAGACATTGGCAGCTGTCAGTGAAGTGCCACAAATGCAAGACCTATGCATGACATTCAAGGTCGCTGCAGTGAGGGTTTCTTTATTATGCAAATGTTTGCTGTGACACTGGACCTCCATTTTTAAGTTTATGTAAAAAAGACCTGTGACTTGGACTTCTAATGTCGGATGCTTGGCAGAGGAGCAGTCGCTTCCATTGTTTTAAAAATGTCTGAGGTTTGATGCGGTGCCAGGATTGAGAATCAAAACCAACCTCCCAGTTTGCTGTAGTCAGATGTTTTTGCAAACCATATTGTGTAACATCAGCTATGATTTGGTAGCCATTAAAATTTAAATCAACAAATTTTTACCTCAGATGTTAAAATGTTCTCCGGATTTATCGTTTGACAAAATAAAATATGAAATGTTTATTTTTTGTGTAGCTCCTGAGGATGCTGCCAATTTTGTCATGGAACTCAGTGGCTTTCTGAGGGAATTAAGTAAGTCATTTTCCTGTATTAAATTTTGAAATTGACCGATATTCTAGCACATGTACATTGGGATTACAATGTGTGCTTATCTAAACATTAAAGCAACATCAGAAATTCAGTTTGCATTTCATATTGAGAGTACCAACGTTAACATGTATCTGATGATGGCATGCAAAACATTATTTACAAGTGTAATAAACACGCTTATGATGAATTTATGCTTATTGATATCCATTCCCCAATGAGAGAAAAACAACAAATCTTTCATTGGATGTACCGAAGTTTGGTTATTAAAAATTATTTTTCGCTGGCCCTGGACATTTTCTATAACTGTGTGTTACTGTATATGATTGCTTGTCAGCTTATGTTCAAATTATTGTATTATAAACTTCTATAATTAAGGGTACTATTTCTATGGCCAAACTGTGTTTGTATAAGATGATTTCTGTGGTTGTAGATTGTCCATACAAACACTTATACGAAGGAGGGCCAGTCACAGAGAGACTGAACAGCAAGGGGAGTGTCCTTCAACTACTAGGTACAGAAAATGTAGTCACATCTAATGTTGCTGTTAGGTACAGGAAATGTCAGATTTAAATGTTGCTGTGTGTGTGATATCCTTATGCTTTAGATATAATGTATGCAGGCAATTGATTTGTCGTGTTTTAATCATTGTAGATTATTTGACATCAGAGCTACAGACGGCTCACATCTTGGCTGTGAAGAAACCTCAGGAGTTAAGAACTGTCACAGCAGAGACTGAACCTGTGTCTGTAAGTTCACATCAAAACTTTTGATTGCATATGCTTGTTTAATTTTCATTACTGATGGGATTCAGAGGACAAAGAAACCCGATATTTTGTTTCCAGTACGCTATAGGTGTGCAGAAATTTAGAATTTTCATTCCTTTTTGTATTTGATGTTCCTTATTTCAGTATGTGATACTTCTATTCTGATATGTTTATAGAATGAGACTGATATTGCCAAACATCTCAAGATCATGCTGATAGCATTGGGATTCCCCAAACCGCCAGCAAACATCACTTCCTTCCAGCTCTTTAGCAAAGTTGAAACAAAGGTGAATACTCTTTGAATTTCAATTAGTTCAGTGATAATTTACCATGTAACAAATGTGAATTCATATGAATCATTTTTTGAGGAAATATTATTGCTTTATGTTAATTTTAATTTACATGTTGTTGGTAGGACTCTAGGTAGATAAGTGGTATATCATCAAAATTTATCTTCACAAGAAATAAGAAATCTCTGTAGTTAAATTACTGTCGAAGTCAAATGATAGACACATATTGTGGTACTAATGTATATTTCACCTATGAATGACACCTTTTATTGTGTTGATGTGTCGTTCACCTTTGAATGTCGCCTTTATAGTGTTAATGTCGATTACACCTTTGTATGACACCTTTTGATGTTTATTTCACCTTTGTATGACACCTTTTGATGTTTATTACACCTTTGAATGACACCTTTACAGTGTTAATGTCTATTACACCTTTGTACAGGTGAAGGAGGCCATGACTAAGAACCCTGCTGTGATAAGTAAGCCCCTACTGAAGGCTCGCCTGTCTGACAAACAGTGGCAACAGATCATGAAAATCAACGACAGTCTGGTCAGGGAATACACCACCAGGCGGGAGATGATCCTCAAGCGTCTAGACGTCACTATCCAGTCATTTATGTGGTCAGCAGCTGCTAAGGTGATGTCACTATGAAAATGTTTTTTTTTTCATTATTTGTTTTCATGGATGTGTATTGGAGAGTGTCCAGTGATTGATGGTAATAATTTTGATATTGTGTAGCAGGTTTTTTTTTTCACTTGGCAATGTTCTGGCTCAAAGGTATTCAAATAATTTTAACAGAATAAATTTTGGCAGACATGGAGTTCCAAAACATAAAATTTAGACAGTGTAGTGTTGATAACTTATCTTAAAATGTTTTAATGTCATCAGAAGAAACTAATAAAAAAAACTAGTAGATTATGAAAAATTAACCCCCCTTACCCCCAATCTGAATGTGGCTGCATATACATGTACCTCTGACAGAGTTATCTTTCTTTTGAAAATACATATTCGGATTGCAGACATAATTGAATGCATTTTCAGAAAGAAGCTAAGATCGCTACCATGCAGTAAAAATCTGCTATATGATTTTAACACAGATGCCTTGAACTGATAAACTTATTAGAAAGTTTAATTGAGACAGCAGTTAAAGTTTTTGTTACATTACTTGTTGAGTGAAGTTTTGAAGACATATGTCTATCTGTCCATTTGTCTGCACAGCCATATATCATAACCTTGTAAGTAAGAAGCATTAGGTGCTCCTGCGCAGCTCAGTTAAGGCTATCCGAGAAAAATCACAGTGCTGTCATAAATGTACCTCTGTGCACTTCGCACCATATGACATCACAATGAAAAAGTATGTCACAACGTACAGGTTCTTGTAGTTGTATCGCGGGGAAAGTGTCATAATATTTTGT
Source organism: Ostrea edulis (assembly GCF_947568905.1). NCBI lineage: Eukaryota > Metazoa > Mollusca > Bivalvia > Ostreida > Ostreidae > Ostrea > Ostrea edulis. The sequence goes on from NC_079168.1 coordinate 12,723,752, forward strand.
CGTTATTTACTACTGTTATCAAGTGATAAGCTGTATACATGAAAACCCTTCTTTTTAAATGATTATATATCATTCCTTTATGATATCAAATCGCTCTCCATTTTTAATATATAGTATGCACAAGGTGATATTCATATTATATTGTGACCTTGAAATCACCCCTAATCTGAATGACTGATGCATTTAGAATTTCCTTATGTAGATAAATAATCTCATTCTACAGAAACAGTGGCAAAGTTCAGGTTCTTCTGCAATAAAAAGCAATATGATTTTTTCTGAAATGTTCTAGATATATTTATGCGTTTGAAAAGTGCAAGGAGCAATTTCTTTCTTGTAAATTAACGGTATGATATATATAGGAATGTGGACAACCCCGGTAATTCGCTGATGAATGTTGATAAATTATTGCATGTTTAGTTTGAATATGCATTTGCTCCCAACACTTTTCATGTAAGGGCTGTTCCAGAAATGATCAAATGGGGGGGGTCGGGCGGCAAATGATATTTTTTTGTGTGGGTGGTCGTATTTTTTCTTATTTTATTTGGTCCGTGGTTGGACTGTTAAAAAAATATTTATTATGGGTAGTGGGTAGTTTCTATTGTTTTATTTTGTGCCACGTGGGTGTTGAGTTTTCAGAATATTTTTATTGTTGCTCTTGTCGTGTTGGTTACAAAACGTCGGAGGGAAAATTGAAAACGTGCTTTCGAAATCGGAAGTAACATAGAACTATTCGAGTTGTCGCTCTTTGCAGCGCATAACTTTCCATTACGGCACTCTTCAAATTAGAGGCGCGTTTAGTAGGGTCCCTTTGGACGTGATGGTGGCGAACTCTGTTCTGTAGATTATTACAGTTTACAGTGCATCGATTTTGGGAATATTTTGAAACCAATAGGTATTCCGTTTTCTAATAAAAATAGGCAAATCTTAGTTGATTTATACGAGGGTACCGATGCGTTATATTTATCAGTCAGTGTGATGGTGATATAGAGGCCTCCGGGCGCGGGCTCCAGAAGACGAACGATTCGTGGAAAAACATATCCATACCCATTTTATGATAATAGCATCATTTGGACTCCCAATCTTTCCAACATTCCCGCCATAGATGCCTTTGATTGTTGATGTGACATCGTTTCTTCAGAACTACTGTGATACAATGTCGCACAGGCATTACCGCATCTGTTTGTCCTGAAAACCTCGCGAGATTTGTACCGTTTTCATTTTTAAAAATATTTTTGTGGTGGATCTGGTTAGTTTTTTTTTAATTAGATGGGTCATTGTAAAATGAGTTTATCAATTTGATGGGTCATGGGGTAATTTTTTTTTTTTTAATGGGTGCTTGGTATATACAAAAGGTGCCTCCCGACCCCCCAATGTATTTATTTCTGGAATAGCCCTAAAGGATTTTTATTTATTTTGTTCACAAGTAGGACCTCTTGCTGTTTTCCAAAAATAAAGTGTGACGTGATATTCAACTGACGTCATGGGAAATTCCCATGAGGGGAATTTACTGTAGCTCAGTCGCATTTAACATATGGATAGTATCATTTCGGTGTTAAAATGTAACAAGTGTAATGATACCTGTGATTTTGAGGTGTAATTTCACCCCATAATTATAGAGCATTTTACTATGGAAGCCATTAACCTACATGTAGTTGCATATTTGACACAAAGATTGCATATGACCTTGATCTTGGACAAGGTCGAGGTCAATAAGAGAAGTATTGGATTTGTGTCCTGGCTTTAACTTTCTAGCAAAGCAATATTAGATGCCCATACTTGACATAAAATTTGTGTATTTTTTAGAGGTGTTATTTGAGTAGACAAAGGTCAAGGTCTCTGGGGGGAAAGTATAGAATCTCTAGAAGAAAGAGCTTTTAGATAGTAATAATTATATTTTACGAAAAGGTTGCTTTGTGTTGGTCTCACCAGGAAAAGTATTCATTCTATTGTACATTTTCCTGCACTGCATGTGGATTTTCCAGAATCTAAGACAAATGATCTATTTATTTAGTTTTATTTTTTAATTCATGCTTCATGTGTTTTTCTTAATAGAAAAAAGAAAATGAAATTGCAGCTGTGTACCAACCAATAAGAAAACTCCTAAAAGCTTCCTGTGATATCTCTGTGGCTGAAATTTTAGCTGCCAGAGAAGGTTAGTACTAGCTTTTGTGATGGTTTCTTCATTAGTAAGTTTTCTGAAGATAAAGCCATTCTTATTGTGTAAACACTTTCATTGTCATGATTTTTTTTCTTCTTATAGATTTAACTTACTTGCGAAAGACGAGTAGTGGTGAGGCAAGAATGAAATGTGCAATAAATAAAGTGAAAATTCCAAAGGTAAAAGAAGGACCCAATCTTTCATTTTTAACACTAAGGCTAAAACAATTTGGTTTCATATGTAATTTAGATTAATTTGCTGTGAAGTCTCCCCAAGCTTTGAAATAAAGAAAGTGTAAGCCTTGAATGTAGTTATTTGAAGATGTTCTTATCCGCTTACAATGGCAGGTGCCAGACAGAGGTGGGAGAGTCTGGGAGCAGGAACCACCCCCTCCAGAAATGCCATCCTTCCAGAAACGTGTCGATCAACCTCAGGGACAAAGACCACAGTGTATGTCAAATGATAACTTTTAGTATTCTAGATAATAGTAGAGTAAGATGAATTTTTCCACGTTATTTTCAGTTGATTAAATCAAGGGCATTTTCTGATTCTGATTTGTGTATTATGATCTGGTAAATGTAGGTCCAAATTAAAGATCAAATTCTTTGTAATTAGAATTTTTTATCAATTGATTATCCATTCTTTTCAGCTGGCAGAGGTGGTCGTGGTGGACGGGGTCGTGACCGAGGGGGGAAGGTGCAGGGAGGCTGGGGAGACCAGCAACAAGGAGGACACGGAGGAAACTGGAACCAGGGCGGGGGAGGATATGGAGGAGGAGGGGGCAGGGGGAGGGATCACTACCAACAGGATGGAGGCTACCAGGGCGGGGGAGGAGGAAGGGGGAGGGATAACTACCAACAAGATGGAAATTATCAAGGAGGCTACCAGGGAGGCTACCAAGACAGTGGGTACCATGGTAAGTATTGTAAATATACAATGGTTTGACACACTATAGAGGTGGTAACCAAAACGGTAGATACTGTGGTAAGTATGGTAAATATACAATGGTTTAACAAACTGAGGTGGCTACCATTTTGGTAGATACCGTGGTGAGTATTGTAAATATACAATATTTAGACAAATAAAGGTGGCTACCAGGATATTGGTTGCCATGGTAATTGCTCTGTACAGTGGATGGAGGCTGTTACTGTAGTAAATGACTGTAATTTTTAGAACTTTTTTTTCTTTTAAAATTACCCACATATTTAACACCTCATTAACATGAAAACGTGTAGTAAAACAAAAAGATTTATGCAATATTTAGAAGAGATGCACCTATAGGAAAGGCAAAACTGAGATAAATTTGTTACTTTAAACATTGGAATTTTTATTTACACAGGTGGTGGTGGAGGTCGAGGAAGAGGAGGTAGGCCAGGAAGTGGGCGTGGCAGAGGGCGGGGCCATTATTAAAGACATGCTTAGTACCTCACTGGATCGTTATTTATGCTATGTATAACTTTGCAATTGGTGCCAATCTTGTGACTGCATTCTCAAATTTAACACAAGAAAAAAATGTCCCATGTGTTATTATATTTGTTTTGTTATAATAAACTAGGACTAGTTGATGCACTGTCATACTCTTACTTTTGATGGCCAGAGACACAGCGATTTCCGGAGGATTTCAGTGATGGTAGTGTTTGTTAAGTACTAGGGGCACTAAGGTGCGATTTCAGCACTGTTTTGTGATATATTTCAAACCAATTTTATTCCCATTAGTTATATGAAATTAATTATGAACTCGGCAAGCACAATTTTTTTTAGTTTGCAATTCTTTTGAATGTTGATGTTACGATGTCGCTGATGTCATCAGTTTGGCTCTTAAAGTTTGTTTCTGTTTTCTTTTCTTTTTAGTAATGTTGATAGTGAGCATGATTATTTCATAGTTCTACATTGCTTTACAGATTGACTATATTGTGGCAAGTTTTGGAGTTGTTTTCCATGACGTTATCGCTAGTAAATCGAAAGGGAAATGATGAGGATTATTTTTATAATGGATCCATGACATAAATGTTGAATTTACTGGATCATAAAGAACTTGGGGTGGGTGTCAATAAAAACAGAATTTTAGAGCTATTTTGAATTGAAGTTTTGAGTCAAAATTCGTTTCATTCCTTGTGTCTTTTATTAGGGGTGGTATGGTATAGGCCCGTACTATTATAATTATTATTGCAGACAAAATTACCGGTTACTGTTGAGTCACATGAGCCACCAGATATTGTAGGTGTCCTATAAACCACCAGATATTGTAGGTGTCGTATAAACCACCAGATATTGTAGGTGTCGTATAAAGTACAATTGGATTTTGTGGGTGTCGCAATGGAGACTAACCCTGGCTATTGTACAAACCAAAAACAAACGATGGAGTTTCATTCATTGGTATACGAATTTGTCAACTGAATGACCTGAGCAGACTTGCTGAGTATGCTTTCTACTCTTTACTTCAGGGACTGTTCGATCAGTAACTTTATTGTCATCAGAGCCAGACATTGACCAACATTTTACTGTACATATTATTTACAATCTGATTACATGTATAATCAGCTTCTCGATCCGCTCCTCTTTTTATACGCCCGTCTTAAGACGGGCCGTATTATGTTATGGCCTTCATGTCCGTCCGTCTGTCCGTCCGTCTGTTAGCTTTTTCGTGTCCGGCTCATAACTTAAATACTATAAGGCCTAGAATAATCAAACTTTGTCAGTTGATACATCTTGGGTAGAAGGTGTGTCGCACATTAAAACCAGGTCGCTGTGACTTTTAATTAAGAAGATATGGCCAAATATGGTAAAACCCTGTCCGGCTCATAACTTGAAAACTATTTGATCTAGAATCATGAAACTTGGTCAACTTATGCATCTTAGGTAGAAGGTGTGTCGCACTGTACTTTAAGGTCACTGTGACATTTAGTTGAAGTGATTTTTTGAAAAAAGTATGTTATAATTGGTACAATCCCTACTCACATAAGAGTTTTGTAGAAAACCTCATTCAAAAATGTTACATCAAGAAAACACATTTTTTTTTTTATGATATACTGTACAGCTTTTTTTAGCTTATGTAATGTTTCCTTTGTTTCTAACAATAACATGAGAAATTCCACTTGTGCCATGGGAGTAGCATGCAAAGGGCATTTTGACAAGACTAATGAATGAGTTTTGTGTAGAGCATCTCTGATCAACATGATCAAGCAGGTGTTATCTTTATCTCTAGGGAATTGGGCAGAGAGATCTTAGCCTCTTAATTGCAGATATACCAGAAATTATTTGTGAAAGTGAATTTGTTGTGGTTAGTCTTTATTTTCAAAATTAATTTGACATTGTACTATATAATTTTTAATTTTTTTTCTCGGCAACCTATATGCAGAGTATCATTTCTCACTAAGACAACAAATGGTTGCAATATGTATAAAGGCCTATTTTAATGATTAGTATTTTGATGTTTTGTTATGGCTGTGGCATTGTTCAGAAAAAAGATATACAATGAACAAAGCTGCAGATTGGGCATTTGTGTAAATCTGAACAGATGAAATAGTATTGCAATAACCATATTAAAAAATGTTAATTCAAGAAACTACACATTCTTCATTATATACACTGTACTATACAGCAGTATATAACAAACAAATTATTTCTTTTGTGTCAGTAACAAGAGAAATTTCCCTTGTCCCATGGGTGTAATTATCAAGCAATTCAGGAGGCATTTTGCTAACAGAAAAATTGCATTCTGTCAAATTACAGATTAATTAATGAGTTTAGAAGATTTCTGTTACAGCAATCTGATCAAGGAGGTGCTATCTATATCTCTTGCAATCGGGAATTGGGCAGAGGAATCTGGCCTTCTAATTGATCTGTCAAATTTTAGAACAGTTCTAATTGGTAGCCATTACTTTGAAAGTTAATTTGGTATAAAGTTTAAGAATTAATATGATATTGTAAAATATATTTTTATTTTATATCTCAACAACAAGGTGCAGATTGTCATGTCTCACTAAGATGACAGTTTTACAGTCTAAGAATAAACATAATGACTAATGTTTGATGTTTTATTACGCTGTGCATTGGTCTTCATTCCTTAAAATACAATGAGCAAAGCTGCAGATGTGCATTTCTCAAGTCTAACACAACCAGTTGAGAAATATATGATGTATTATTTTTTTCTAATTAATAACTACACCATAGGAGATGCACCAGTGTTTGAAATAACCGTTTTTAATCTATATTTATTTATATTGACATCACCATGCATATTTTACTTTTATACTTGAAGATTTGACAAAGGCAGATACTGATATATGTATTTTTTGATATGTTGAATAAATCAGCCTTTTTGAGTACTCCCATTTATTGTAAGTTGTTTGCTTGGATAAAGGGCTATCTTGCACTTTAATCATTTCATTGAAAACATTTGGGAAAATGTTTTTATATCCTTTTAAAAATCATTAAGCTTACATTATCAATATTTGAAGCAATGTCACATGAGGCCATAAAGTGGGTAAGATTCTTAAAGGAAGGATGACATTTGGTTCCATGCATACCTATCTCTTCATGGTGATATGTTCATGTTAACAATATGTGACGGGCGTATCATGTGCCGTGGCGGTGCACTTTATTTCAATGTCGCTACACGACAACATGTAGCGATATTGAAAAAGGAGCGGATCGAGGAGCTGATGTGATTTACTGATATTTCCAGTACTACAGGTCAGGTCTGGAATATCAAATATTTATAATCCTTTACTATCAGTATACACATTGTGAAGTATACAATACTAGAATATGTTCAGTACACAGGCCACAAAGGAATGTTATATCAAATATCGCACGCACCTGAAACGTGGATAATCTGTAAAGGTATTATGAACACTGTACATAACCCCCCCCCCCCCCCCCCATTAGATCCAATGAAATTGAAATTTATTATACAGTATAGAACCAATAATTTATCCAAAATATGTAATTTCACCACAAATGGACAAGCGTCCAACATAGATGAAAAAAGTGAAGATAACAAACTGATCCATCTACCTCATAAATCCTGTAAATATAGCGCAAACACGGAGCCTGGGCACACCAAAGGCGGGTTCTGGTGTCTATAAGGAGTATACACCCCTTGTTGACCGGTGACACCCTTTGTTAGCTATATCTTGAACAATAAACGTAGTAACCGGTAGTCTGAACTAATCACTGTTCGTTATCTTCACTTTTCATGTGATATTTTTAATATGATGGTCCATTTCTTTTGTTATCGCAGTGTACATAAACATGGTTTTGTTTTTGAAAATTAGTATTTATTTTAAGATATCGAAGACAAAATTATATAATATAATAATATTTATATGTCCAGTACATCGGCTACAGAGAAAAGTGGTATCAAATATGGCCGTCTTCTTGTGTGTAGTCTATAAAAGCTGCACGGCAACTTCCTGAATACACTGACATTTATAGCGACCGTGCCACCTCAAACCACAGGAGTACAGCTGAGGACGGCAACGAGTGAGACAAGCACTGTCGCACATGTCTCTTACACGGAAACAATCCGTTGTCCCACAATCCCCCGCTTCTGTATAAAGACACACCAGCAATCAATAGACAGTTGTATCGTGGAACATAGACTGGTATTTTATACCTTTCGATGAAATATCAATAAAATTTTGAATTACCTTTCTTTTATATAGACCACACATTGAACTACATGTACAACTTTTGAGAAGTTATGATCATTTTATGTACATTCAGCACGAAAATAGTTGATAGTTATATTTACATTCAATTAACATGTGATCAAAAAGTACTCCGTACTTGTCAGTCAACAAACAGAGCAACTACACGTGTTTCCATTTTCAGTTGGCATGGTGGTGTCAGTTACAGCTAGTGATGTTACGATAATGATATTTTCAAGATCTGTTTTATGATGGATTTTCAATACGTCTATGAACAAAATATAGAATGTTGAATGACAATATGGTAATGATTGAATAAATATTAATAGTATACAATGATCAAGAGATATACCAATTGAGTGTTGACGTTTTCTCACCGTTGATGATTGACATTGGGAATATTAAAATGACTCATTGGACATTACCAGTATATATGTATCAAAGATACAAACATTAACAGTTTACAAGACATATTGACGTTTTCTCACCGGTGACGGTAGTCCTCTGACTTGACGACATCAGGACAGGTAAAAGTGTGGTTTTGCTGCTCACGTGCGTTGTTGTTCCTGACTGATCATAACTACACCAGCAAATGTAAGCACGTGTCCAGAAACCTTGAAAGTTACAGTTCCCTTGTCCTTTATTTCCCCCACAAATCCGGTTACAGGAATGAAGACACTCGGATTTACCATTAAAACACAACCCTGACCTACATATCTCAGTCATCCAATCAAATCCCACTGAACTTGATTCTGAAATGTATATTAATCATTACATGTTTAATATCATGAAAAGGTGAAAATAACAAACAGTAAACAATCTCATAATTCCTATGAGGAATACAAAACAGAGAGGTGGGGCAATCACGGACCCCTGGACACACCAGAGGTGGGATCAGGTGCCTAGGAGTAAACATTCCCTGTTGACCGGTCACACCCGCCTTGACTCCAAAATATCTTGATCTTAGTCAGAATCAGTGTGCCATGAACGGTCTAACATTAGGTATGAAACACGTCAGACAGCATTTGACCAAATGACAGTTTGTACTGGCAAACTAGATCGTTATAACGACCATAGAATTTGCAAAATACTAACTTTAAACAAGATTGTTGAAGCCCCTGAAACATCAAACGCGATTTCATATCAATATCTGAGAATTCGATCGAAAAAGCTAATCAAGTAATCGTTCAAAGTTCTAGATGTAATTTTAGCATTAATATCTCTGTTAAGTACCATTTGAACTAATCTCTACGGTGTGCCTAATTTCAAGTACAACGTGCAGACCATATACTACCTCTGTATCTCATCCGAGGACAGGGCATACGAATTTGTAAAGTTCTTGATTTCTATGAATTTCAATGTGAGCACAGCCCATGCTCCATAAACTAAAGTATCAATGGCAATTCCATCGATAAAAATGCATAGAATAAGATTGTTGTCGGTGTTCCATACAGAATTTTAAACACAAAAAATGTCGCTACCTTGAATGTCTTCTTCGTGTCGTTATAATGTAGAACTATCGCAAAAATTACGTCATAATCATAGATGTTTAAACACGATGCACTTTTCAAATATTTTGCATGCCGAAGAGTAAAACAAAATCAACTCTCATTTAAGAAAAAACTCACAAGGCCAATTAAGGTCCTACATGAGCGACATTCTTTATCAATTTTGACATCCTTAGTGATACGATATTGAATTAAAATCAATTGAGAGTAAGTTTCCAATTTGTTGTGCAACAATATTGCTGAACGTCATAAAAAGATATTTTCTTGATAAACGTTTTTCGAAATACCCCCAATAAATTTTTTGAAATTAACTTATAAGGGATGAAAGTAATTTCTACTCATTTTATACGATACAAAGGCACAGTTTACCCTCTTTTACAAACCACTTCGCGCTGTTATAACATCATACATGATGTGTAAACGTCCCCAACTTACTTTATATCGTATAAAATTAACAACATATACTTTCACTCCTTGTACACGTGAGATCATGTATATCTGGCCAATAACTAATTACACACAATTATCCACAAAATTAGATAGGAAACAGGATTCGGAGCAATACAATAAAAACGATCTCGCTCTTAGTCTCACTTTTCCACTACATGCTTCTATAAAACAAACGTGAGCTCGTCTAAGTGTTATCTCCCCGCAGTCAGATACTAGTGCTGTTTCAGACTAAAGAAGTAGTGGTATTACTAATCTTCGTGATATAAAATCTCAGGACATAATAAGTGAAATAATCATTGCCTACCTGTAAGTAAACAGATGAAAACGGCCATCATTCCAAATATATTATTCATCGTTAAGGTCATCATTATTTCTGCCCAAAAAAAAAAAAAATATATATATATATATATATGAACAAATCATGAATATTTATCGTGTAATAAGTGGACGTAAAATTCAATAACATTATATTAAAAGTTTTATTGCGGGATTTTTAATTCAATAAAATCATAGTTTACCTTTTGACCAGGATACACAGGACTGTAGACCTTCAGAAATTGTTGGGCTTTTATAACCGAGTCAACGAAAATCAGGAAATTTCGCAGGTCAATGTTTTTCATTGAAATTGGGTTGCATAGACTCAAATGGTGGCATTGTTTTCACAAAAATATCCCAATATACAATACTGCCACTGTGGATTGTGTGTAGTTTTGACATTTCTGTATGTAAGCAAACCTAACCTAATCATTGTCCTCCCACAGGACACCTTGTATAATCTGACATACATTTTAGAAAACCATGTCAACTTTTTCTATGACTCATTCATGCGCTGATCATTTTAAATTGTGACAAATAGTCAATATGTTTGATGATTATTGCTGTATGCTTTTCATCATAAAAAAAAACCCACACCGATCACATGTTCAAATTCAAACTGCGTAGTATCACAATACAACTGATAACACAGAAATATTTAGAAAGGATTTTATTGTTTTTTCTTTTGAATGCTAAATATATAATTTTCCTGAAACTGTTTCATCAAATTGGGTGAATTGCTGTTTGATATGTTGCATATCGTTTTTTACACACTGATTTCAGGGCCGTAAATTAACCTTCAATTTGGAGGAGGCAGGACATTAGGCGGGGGTCTGGGGGCCGCCCAGGACCCCAGACGCTGAGCACATTTTGTGCACACTGAACACGTTTCGTGCAAAATCCTTGATTCTAGGACCTTCTAAGATGTTACTTGACTAACTCATTCTAAAAGAAAGATTTGGAATGCTTTTTAAGGGAGGTATCATGTTCTTAGTTATTGGAAACAACATAAATTCTAATGAACTTTAAATTTTAATTTTTTTTGGCTCAAAAGTTGGAGGAGGCAGCTGCCTCCTCCGCCTCCATGTAATTTACGGCCCTGGATTTTTGACTACGAATTACTCCGTTTACCTGATGAAGATATAGGGCTCACAGCGGGTGTGACCAGTCGAAGAAGGACCTTACTCCTCCCAGGCACCGTGTTTGCCCTACTCTTAATTCTGTATTCCTCGTAGGAGTTATGATTGATCACTTTTCGTTATCTTCACCTTTTTATGAATGGATCTATACAAATGTGCCCATTAAACTCCTTGCACAGTACAGGCCAAACACTGCACGGACATCGGACCAAACCACTCCTTGTGCACAGGATCAAAGCTGCCATCTACAAACCTTAAACCATACCTCTTGACAGACTAAGCCCCTCCACAAAACACAGACCAAACCTCTATAGAGACCCTGGACCAAACCCATCTATTTCGCTGTGTCCTTGGCTGATTTCGCCATCGCAAGCTCCATGCATTCACCTGTTGCTGTTCACCAGGTGTTTAATGTTTGACACGCCCTCGTGATCTTCACTCGTGGAATGCAATACAAAACTGGCTTTGTAATATTCATGTCCATATTGCAGAAATGTCCACGCATTATAAAATATGATCAAAAATTGACATGCAATTATGTGGTTGTAATCTTTGAGTTATCACTATTTGGAGGTAAATACTAACACTTTCGTTTAATTTCAATCATTTAATCAGAATCGCTGAAATATTGTTATATCGGAGTTAAAGAAGACAAAATCGAATCCGGATATTTAATCAGATAACTGGACAAGCGTCCAACATAGATGAAAAAGTGAAGACAACGAACAGTGATCTAGCTATATCATAAATCATCAAAAAAATACAAAATTAAGTGTCTGGCAAACACTAAACCCTGGGCACACCAGAAGCGAGATCAGGTGTCTAGCAGGAGCACGTAGCCCTTGTTGACCGGTCACACCCACTGTAAACCCTATATATTGACCAGGTAAACGGAGTAACCCGTAATCAAAACTAACACTGTTCGTTATCTTTACCTTTCATAGGATATTCTTAATATTGTGGTACATTCCATCTGTCATCATAGGGTACATATACATGTTTTTGGTTTGAAGATTTAGCTTGTATTTTAGAATATCGGAAAGATAATGAGAAATTACTGTAAGATAAAGATATAAGTACTGCAATACTTAGACGTATCCTGCAGCATCAACAAGGAGAAACTGGAAGCAGACAGTAGACAGGAATATCATAACAATGGTGTTTGGTTTGGCTCTAATATTACAATAATACAGTGTATGTAAAGATGTTGTGACATTTGAAGCAAGTTTGAGTTGAGATACTCTACAATGTATCATAATGACATTCATGCAAGTTTCATCACAATAGAATACTTAGATATCATAAAATGGTCCTGCTTCCAAAATGTAATGAGGCTTCCGTCCATTGGAACATCAGAAACATGTCTCGTTGAAGGCATCCTTACTGGTATCAGAGGAAAGCAGGTTTCACCACTATATTAGCATATAATAATAATGATTTGTTTTATATAGCGCTTTTTTCCAGCGTATGCTACTCAAAGCGCTTTACAATACATTATTACCCCGGCTGACCTTATATCAATCCAGAACTTTCTCAGCTTCCTGGGAAGCATACAGTGCAAGCTGCCATTATAGGCGCTAGAGCACTAACATTCTAACAATATCTTTCACTGTCTATAGCCAGGTAACCCTTTTCCACTTGAGTGGAGTGAGGAAATTCATGTAAAGTGCCTTTCCCAAGGACACAACGTCGGTCCTGCCGCGGCCAGTACTCGAACCCACGACCTTTCGGTCGAGAGTCTGACAACCTAACCACTAGGCCACCGACGTCATATAGAGTTAATTGGAATGGATCTCTGGAAAATATAGGTCATTTGCCGAATTAAGTTTTGTAGTATGCTTCCTTACAAGTGTAATCCAAATGAATTTCATTAGTTTAGACTATATACATGTAGTTACTTACAAATGGAATTGAACTAGTGTCCAAAATCTATAACAAAATCACTTATCCGGAAAATAGCGTTCATGTTCCCTACACACCAGTACCTGTAGTTATTGTCCGAATTTTACAACAACTGAAATAGTTCCGGTAGCAGGTATTGATAGATTCGATCACTGAAGGAGTCCCAGTAGCGAGTATTGATAGATTCGATCACCAAAGGAGTCCCAGTAGCGAGTATTGATAGATTCGATCACTGAAGGAGTTCCAGTAGCGAGTAAGGATAAATTCGATCACTGAAAGAGTCCCAGTAGCAAGTGTTGATAAATTCGATCATTTCTTGGTTCTAGTTTGGATTCCCTAACCCTAATAGAAAATTCCAAAGCTTATTTCATATTTACATCATATGTCCAGTAATATGCAAAGCCATGTAGAAGACGTTCTAATAATTAGAAATATAGCAATATTCCATTTTCACCTACATATGGTTTATATGTCTCTCATTTAATTCCATACACTAGAGCATGTTCTGCTTATGATCGGTTTTATAATCGAATCAGGCCATGGACGAACAAGTTGATATTACAGGGGTTTTACCAATCTTGTTTAAAGTCAGCATTTTGCCAAATCTATAATCGTTATAACAATCTAATACATACATAAAACTTGTCGTCTGGTCAAATGCTGTCTGACATGTTTCATACAAATTGTTAGGCCGTTCTTTGCATACTAATTTTTACTACGAACTACTCCGTTTGCCTGATCGAGATATAGGGGTCGCGGAGGGTGAAACTGGTTAACAGGGGATGCTTACTCCTCCTAGGCACCTTATCCCATTTCTGGTATATCCAGTAGTCCGTGTTTGTCCCAATCTTAATTTTATATTCTTTATGGGATTTATGAGATTGATCACTGTTCATTATTTTCACTTTCATTTCAGACGGAAGGACAGACAGAGTTAACAATGATCTTTCTGACTTTTCATTATGCTAGGCAAATATAACATATATAGAGTTATCACTAGATGAAAAGGTGAAGACAACGAAATGTGATCAATCTTGTAAGCGCTGGATATAGATTATAAAAAATATGATTTCCTGATATTATTCTTAGTTTAACACTATAAACCTCTTGATGTAAATTGCATAAAATATAATTTCCTGATATTATTATGAACATTTTAAAAGAAACTGATAGTCATCCACAACTTCATTGAGAGAACAATGTTCACAAAGCCGACACAGTTCAATATTTAACATATCACACCAGATTATATATATATAGATTTATAACTATGATTTCCTTGTTCATTATTTATAGTTTTTGTTAGTACATTTTTGTACTTTTGTAAGCTAATATCATTCAAAATATACTGGTATAAGTAACCCTTTGTCGACTTTGTTCCACAATACATGAAAATATAAACAATAAAATGTCTTTCCTACACGAGTTATGAATTTTTTCTGCAATGCTAGCTACCTTTATCACCCAATGAAACAACAAAGAAAGCATTTTATTGTTTAAATAACAACATCCAACCATCATCACGACCGACCACATCCTCATGCTTTTGAAATTCAGTTATCAGCAGATTTCAGTCGTATTCAGAATTAGAATCTTTAAATTTTCACTGCATGTGGTACCCAGCTTGGATTTCTCGATCAAATCTCAAACTTAAGTTTGAGTTTTCTTTTACTTGAACAGTCAAAATTTTAGTAAAATCTCAGACTTAAGTCCAAGTTTCGACTTAAGTTTCTTTCGAGAAATCCAAGCCTACTCAACCATTGCTACAAGTAAAGTTAAAAAAAAATGATGAAATGAATTTTTATGAGTAAAATGAATACATTTTACCGGATATGGAATGTAATTTATTCCCATGATTTCCCAAGTCCAAAAACAATGGGGAAAATTGGTATAGAGGTATATGGGGGTACTACATTTAAACTTTTGAATATAAGTTCCTGATTCTTAAGGAATTCAATATTTGTACTTATTAAAACAAAACTGAGCCAAAAATACATATCAAATCAAGCGTCCATTTTTTTTTTTTTTTTTTTTTTGCTTACAAGTATCAATTGTCTTTAAGTTATTTGCTTGATTTCATTTTTACCCATACCTGATACAACGTGCGTTGCATGTGATATATTTCAGTGTGACCATGCAGTTGATATATTTCCAGTTTTGTATCAGTGTGATATACATGTATTTCCAGTATTGTATCAGTTTGATATATTTCCAGTATTGTGTTAGTGTGATATATTTCCAGTATTACATCAGTGTGATATATTTCCAGTATTACATCAGTGTGATATATTTCCAGTATTACATCAGTTTGATATATTTCCAGTATTGTGTTAGTGTGATATATTTCCAGTATTGCATCAGCGTGATATATTTCCAGTATTACATCAGTGTGATATATTTCCAGTATTACATCAGTGTGATATATTTCCAGTATTACATCAGTGTGATATATTTCCAGTATTGCATCAGTGTGCTATATTTCCAGTATTGTGTTAGTGTGATATATTTCCAGTATTACATCAGTGTGATATATTTCCAGTATTGTGTTAGTGTGCTATATTTCCAGTATTGTGTTAGTGTGATATATTTGAAGCATTACATCAGTGTGATCAATTTCCAGTATTGTATCGGCGTGATATATTTCCAGTATAGTATCGGCATGATATATTTCCAGTATTGAATCAGTGTGATATATTCCCAGTATTGTATCAGTTTGACAATACATTGTAAAGTATATTTTGGTATCGAATGAAAAGTGAAAAATAATGAAATGTTATCAATATCATAAATCCCATAAAGGATACAAAATGAAGAGTAAGGCCAACACGAACACCTGTACATACCAGAGGTGGGATCAGGTGCCTATATGAGGAGTAGGTATACCCTGTTGACCAGTCATACCCGCTGTGACCTCTATATCTTGGTTAGGTAAAAGGAGTGATCCATAGTTAAAATTAGTATGTAAAGAACGACCTAACAATTGATATGAAGCATGCCCGACAGCATTGGACCTAATGACAGGTTGTATTTGCGATCATTATGACGACCATTGAATTTGCGAATTGCTGACTTTAGACGGGATGGTTGAAGCCCCTGTAACATCAACTTATTTTTCAATAAGATGTTTTTGAATTCACTAAACCACCAAATAATTGATACAGCATTGTAGTTAGGATTAGTTTAGAATCTATAATTCATCCAATAGACTAGGCAAAAACTATTAACCATTAACCTCAAAGTAAACCTTCTATATCATTACGCGTGCGTCATTTGACATTCTCGTAGTTTCATGTTTTCTATTCCTGTGCTGTAATAGTGTTTATGCGATGACAATGCAATGTTTTTATCTATAAAGATTTCGTACTTGATTGATTTTGAAATAAATATTACGAGACTAACATACAATATATGTTAAAGTACATTACTACAGCAAGAAAGACAAGCCTGACAAATGTAATGCAAGAAGCAAGATTTACTGTTTATCAAAGTCATGACAGTTACCCGTCTCTTGGTAAACGTTCCGGGTTTTTTTTTCTCTTTAAGCATATCTGACACAGTTTAATTAATAAATTCAGGATTAATTGGTTCGAACCTGAACTGTGTAGCATTATCAATTATTTTGGAATTCTACATTGAAAGGAAGTATAAAAACGAAAAGGATAAAAATATCCCACGGGTCACAACGCTCACCTTAAGTCAGCCTGACCCTGCTGCTCTTCTTCAGGATACCTTTTTAAAGAACTGTTATCCTCTTTATTCCCATGAAAAAATTTGAACACATATTATGAACCCACCTAAGCCAAACGAGGCCAAGAGTTAACGCAATTTAAATTTAAACAACACAGGGGCATCCTCCCTTAAATTCATGCATCATGTAAATGTTGTCCCCAATTCCAGCCCCACCCTAACGGTATGTCCATATTTAAAACGATTGAACCCCCCCTAAATTCTCATGTAAACTGTGGCCTAAACCTACCCAGGGCGTTGATTTGCACTACCCGGAGATGCTTGCATATTGATATTGCTAATCCTAGCTTTGCTGCTCTTGAGAATAAGATTTTTTAAAAAAAAGATGTAATATTCTTATATAAAACTGCAATCCCCTATTGAAGTCCTACCCCCCCCCCCCCCCATTCCGACCAGAATTTGGAATAAACTTGAATCTGAACTATTTGAGGATGCTTGCCATACTAATTACCACTATTCCTGCTTCTCTTAATGTTCTGAGGGAAGATTTTTAAAGTTTTATTCCCTATATAATTCCATGTATTAAAAACTTCCAATGTTATCCCCTGTTGTGGCCTCACCCTACCCTTGAGGACATTTATTTCAACCAATCTGAATCTGCACTACCTGAGGATGCCTACCTAATTAACAAGACTAATCATAGCCTAGCTGTTCATAAGAATTTTACAAAAATATATTCTCATGTAAAACTTTCACCTTCTGTTGTGGTCTCATCCAACTCCAGGCGCCACAAATAAAAAAAAAAATTAACTCTGCACTACCTGGGGATACTTGTATAATAGTATGATTTATCATGGCCCTGTTACTTCAGGGGAAAAAACTATTGTTACCCTATATATTCCAAAATAAAACTTTGATCCCATATTGTCACCCCAGCCTACCCACTGCGTTCGTGATTTGAGCGAGCTTGATTCTGTGCTGCCTGAGGTTGCTTGCACATGAATATGACTTATCAAGGCTTTGTTGTTCTTGGGAAGATTTTTAAATATATCCCCACGGAAAATTGATCCTTGGTTGTGTTCCCATCCTACCTAGAGGAGGTATGATTTGAACAATTCTGAATTTACATTCTTTAAGGAAGCTCTCAGACAAGTTTTGTCTTTTCTGGCCCAGTGGTTCTTGAGAAGAATTTTAAAAGATGCCACCGTATTTTCATTATTTCTTTATTTTCTCCCCTTTAAAATGGGTGTGACCCACCACTTTTCAAATTTCCATTACCCAAGGTTGCTTTATGGCAAGTTTAGTTGAAATTGGTCCTGTGGTTCTGATAGGGAAAAAAGAGAAGGACAGACGGACACCGGACAACAGGTCACCAGAAAAGCTCACTTTAGTTTTCGGCTCAGGTGAACAAGTAAGTATCTAGAGCTTGAATTGCGTGATGACGTAAGTCAGATGCAGAAGCACCGAATCACATATTAAAATGACATTGTTGAAGGATCATTCATATATACATGCTAGAGATATCTCGAATTTTATGTTAAAATACTTGAAACAACTTTATATCCTAACAACTAAATTGATCATATATCTTTGTCATCGGGACAGTCTTAAAAAATACAAATCGATGAAAATATTTCGTCATCCATATACTGAATGAAGTATAATTACTTCCGCTATGTTTTTTAATCCTGTTCCGTTTTTAATTCGCCTTGACACAATTATGTTAAAAGAGAGATGACATAGAAAACTGTTTCTTCCAATCTTTATTTAATTCGCCCACTAACAACAAGGGCAAAATAAAATGGGGGCGAATATTTCCCTGTGTATAGTATTCATTTCTTATACTTGGAATACATTGGCCCGGTAGCTCAGTGATAGAGCTTTCACTTCGTAACCGGAAGGTCGTGAATTCGAACCCAGCTCATGCCAAAGTCGCATCAAACCTAGGATGGAAACATAGATAGTGATTGCTCCTTTGCCAAACGCTCGGCATTCAAATGTCTTTCGGATATGACATTAAAAACGGAGGTTCTGTGTCGCGGCCCTGAGTGCTAAGCATAGATCTGAATTTATGGAACTTAACCTACAACTGGTGACGTCTCAATATGAGTGAAAAATTCTCGACGAGACGTAAAATAAACAAACAATTAAACAAGAAACTTAAAATACGATGTTTGTTTCCGCGATTCAACAAGTGGTAAACAGTTTTGTCGAAAGCTCGTGGGTCAAAAATGTAGCAAGTTCGAATTCCGAATGATTAAAATAGTAACTATTTCGTTGCCAAAGGTTTCGGATTGACTTAGGAAAATGTTTTAAGTAAGTCCAAAGGTTTAAACTTAGAGCATAAGTTTTCTCGATATTGACGAAGCCTAAATCACAAAATATCTCAAGTCTTCTTTCTGTATACAAAAAAATGAGACGTCTATATATTTCTATAAAGCTTTCGCAGATTTAATATTGAAAAGAAAGAAATCAGCCAGAAAAGCCATAACTGCAGGGGGTAAACATATATGAATGAGACCCCACATCCATCAAAAGGTAAAACTATCAGTCAGACGATTTCTCGGTAGAATACGGAACAACCCAAGAGAGATATTCCCTTTGTAAGCCGTGTATTGGGTCTCCCCTCTATGTCTGATGCGACCTCTGACAAATTACTCGCGCCGCCAAGCGTGAAGCGTGGTGTGTGCAAGGATTTTTCCCCCTTCTTCTCCTACGCGTTTTAACTTTAAACTCTGCATGCGATGAGAGAGGAAGCCCGGATATGTTCACGTGCTCTTTAATTTCTTAGAGATACAGTGTTTATGATCTGTTGTCTGAAAACGTGACAAGATTTTGAAAATGACATTATTTTTATATAGGACCATGATTACAGCAAATATTTAATTTTTTAAAGGAAAAATTCTCCAGTTTCAACTTTATACTTATAACCACTGTGAGTTTTGCGGATTGAAGACTTAAAATTATAAACAGAAAACTGAGGAAAATCCGTGGAATTTAACTGTTTAACCAATTGACAACATGAAGGCAGACAGGTAAGAGCTATTAAATCGTGGCATGTTAATTTGCCGTACATGCAATTAACTAGTTTGTTATCTTTAAATTTACGAAAATTGATACCGCTGATATGTCTTAAACTATTGAGCTGATGTTCGGGTTTGTCTCTCCATTGAAAAGGGGGTTGCGATGTCGGCCACTGATATTCAGGGCTAAGGACCCTCTTTTAACATTGTACACATTTCTTCCACTAAATAACCCTGTAAATGTTTGTGTAGAAAGAAAACCTGCACCTGTATACAAAATCGAAGTGTGCCACATTTTTTTCTTTCAGAAAATATATTTGAAAACAAGATAATTATTTTGCCATTCTTCATGATTACAATGATGATAAAACTTCACTACAACCCTTTATTTTTTTGGGGTACATATTATGCGTTTAGATCATGTTATTGCATTATAAATCTAACTCTTGGCATATTTCTTATAGTGTGATTTTTAAAAAAAAATCTCGTCATCTGGCGAACTGGACCATATAAAACACAAAATGCGATAAACATTCCTTAGCATCCATATCGCAACTTTTCAATTTCAACGCCTAATGCCCTCTCGATATAAAAAAGCTTAAAACGATTATGACCCGCTGTGAAAATAGTGTTAACGTCTCATATTAATGTAGTAAAAGCCCTCACGAATCGCAAGGGAAACTGGTTGTGCTTTATTCATCACTCTGTATGCACGCTCTAATCCCGTATTCGTAATACCTGATCATTAACTGCAAATTCATCCAAATATTTTGTTTTAAAAATCCATATAGTTGTCTCCTTGTACAAATGTACAAGGGGTAGGTATGGTATTTCTCTACTATTCCTTACATTCAATTAAAGAAATGGAATCCAATTCTCTAATCATGTTGCCGCGGATGTTCTCAATACTTTAAATTATCAAAGAAAGAAGGCAGCTGCTTCTTAGTTGTAATCGTGTAATCGTTTAATCGTATGTATTGGTTGCAGTTTTTAAATCTTATATTTTAATAATGCACTCATTAAATATATCTAATCGCCAAAAAAAAAAAAAAAAAAAAAAAAAAAACAAACAAAAAAACAACAACAAACAAACAAAAAACAAACCAATTAATTAAAAGCGATAGTTTGTTTAAGGGGATATAATAGTTGGGCCTTAGATTCATTAAGATTTCTTCACTTTACAACATAATTAAAAAACCTTCAATGATTGAATTCTGATTGTTTTAATAAATTCAAAGGACGGTGAATGATAAGAGCGTTTCTCGGACCCCATAAAAACCAAACTTTTTAAGCCTTAAGGCAAGACTAAATCTGCTTTTATTTCATACACAATTGTATCCTACACATTTTCACATAATTTGTCTCCAATATACACAGTCGTTTCGAGCACATAGCATCCGAAGTGACGCAAATTCTTAGTTTTAATAAGATTTAGTTTTTGTGACTGTTTCCCCCCGAAAAACATAGAAATCTACTTTGAACAAACAAAAGTTTTCTATCATACATGTACATGTATATATGTACTGGAACGATAGATCTATGGTAAAGATATGGAATTTATAAAAGTCTGCGAAGAAGAAAAAGTGCATAAGAATTAACCTTTTATGTCGACATACCGAAAATAAACGTCATGCTTGTGATGTCATAAAACCGAATCTACGTCATTTTGATGGAATTGAGAATTAAAAAAAATTACACTTAATTTGAAACAAAAGTACGAATGTCATTTTGTTGGGCAAATAGAGCCCACATCATGTATAGTCCTTTGTCTGACAAGACGGTATGTCCCGGATGTTTGTGTGAGTGTAGTGTCCCAGGTCGTAAACCATGGTATGCCTCCGGATGTATGTGCGATTGTAGTGTCCTAAGCTATAACCCTTTCTTACACGGTTTAGGCTTTTGAAGTTTTGCTCCTTTACCCTGTGTCTTTGAATCATGACTGTATCTAAGATAAGCAAAGTTTCTTTTTCTTTTTCAAAGACTTACTACACTGTACATGCGTCTGTATGTTTCAAGGTTAACACAGAGAAAGGATATTGACACCGAACAGGTAGTTCAGGTCTGTGCCAAGATTTTGCGTACTATGTTTAAAACAGTTATGTATGTCATCTGTGTATTCCAACACAAAACGTCATAATTACTTTACCAAAGTCTGAGAATGTGCACCTTGGTGGCTGACATGTAGGAGGACCTGCTAATGAGGGGCACTGCGCCAATTCCTGCACGACAGACAGCAATGTAAGGGACTATGTCGTCAATGTTCCTCTAGCGGAATAGTCATGCTTTGGTTTAATGTTACATTTGTAATTGTGACATACTTGTGTTTTGATATTGATATGTAAAAACAGGAAAACGAGAATGTGTTAAAAAACGAGGAGCGCTGAAGTATTTGAAATGTTTGAAATCAATTTAAATGTGATTTTGATTTCGTTTCTAACACACGATTGTAATGTACTTTTTTAAAATACGTGCTACGTAAAGCATTGAACGTCATGAACGTTTGAGGCACTTGTTTAAAATTCATTCCTAAAACATAATTAAAAGTGTATGTATCATAATAATCTGAATGATAGAGTTACGCTATTTATAAACAGCTTCTTTAATTAATTCCTCATGTAAAAATTAATAGAACAAAGTAGCAACATGTGACAAAGGGTGGAGTTAAGGAAAAATGCTTTTTTTTTTTTACATCCTTAAGATCATGATAAACAACTAAAGATAAAACAAGAGACTGTTAACCATCTCCAGCTGACTCACATACAGACGTCCTTAAGACATTCAGTCAATGTTTGTTGTTATATGATGGTATATTATTCATGATATTGAAACAGAACATTTACAGTCTATAATAACAGAAAGTAATGATAAGTGAAAGCCAACCTTCAAAGGTTATATGGAGGGGGAGGGGGTACTGAGGGGGAGGGGATATTGAGAGCCAGGAGACTTCACAAGAAACATTGACGACAAAAGAGGCGAAGAATTTTAAGGACGTGTAGATCATCATATAGAAGAATCAAGATGCAAAATGTAAAGTCCAGTTCTCAAAATGTACAAAAATAGAAATCATAAAAAAGAATCTTAAAAGTCACCCATGATGAGAATAATTGGTTTGAAGTGCCTCTTAGATATTTTTTTTTATTTGAAACTTATGTCAAGTAGACATATACAATGAAATGGTATGGGGGTGTAAAACTTATTTCGAGAAAGTGAGGTTTAAGAACCTTTTCACATGTTTTAAATTTTTTTTTTTAAATCTACTATACCGATATAAGGAAATAATTATAGACAAGAAACTAAAACAGGAAAGAGAAAGAGGAAGAAGGTAAAACCAGCAAAAATGGTTTTTTAATAAACACTAAAACAAAACTATGCATGAATCTTGTACTTTAATTCCTGAGCATGATTAAAACATTATATATAAAGACCTCTCGTAGAGGGTAGTTGCATTAAATGAATATATCAATACAACACACTTTTGTGATCTGAAAATACAGTGGAATGTCTGCAAGATATATCATCAGTTTAGTTCCATCAGAATCTGGAAAATCTGTGACAGCACGTGACGTTTGATAAACACAACGCAAAACAACTGCACCTGGCGGGAGAAAGTTGGGCCCCCTAAAAATGGATAAAGTTCCCTGACCAAATCTCATGAAATCTAGATACGTCTTTCTAATGTCTACATTTTGGCATTTATGTACAATTAATAATGAATAAAGTATCAGTTCCTGAATTTTGTGAACGTAGAATGCAGATATGATAGTAAGAGACGGTGTTAATGATCAAAACAGAAAGAAACGCGTGATTGAAAATAAGTACCGGGCGCTTCTGATGGTTTCTCCTCTCCAATGTTTATTTAATTTTTTCCTCTCTGGCTTTTCAAGGTTTTATTTTATTTTTATCCCTCTCACTTTCCATCATTGCATCAGTCGTACTTAGAAATATAGTTTGAATATCATCATGACAAAAAACACACAGTTATTTAAGAAGTGAGGACCGCATAGGATGACTTTGCTGGAGAAAAACCACAGAATTCGAGATAATTTGTAGGCAAATAAAGATTAAAGTAGAACCCCTATGAGATTATTCTCAAACAATCCCGACCCGGTCACTTCTAGTCTACTGCGGCGATATTTTCGTAAAGAGTACATTTCTGCTTTAGGGGACAGATGTAGCCATT
This sequence comes from Ostrea edulis, assembly GCF_947568905.1. Classification (NCBI taxonomy): domain Eukaryota; kingdom Metazoa; phylum Mollusca; class Bivalvia; order Ostreida; family Ostreidae; genus Ostrea; species Ostrea edulis. The sequence continues at coordinate 12,747,768 of NC_079168.1, forward strand.
GCACACAGTGGCGGATTTAAGGGAGGCGCAGCTGGCGCCCCCCCCCCCCCTAAAATTTTCAAACTTAAGGTAAATGGTGGTATCTTGTTTAGAAAAATGTACTAAACAACTTCCGGAGAAATAAATGACAAAATCTATTGATTTCTTGAATTGCTTTATTGGGATAACTTAATTTTTTCCAAAAACCCTTAAAATTTGCGTCATTTTATTAATTTCACCTCATCAAAAATGATAGAAAATAGTACAAAAGACTAAATAGGAGATATATTTCAAGCCCTATAAAATCTGTAAAATCCAGGAGCTTCCAGGGGCTTCGCCCCTTGGCCCTCATCAGGGCTTCGCCCTCAGACCCCCTGCCTCATAAAGAGGCGCCCCCCGTAACCACAATTCCTGGATCCGCCCCTGGCACATGATGTCAAAGTATAAAATCTCCAATGAACCCGTTGAAGCAACAATGAACAATGTGGTGGTGTCTTATTTTTACATCAATGAGTTTACATCGGCGGGACGTGGTAAAATGATTGTTTAACATCCCAGTCTTAATATAAGGGAAATATTCTGGAAGGGACGAAAACACACCAGCGTAGGTGAAGTGCGACTTCAGACATGCGGTGTGAACTCAAGCCAACATGACCCATGCAGTGAGACCCCCCACCCCCCTTTTGCCGGACTAACAGTATATATATATATATATATATATATATATATATATATATATATATATATCTCCAAAAATAGAGTCTCAGTATATATATATATATATATATATATATATATATATATATATATATATATGTGTGTGTGTGTGTGTGTGTGTGTGTGTGTGTGTGTGATGAGTGCAATCTTATGGTGGCATATTTCTGCCCTTTATATGCAAGATAATTTACGTCAACATGCAAGATGATTATGTTGGCATGCAAGTCACCAATCTTTCTAGAGAATCTAATTTCGACGCTAGTAAATTTACTTCCTAACGCTAGTATCTGACATCATACATACTGGATGCAGCATAATATGTAGACTTGCGATTTATTTATGCCAACATGCGAGATAATTATGTTGATATGCGACTTATTCATGTCGACAAGAGAGTTGATTACGTCGACGTGCAACTTATTTATGTCAACATGCAAGATATCTATGTCATGTCAACATAAAAGCAACATCTCGCACGTTGACATATATGAGTTGCATGTCTACATAATCATTTCACATGTTGACATAAATAAGTCACATGTCCGCATAAGTATATTGCAGGTCGACTTAATTATTTCGCATGTTGATATAAATATCTTGCATGTCGACATAAATAAGTCGCATGTCGACATAAATAAGTCGCATGTCAACATGAATAAGTCGCATGTCGACATAAATAAGTCGCTTGTCAACATGAATAAGTCACATGTTGATATAAATATCTTGCATGTTGACATAAATAAGTCGCTTGTCAACATGAATAAGTCGCATGTTGATATAAATATCTTGCATGTTGACATAAATAAGTCGCTTGTCAACATGAATAAGTCGCATGTCAACATAAATAAGTCGCTTCTCAACATGAATAAGTCGCATGTTGATATAAATATCTTGCATGTTGACATAAATAAGTCGCATGTTGACATAAATAAGTCGCATGTCAACATGAATAAGTCGCATGTCAACATAAATAAGTCGCTTGTCAACATGAATAAGTCGCATGTCAACATAAATAAGTCGCTTGTCAACATGAATAAGTCGCATGTCAACATAAATAAGTCGCTTGTCAACATGAATAAGTCGCATGTTGATATAAATATCTTGCATGTTGACATAAATAAGTCGCATGTTGACATAAATAAGTCGCATGTCAACATAAATAAGTCGCTTCTCAACATGAATAAGTCGCATGTTGATATAAATATCTTGCATGTTGACATAAATAAGTCGCTTGTCAACATAAATAAGTCGCATGTCAACATGAATAAGTCGCATGTCAACATAAATAAGTCGCTTGTCAACATGAATAAGTCACATGTTGATATAAATATCTTGCATGTTGACATAAATAAGTCGCTTGTCAACATGAATAAGTCGCATGTTGATATAAATATCTTGCATGTTGACATAAATAAGTCGCTTGTCAACATGAATAAGTCGCATGTCAACATAAATAAGTCGCTTGTCAACATGAATAAGTCGCATGTTGATATAAATATCTTGCATGTTGACATAAATAAGTCGCTTGTCAACATAAATAAGTCGCATGTCAACATGAATAAGTCGCATGTCAACATAAATAAGTCGCTTGTCAACATGAATAAGTCACATGTTGATATTAATATCTTGCATGTTGACATAAATAAGTCGCTTGTCAACATGAATAAGTCGCATGTTGATATAAATATCTTGCATGTTGACATAAATAAGTCGCTTGTCAACATGAATAAGTCGCATGTCAACATAAATAAGTCGCTTGTCAACATGAATAAGTCGCATGTTGATATAAATATCTTGCATGTTGACATAAATAAGTCGCTTGTCAACATGAATAAGTCGCATGTCAACATGAATAGGTCGCTTGTCAACATGAATAAGTCGCATGTTGATATAAATATCTTGCATGTTGACATAAATAAGTCGCATGTTGACATAAATAAGTCGCATGTCAACATAAATAAGTCGCTTGTCAACATGAATAAGTCGCATGTTGATATAAATATCTTGCATGTTGACATAAATAAGTCGCTTGTCAACATGAATAAGTCGCATGTCAACATAAATAAGTCGCTTCTCAACATGAATAAGTCGCATGTTGATATAAATATCTTGCATGTTGACATAAATAAGTCGCATGTCAACATAAATAAGTCGCTTGTCAACATGAATAAGTCGCATGTTGATATAAATATCTTGCATGTTGACATAAATAAGTCGCTTGTCAACATGAATAAGTCGCTTGTCAACATGAATAAGTCGCATGTCAACATAAATAAGTCGCTTGTCAACATGAATAAGTCGCATGTTGATATAAATATCTTGCATGTTGACATAAATAAGTCACTTGTCAACATGAATAAGTCGCATGTCAACATAAATAAGTCGCTTGGCAACATGAATAAGTCGCATGTCAACATGAATAAGTCGCATGTCAACATGAATAAGTCGCTTGTCAACATGAATAAGTCGCTTGTTGGATCTTACATGTATGATGACAGATACTGACGTTGGTAAGTAGATTCACCAATATTAAAATCAGATTCTCTAAATATCTAAACAGATAGATAACTTGCATGTCCACACGATTATCTTGCATGCCCACATAATTATCTTGCATGTTGACATAATCATATTTCATGTTGACATACTTTTCTCGCATGTTGACATAATTATATTTCATGTTGACATACTTTTCTCGCATGTTGACATAATTCGTCCTGCATATAGGGGACAGAAATATATGCCACCATTCAATCTATATGAAGATAATATCAAAAGTAGTCCACGAAAAATCGATATGACATGCATGTATTAGTATTTCATCGCATTGACCTCCATTCATGAATTTATGAATTGAATCAGTGATCTAGAGTAGAAACAGATTTTATAGGACGAAGCCCATGGCTTTTCGGAAACGTTATGATTCAGAATTCGAGACCTTTCGTTTCATCCAGTGCACGCGCATCAAAATCTGCTGAAATCGACGGAAATATCTAAATTGAAGTAACGTATCGCTACCTCAATAACAATATAATATTGATTGTATGGTATATAGCCGCTGATAAGATCAAATTCTACTTTAAATTATCTACAAATTTATTTCATGTTCCTAATTTTTTTTTTAAATTTACTAAATACAAATAAAAAAAAGTTCAACTAGCGTAACATCGTATTGGAAATTGTGAAATATGTTGTATTGTGTATTAGCAATGACTAGCAGATTTTCTCTTTTCTCAGTTAGAGCTACAACACAAACAGTTGAACGTAATCTGCTTAGAAAACAACATTTGTATGTGGAGACTCGCAAAAAATGTACCTTTATCGAAGAAATCTGATAGCATTTAAATCTTCTCTTGAAAGCTATCACTCAGTTTGCAAACAAATCAGAGTTGACAACTGCAGGGCCACATGCTCTGTTGTAAGAGTGTTTTTGATACTTTTGATGAATTCTCTGCCTTTGTTTATTACATAGTAGTCTTCATTTTCACATGTTGTTGGTTTTAAAAAAATATTTTGTCAGCTTTTTTTGGGTGTCTGTTTCTTGTATTTGTCCATTTTAAGCGTCTTTTCTAAATCCTGAACCTCATTTAAAATTGTCGACATGCAAAATCGACAATCGATTCTGGCGAGTAGTTACTCTTCTGTTCCTCTAATGATAAATTTTCGAAGAAAATGTAGTCAAAGTGGTTTGATCGTTTAAGAAGAAAAATCGAGCTTGCTAAATTTAATTGGGTTTGATATTAACCTATTTTGGTGAATTCTGAGAGCTTTTGTTTCTAAATAGGAAGACGTTCTGAACCCAATCTGACGTTCTTACTACCATGTATCTATAGGGTTAGGTTTTATGAAGCTAAAAATAAGTCACCAAGTTTATATAGTACAAAATAAAGCAATAGTGAATCAAAGGGTCTTCGTGTTAATAGAGGTGGTTGGGTCGAACACTGCAGAGGACAATGATAAAAGCAGATATTAATTACCACATCTAATGGCTGGAAGCGAACACTTAATTATAATCACACCCAATGGACTCCCGGTATTACTGCAGGTATGCCGGTATATGTCAACCTAGCCCATGCTTATACATTATTTTACTCAAGTAAGTAAATATGAATAAGAATAAAATACAGACAAATTTAAAAAAAAAAAAAAAAGAAGAAGCAAAAACAAACATTGATTCTTATGATATTGTTATTAGCACAACTCGGCTATAAAATAGAACTAGCACCAACTCGGGGAGATTGTCATCATTAGCATCGTCAGATGGTTTCGTTTCAATAGTCTGTATATTTTTGAATACAGAACTTGTTACTTGGCCAAAATGGGAACGGTGGAGAAGCTTCGTATTACCAATTTTTAGCGGCGATGCCAATTACGTGGGGAATACCTCTGCGTTCTATGTGGCATTGTTTAAACGTAATTGACTTCTTATCTTCAATTAAGAAATTGTTCTAATGTAAATTTGAAAATCTTTCCCACCTGGCGGGAACTTAACAAAATGTACGATCACTTAACGAATGTAATGAAGTATTTCTCACAGATTGTTTAAATTTTAACACCAGGTGCCGAAACTTCCCAGGGTAATAAATCAGAGAATTTTCAGTTTTGTCAACTTTAACCAAGGAGTTTAGTTGCTATGAGAGTGAACTTTCATTGCCTCTCTCTCATCAAAAATATTCACAATACTATCAAAATATCTTGCAGACCCCGTTTCATTTGTCGTAAAAGCTGAAAAACTTTACGAAACAGATTATCTCATATACACGTTTTCCCAAACTTTTCTCTTGCAAATCTTCTTTTAAATTTGTTTTTATTCATGAAAAAGTATATATACTGTAAACGTATGTTTATCTAGTGTGTCAATGATATTTTTACATCGTCATAGATAATGTCTTGTACGTGAAGTGAATCAATTGTGCTATAACGAAAAATTTCACAGTAAAGTTTAAACATTAACTTGTTGTAATCAGAACGAATGCAAATACTGTAAAAAACAGGCAAAAAAATTAGACAGCTATTTCTGAAAACTATCACAACGCAAAAGATTTTCAAAAACCAAATACTTTTTGAAATGTAAGCTTAAAGTTGTCTCGGTATTGTTTATGAAATATAAAAATAAATAATAAAATGAAATTTAAAAAAGTTCAAACCGATGTAAAGCGGCTCGGTAGGACGATCGTCCGTGTAGCCCGTGTGGGGGCAAGACATTCTTGTTTGTGTTCTGAGCGTACGATAAAATGGTACCGTATCTCTGTTATTGCATGCTATCGACATTTCTCAAATATTTCATCCACCTACAAACAAGCGATCTCTGTGATATTTCATAGACTTAAAAAATTAAATTAAGAAATATTTCTTAATAAATATGACATACGGTAGAACTATTTAAACGTTTATTAACGCATACTTGTATACATACATTGAAAAAGTGCCTTCTCTCACAAAATCAAACAGAATGGAGGAGATGGTCCATTCAATTTGTATAATTACTAATTTAATATGCAAGATAAGGTATAATGGCACCTACCAGTATACAGTATCTAATCCACAAAATATAACAGTTTTACAGAAAAGGTTCCAAACTTTTGATTGGAATTTCGACAAATTTTTATGTAAGCTCATATTATGGAAAGTAAACTATGCAAAAAAGTTTTATCGATGATGAAAAATGTCTCCATCGTTGGCTTCGCGATCAGAAACATAAGCATATCTGTACTTTTACAGATATGTCGAAGTTTCAGAAGTGCACATTCTGCGCAGTTCCGGAGAATATCCGAAGACAAGATTCTGGGGCCAGTTTTTGACACTTTTAAGCACCACTTCCTATTACCAAATAATCAGATTGAAGTTTCTTGTTCTTCTGTAAAATGTCCTGTTTTCCTAAGGGTGACTGCAATTGAAAAAGCATTTGTTAAAGACAATACCAATGTTATCTAGTGCTTTATACAGAAAAAGATTGCATAATGAGATCGTGTTTCAATAAGAATTATGCATCAAAGGAATTTCAAAACGCCACAACACTGGCCCAACAATCCGGAAATACATGCTTCTATTAATGAGTCACTTTAGTGGAGAGAAATCGAAATCGTTCGCGTTTTAAGTTCTTAATCTATTAATTTTGAAGGAAAAGGCTGTACTCGCAATTATTGACCATTTCTATTTTCATCGACTTTATACGGATATCGTTGCATATGATATTGTGTTTCAAGGACGCCCTTGTTATATTATCACAATTTATATTGTTATTACAATTCAACTCTGAAATGGAAAGGAATATATTTGAGTAAAATAATGACTGTCATTGTATACAGGTAAGACTTTATGTTTCTAATTGAATATATGTTTTTTTTAAAAAACCAACAGATCTATTCCTCTAAAAGGTCATTTTTTTCCCTACACGGACAGGTTGCTTGCCGCTCCGTTTCTGGTCGCTTGTTTCTCCCTTCTTCAACTATCTGCAACCAGCGCCAGGAGACACGGGGTAAGTGTATTTGATTTGAGCTTAGATAGGTTCGCACCTGAGATTTGTAGTATTGTCATGTTTTTGGGAAGTATGTTTTTGATTTCTAGATGGAAGGAGAATTAGGAAATTAAAAAGAAAAACTGGGGTTATAATGTTTGTTATTGAGCTACAGTGTTTTAAACATGACCTTTTTACACTTAAAATTTACTCGAGATTTATTCGTATAAACTGTTTGTTGGTGTCCATACAACATGAAATAGATACATAGTCATGTGTTTTAACAATACAGATATTAAAAAGGTTTAATACTAGTAGTGGAAAAAGATAATTACCTTTTGGCACTTGATATACAGAAAAATTCATGATATGAAAGTTTAAAAGGACATACATGCACATGTATTAGGAATAATGTTAATTTCTAAAATTCCACATATATTTCAAAGTCTTGTCTTAAAATTTAAAATGGAACTAAAAAAGGTGGGGATTATAGATTTTTTTTTTAAAAAGTATTGGCTAAAATACTGAATTTTTATACAAAATTTCGAGTACTAGTAAATTAATTTCGACTTTTTAAAGAATCGGTGCTCTGTTTGGAAAAATATATAAACCAAATTAATACGAGTAAATTACAATATATAAATTAGTTCCAAGTCTCAACTACTTGTAAGACTCAAATACACGTATAGGGGAGTTAAAATAGAAGATATATTGGATGAAACAAAAACTGTAAAATCTTGCAAATTTTGAAGGCTTTGATTAATAAATCCTTCCGCCACAAAACATAGTCCCCGCCCAACCCTTTCAAAAGTTGAATTGACTCAAAATTTTGAACTGGATAGGGTTCAGTAATTGATGTGTAATATGTTTGCACCAATGGGTTCAGTATTGAACCAGAAAATACTTTGTTACAGCATCCTGCGCAGTTGTGCTAAAAAGCTCAGGGGCTAACTTCCTTAACTGACAAGGACAAGTGGCGGATATAGAGTATTTTCAGAGAATTTGTTGCGAGCCAAGTTTGTACCTATATAGCAAAAATGACCCTTTTAAAAAAAATAAAATTCAACAATGAGGGGTGCAATTCCGGTACCCCCCCCCCCCTCTAGATCCGCCACTAACGGTAGAACGATAACGCTTCGTTATGTACAGAAAAGTCATGAGGTCCTTAGCATTTGAGGTTAAGGTATTCAATGTATTTCATATCTAATATATGGATGGTGTAAATTTTGTAATCACGACATCATTTTGATGGGTTTATAAAATAGAAATAAATTCACTATTGGAATTTACAAAATTTTGATTAGTGCTTGATTTATTTCACCTTGAATTTTACATTGACGTCTATAATTTTTTTAAAATAGTTTATCAAGGGAGAATTACTCTTCTAAAAAATTTTAAGTGCAAAAAATCGGCTTCTAATCACTTTATCAGTCACGTGAATTTGATCTATTTCATTTACATCATTATTTAACAGTAAACATTTCTCTTGATTTATATCATTCAAAATTGTTCAGTCTCCTTTGGGTATACATTAAATACTTAATATTTACTGGATTAGCTTGTTTGAAGTCTAGCTTTACCTTGGCATTGTACATATAACTGATGTGGTCCAGATTTGAGCGAAATTATTTTCGATGCTGTCTATGGACTAAAGCTAAATGTAATTCATCAACTTTCATTTGCTTTACCACATTTGTTTTGCTTTCATTTCATTTATATTGATTCGTACATGTTGAAAATCGGTAAGAAAAATTTACATCATACAGACTAGAAACAGTCCTTTACTTCTATCTTGCAGTCTTCATATTTCAAACAATTTCCCATCAGAAATATCAACACAAGCGATATAATACACATGTACCAAGTGCAGATCAACTAAACATAATATTGATGTAAAAGAGGGTTTTATGATATGTATAATTGTGCGTGTATTTCAGACGTTTTATCTTTCCTTTGTATACTTTCATCGTGTATGTATGTGCAATAAAACTGATATGAATGCACTCACTTACATGTCTTCAAAATAAAACAGCTATTTTAATAGTCAATGTGCACTATTAGAAGTTTGTGGTTATCGTGTAAACACATGCGCCTACGTCGCAGACGGAGTTTCTATTAATTGTCATTCCGGAATAACAAGTCTGCGGATCCAATCATAGATAGGTTATATTTAGTTCACCTGTATGAACATTATTTGATTGAAATAACCACTGATTCAGCAGTTTTGGCCATATAACCCCCGAATACTTGTAATACCCTCGCTGATATAAGAAAATAAAATGAAAATTCTCTCTTCATCATCAATATTTAGAATTTTAGATTGATCATATCTAGGGTATATTTCTAGTCTAGGTAAAAGAGATAATTTTCACCGAGTTATGTCTTCATATTCAATACCGTTAACCTTGCTACAGAAGTTTATAGATTGCGATCATAGATCCATATGACAAGAATATTCCGACATAGTTTCCAAAACCTCAAAAAACATAACCGAATATCTTCACGATCGGTAGACCTTCCCTAATCTTCGTTACATAATTTGCTGCCATTTGGTTCGTTTTCAAACATTTTACACCCACACTTTGTGTTGTTTCTGATTTCAAGTTAACACAAATTGCATGTAAATGTATATATACAAACACTATCAATTCATTAATCTGGGGAATTTCTCTGTCTATGTAATGCAACATGAAGATTCCATACAACTGTTATTGAACATTGGGTAAAACGAATGATAACAACTTTTTCGTAGCAATTATCTATCGATGTATTCGAAATGCTGTGAGATTAAAATGCTGTACATTATTTAAAGTTAAATTAGCACATTGAATATATTTAGGTACATGAATTAAAGTTCAAAAAGGACATTGAATATCTATAGATTAAAATAGCATGTTCAAAATATGTATAGTGGTGCATTCTAAAGCAATAGTTACTTTTTATATGGATAAACTAGATCTGTTCAGGAACATAGACTAGATGTGTTCAGGAACATAGACTAGATGTGTTCAGGAACATAGACTAGAGTCTGATATGTTAAGAAACGTTATGGTTCCGAATGCAGTGAAGTTTAAATGTTGTTAAGAATACAAAGACGACTCGGACTGAAACATATAAGCTTCATCTTGAATTAATATAGCTTTGACTTGGAACTTTCTTTCGCCATTTATGAAATTCATGTCTTGTAAAGTTCAAAAGTAATGACTAGACAGACAAAGAGAGAGATGCGTCAACAACAATGCCCCGTCCTCCGAGAACGTAAGTAATCACTAAGACACGACTTGCAATGGATTGGAAGAGAGTAAATGCTGCTCTACATTTAACAGAATATTAACCTGTTTTACCTGTTGTAGCAATCTTATAATGATTACTAGAATGTGATCACAATTATTTTCACTGAGAAATGTCCTTCAGTTTCTTTAATAAGTACGGGGACTTAAAATATCCAATGTCTTTAAACGCAGATTTTTTTCTTTGTAGAGTGACCCTCAGGTACGGACTTAACTTAATTTATCGGACAATAAACTTCCCTTGAATAATGTGTTTGAAGTGCTACTTGAATGAATCTGCCTGTGCCGCATACCCTACATCTTAAACATCACCAGTAGGGTCTGTGAGAAAATAGAATAAATGAGAATTTTTTTATCACCAGTTGTCGATTTGATCCGAAAATTAAGCTATATAAACCCCATAATTAGACCAGTTTTATCAATGACGGAGTAATTTTCCTTTAACTGAAGCATTTCTACTAAGCAATTTCCTACCTTCATTTAGGATTAAGTTATAAAACATACCTTGATCTATTCCAACGAAATTATTTCAGCACCTGCACCTCAGAGATAGGATAAAACTTGTTCGTGTTGTAAAATCCTCTCGTTTTCAATATAGAGGTATCTATTATCAGACAGGTATATGTATTTTCTTGTTTTATTCAAAACATGCCTTAACGACAATTGTTGCAAAGCTGTTTTTTTTCTCAAAATGATGAAAACGAAAACTAAATTTATGGTTTTATAAGTAAAATGAAAACAATTTACCCTATGGAATGTAATTCATTCCCATGATTTTTCTATCAAGTCCAACAAAGTGGGGGGAAATTTATGTAGAGTCATGTAGGGGGAGGTATTATATTTCAACTTTTGAACATCATAGAAATTTTAAAAGTCCCTCATCTTTGTACAGGAATTTTATATTTGCACATATTGCAACCGAACTGAACCAAAAAATTCACATGTACATGTATACCAACCCATGCGTCCATTTTTATTTTATATCAAGTGTCCTTAGAGAAAGGAGTGAGTAGTATACATACAAAAAGGTGTGTACAACGTAACTACACAGATTATCACAGGTGTGTACAACGTAACTACACAGATTATCACAGGTGTGTACAACATAACTACACAGATTATCACAGGTGTGTACAACGTAACTACAAAAGTTATCACAGGTGTGCACAATGCAACTACACAGGTTATCACATGTGTACAACGTAACTACACAGATTATCACAGGTGTGTACAACGTAACTACACAGGCTATCACAAGTGTGTACAATGTAACTACACAAGTTATCACAGGTGTGTACACCGTAACTACACAGGTTATAACAGGTGTGTACAACGTAACTACACAAGTTATCACAGGTGTGTACAATGTAACTACACAAGTTATCACAGGTGTGTACAATGTAATTACAATGGTTATCACAGGTGTGTACAACGTAACTACACAAGTTATCACAGGTGTGTACACCGTAACTACACAGGTTATAACAGGTGTGTACAACGTAACTACACAGGTTATAACAGGTGTGTACAACGTAACAACACGTTATCACAGGTGTGTACAACGTAACTACACAGGTTATAACAGGTGTGTACAACGTAACTACACAGGTTATAACAGGTGTGTACAACGTAACTACACAGGTTATCACAGGTGTTGACGACGTAACTACACAAGTTATAACAGGTGTGTACAACGTAACTACACAGGTTATAACAGGTGTGTACAACGTAACTACACAGGTTATCACAGGTGTTGACGACGTAACTACACAAGTTATAACAGGTGTGTACAACGTAACTACACAGGTTATAACAGGTGTGTACAACGTAACTACACAGGTTATCACAGGTGTTGACGACGTAACTACACAAGTTATAACAGGTTTTGACGACGTAACTACACAAGTTATCACAGGTGTGTACAACGTAACTATGCGTTATTGCAGGTGTGTACAACGTAACTACATACATTATCGAAGGTGTAGGGTTTCTCTGTATAAAATATCTACGTATGTATATAATCTTGTGTTAAGGTTTTTAACCACCACGCTCCAGAATGGTTTTTTTTTTTTTTTTTTTTTTTTTTTTTTATAAATTTTGAACACAGGAAAGAGTTTGTAAAAGTTAATTGCCAATTTGATTAAAATCACTAAAATTGTTGGAGTCTGGGTGACATATCTTAAGAATTATAAGCATCTGATGTAAGTGTATAACTTATAAAACTCATTAATGACATAAATGGATGATTGAAAGTCTAGTATGGTCTTAGCATGTTCTTGTCATGACGTAAAAATCTGTTACTAATTTGAAATTTTTAATGTCAATGGTAAACGTGTTCATCTCTTAAAATAATAATAAAATGCTCAAGCACCAGTTGCTGTTATTTACCGAGTTTTCTTCCTCAGCTTCTCCTTAAATGTTTTCTTTACATTTTGTCTCGTTTTACTCTTGCAAAAATTGAAAAAATAACTAAAACATTCCAAGGCACCTGAGTGCCACAAAATGACAAAATATGTTATTTTCATTTCATTGGTACATGGTACAAGTCTTTGAAAATGCTCACGTAATTAAAAGTTACATCACAGTGATGTTCAATTTGTAGACGAAGATTCATCGAGTGTAAGATGCCTCACAGCAATAATGAAGCAAATGTTGAAAATATAAAGACAACATTTTATTAGCACACCTGCGTTGAAGATAAAACAATAATTCATTAGCAATCATCTTTGTGAAATTCTCAAAATGAATTGACGTCCCTGAGGTTAGATCATATGTATCAGAACTCACTGGAGAAACGGATTTTATAAGTTTAGACAGCATTTATCCTTTTATGTTTATATACCAACAACATCGTACATTGATTTGTTTTGCATTTGTACAATATAAGCCACACTTGGGCTCTGTTTCATTATCAAGGGGGGGGGGGGGGGATCCAATCAGTCAATATGGAATTTTTCAATTATTTGTTCCACACAAGGTACAAATTTCAATTCAGCATACAAAATTTCTGGTAGTTTGACTTCCTGTGGGAAAGAAAAAAAGTCATTGTAGATGAATTCCATATTATTTAACAGTGGTCAACTTTTTCACAATTAAGGAAAAAATACATAGGCAATTTTTTAAAATGAAAGACCAATATTCTGAAGTTTTCTAATCTATTATTGTCAACTCAAGATATGAAAATATTAAGAAATATCTGTGTTTTTATTTCTCATATTTTTGAAATTGTCTGTTGTTCTTCGTAATTGTTCTTCTGTTATCTCTTAAATGTCTTACTATTATGTTTATTTATACATATATTGTATTTTATGTTCCCCTCTGGTATCTAATAAAGTTGCATTGTTCCATATATGAACCTTTTGCATGTATTATATTTCTTGTATCTCATGTACCGTTTAACATGGTTTGAGCGAATAAATTGAATTGAATTGAGAAATGAAACCTTGAATTTTAGACCATACTTTAAGAGCTGCTGTTCTGTTTTCAGTCAAATCATCACGCCAGATCGAGGCACGGCCATTCACGTGAACGCTGGAGCCAGTGGAGTGATTGGTCATCGTGTAACGCTGAGTGCGGTACCGGTGTGTCGTCACGAACCAGGGAGTGTTTGGAAAAGTAAGGAACCACTTTTAGTGCTGATAAATTGTTACACACTTCTACAGGTGCCCGAGACAGCTACTACTGGCGGAATGGACGATGTTATCACCATCGATATAGAGAAATAATGAAGTCGATATTGACATCAATTTAGAGAAATAATGAAGTCGATGTTGACATCGATCTAGATAAAATATTATGTCAATATCAACTAAAGTATGGGTAAGAGAAACCTCTTAATCGTGACGATAAGATATATATAACGATAAAGAAAACTGCTGAATTCGACATCTTTGTTTTTTCTCTGATTTTACATTATTGCTTCAGAGTCTAATCTTTGCTCGTGTTGATATTGAGTCTGATCTTTGTTCGTGTTGATATTGAGTCTGATCTTTGTTCGTGTTGATATTGAGTCTGATCTTTGTTCGTGTTGATATTGAGTCTGATCTTTGTTCGTGTTGATATTTCTATTGAATTCCAGATCTTGATTATTTGTATCTTGACCCTTATTAGTATGCACTTCCTAATGGTGTAAGCGATGTTACTTCCGCAACCTCTCAGTCTTTCTGTTTGATCTTGAGTATAGCGATACTATGAAGCTTTTTAAGTTTCTGTCACTGAATCCCTTGTCTCAGTCACCGTTGAATGGCTCTGTATATACTTTCTAATATGTAAAAAAGGTCGTTGGCAAAGTCAAAACCGACCAGTTATTATCCAGGTCTAGAAAAGAAAAGGCAGCCCTGTCTGACCTCAGTCTTAACATCAAACACCGCTGGTAATTTACCTCCGTGAAACACACGACATGAAATCCCATAGTGAGTTGTCTTTATGACGTTGATATACTTGTCAAATAACCCATATGCTGATGCCTCATGAGGTATCATAATAGCCGTAGAACGGGGTTTAAAAATCTGTGAAAATAATATTGGTTACTTCGTCACCTATCATTGATTACTTTTTCACCTATCAATGATTACTTCGTCACCTATCATTGATTACTTTGTCACCTATCATTGGTCACTTCGTCACCTATCATTGGTTACTTCGTCACCTATTATTGATTACTTTGTCACCTATCATTGATTACTTCGTCACCTATCATTGGTTACTTCGTCACCTATTATTGATTACTTTGTCACCTATCATTGATTACTTCGTCACCTATCATTGGTTACTTCGTCACCTATCATTGATTACTTTTTCACCTATCATTGATTACTTCATCACCTATCAATGATTACTTTGTCACCTATCATTGGTTACTTCGTCACTTATCATTGATTACTTCGTCACCTATTATTGGTCACTTCGTCACCTATCATTGATTACTTCATCACCTATCAATGATTACTTTGTCACCTATTATTGGTCACTTCGTCACCTATCATTGATTACTTCGTCACCTATTATTGATTACTTTGTCACGTATTATTGGTTTCTTTGTCACCTCTTTGTCATTCTATTGCATTCTTACGACAGTGCTTCACAAAATCTTTTATTTTAATTTTGGTGGTGTGTGATAGCTACATTTTAAGAACAAATGTCTATTTTCTTTTTTATGAGCAGTTTTGCAAGTTTCAGCTGCCTTATGCCATCTCCAACTAATATGTGAAAAATTCAGTCTCTGTTTTTTCCTGAAAAACTCTTTTAAAATGTTTATAGCCTTTTCAAATTTCTCTTTTGTACTAGCATGGTCCCTCAGAAATTTCACATTTTTATGTAAAGCGAAATGTTGCACTTCAAAGATTGCTTGATGCTGAGTCTCAGCGTATTAATTCGATCTTTACGAGAAATCTCTTTTCTACTACATGTACATCAGTTTGCTGTTTGAGTCTATCAACTCCTTAATCTCATTCTTTCCAGAATTACCGTTCTACTAGTACCTTTCTTTACACCAAAAGTAAAATGATCCCTCCCTCGATGATTATTTGAAAGGTTCAGGCCACTTTTATTTTGGACCTTGACTACAGAGCCTTTTCTCAGATTTTACTTCGCTAATAATTTTGATAAATTGTGGGATTTAGCTAGCTACAGATGTAATCTTGGCTGGGCTGGACCTGTTGCTTTGTGGATTCTTTATCTCATTGTAGGAACTTCCATCTGCTTGAGGATGATAGCTGTCTCCTGGGGAGACGGCCTGTTTAGTAGTGGTGAAAAGTGTTTTGCTAATCTCTTCGTTTATTCTT